>NW_020270481.1:83156-286838 GCF_002803265.2 Melanaphis sacchari | reverse complement strand
CTGTAAAGTTTTCTATGTTTGTCAAAATTAAATTATTTTAAGTAAACAAAAGTTATTAATGAGAAAAATGATACAAATAATTTATTATATATCACCTACTTAGTACTTATGTTAAAGTGCGTGTATTAAAATTAAAATTAAAATAATTGAAATATTTTTAAGCATAAATACCAAAAATGATATTTAACTGTTGTTCGTAGCTGCAGTTTTTTATATTTTCGAAAATATGTAATACTGAACAAATGGACTCTGATAAATTGTAATACTTTGATCAGAGGTGAAGACGATAGCAGAGATTTTAGACTCGTGAATAAATGCACATTAAAAGAAAATATATTTTAAAAATAATGCACTGAAACGGATTCTCATTGATATAAATAATTAATTAGTTTTAATCATATTATTTATGTTTATAACTACATATTTTTATAGAGCATGAGTTGTTAAAACAAGACAGACTAAGAAGATCAATATCCCCGTTGAACATATACAGGATGATTTACCAAACATGCTTAATCCTATTTTATTCTCAATAAGAAAATATCTGAAATTTATTTTGTACATTCGAAATATACTTAAATGCCATATTTTTAAATTGAGATTTTCAATTATTTAAATAATATACTGTAATAAACTTCTATTTTTCAAATAAGAACCTCCTTTTCAACTGTAAACTATTTAATGGGAAATGATGACGTAACAGAATCATAAATCAAACAAGTAGTATTTGTTATTTAACCTTATGTACTAAGAATAATATACGAGTAGGTCCGAATACTTCAAATTATATGATAATGAGTTTAGAAAATATGAAGGTTATGCGAATTAAAAATTATAGTGGTAATATAATGTATCGACCATTTATAATTTTTTTAAATAACGGTCTAATTATAACAAATACTCAATCTCAACATAACACTAATTTTTATTTTAAAAATGTTTAATAACTGAAAACTACTATCTGAATTTTGAATTAGGTACATCAAAAATAATTACTCGTAATTTAAGTAAACATTACAGGATAAATTTTTAAACAGAAGTTTATGTATCGCGAACACTTTCTTGAATAACAAAGATAATCTCCGATTTTAAAGTATGCGCATTTAAATGTATTTAAAATTCCTAAAATTAGGGTTCAAATAAATTTATTATATATGAAAATGAGGTGATCATGCTCAGTGAATCACCTTTGTATTATTATATTATATTCCGCCATATTAGCTCCGAAGCGCAACGGACCGCGGGAGACTGGTGGACGATAAAACGAGAGGCGCTGTATTTAATCTCGTATATCTCTCTACCTCCTATTCCAGACGACTGCGCCATAAAAGCAGTCCGAAGTAACTGCGTAAACAAAGGTCTTACCCACCGCCTCTCAGCTGTGGTGTGTGAGTGGTAAGGAGTATGGTGGTGCGGAGGAGTTAGGTTTTCACGACGTAGCCTTCAATCTATATGCGCGCAACGATTTTCTGATCCCGCCGCCGCCGATATTAAAGGCGAGAGGTGACCACCTCGTCGCTCTCACCATTCGACGGCAAACGGAAGCTCGTTTGAATCCAAAACACATTATAAGTTAGCGGCGCGCGCGCGTCGCACTCCTGGTGAACTTATATATTAAGCTATATATATATAATATATTTGTATATACTACGCGGGACACAAAAAGCCTGAGTGCAACTTATCGGTTCTGGTGGTCGGTCGCGGTGCGCCACCGGTTAATGTATATATTTAACGAGAAGAAGTTTTTCATTTGGCAAACAAAAAACTCCGTTTCGGTTCTACCAGAACCGATTATGTTATGAACCAAACGACGAATACGCGTACAATAATAAATATAGTGAAACTTAATTATATCACACTAAATATTATTAGATACCACATTACCCTTCCTATTAACAAAGCCTTGTCGTATGTACCTTATAACTGTAGTGTCGGCTAACTATATGTTTTAGGGTCTGATAACAAATTTGAGTTCAAAAATCTTTTTGCCGAGTTTTATTCGGGTTTGCGCAGAAACAAAATGAAAGAAGAACCGCTGTCGGTAAATATTTTAGCGGAACATTTACTCACCCCCTTCCCTGTAGACCCTGTATTATCTTATTTTATGTTTTGACACCACGACCGGTTAAATACATTTTACCGATTGTATTTGTAAGCGTGTTATCGTTTTATATTTTAAGCAACATGCGCAAGAATCACGCGCTCTCACTTTGTTGACTCACCATTTTTACCACAGGAAAACTACTTTGTACGATAGTTTTGGCATGATTTTGCGGTGGATCCATCGCAAGAGAGCAATACGTAACTGAACGAAGTACAACAGGGGGGGGGGGGGGCGGGGGGGGGGGGGGGGGGGGTGCGACGAAAAAGAGACGACATAGCGCCGTTCGAAGACAACGGGCAAAGGCGACGACGGCGGCGGCAAAGGCGGCAGCGAAGGTGGCGGGGGTGGCGGCGGTGCGCGTACAAATATATTGATCGGGGGCGGGTTCACCGTATACTCTTTCTCGGTGCTCTCTTTTTGACCATCTTTCGTTCTTCTTTTTTCCACACCTCCCCCCGACGTGCCGCGACGGTGGCGGGGTCGCTCGCCCGTCCGTCTGCTGCGGCGAACGACGGCCGACGGCCGTCCGCGCGTAAGCTGCAAAGTATATAAGTCGGCTGATGCCGTCAAGCGCCAAAAAAAAATCGTATTGAAATAATCCGATTGGATACACGTTTGGCCGGAAGATTAAAGACTTTTTAGCTCTAGTGACGGACGAAGTCGATATTTTTAGGTGCTCCGACCCCGTCCAACCCCGTCCATTATCGGCGATCGTTTAAAGCAGACGTGCGTGTGCCGGCCCGCGGGTCAAAGCGATGGTGTTTGGGGGGGGGGGGGTGGGGCGAGAGAGACTTACACACGACGACGCGTATTCATTGCCGCGGTAATCGTCGGAAAACTGCAGCTCCTCTCGATAGATGCCAATAGGCACGCGCGATGAAAATGTACAAAAAATCTCAATTCGCTCGCGTAGCTTCTCCGTAGTAAACGAATTTTGTTTGGTTGTTTAGTTTCTTCGTTTTACGATACAAATAAAAATACTTCTTCGGTATCCATAAAACAATCTGTAACGATAATATTATATTGTAGCCTGTAGGTATGTTACGTAATTAAATTATAAAAATTTGCTGGTATTAAAATATATTATTTCTATTGGTTTTTATAAAAATCGAACGATTTACTCCAGACTAGTCGAGATTTAATAAAAAAATGATTACTTTACCTGTTACGGTCGTATAGAAGATAATCAATTATGTATATATACTGTATATATAGTATAATATAATACATCCTTTCGTAAATTTTAAATATGAGGTTTGTGGAGGAGTCAAACACCCTCTTCTAGTCTTGCCTACGTTACGGACCATGTAGATTAAATGCAGGTAAATTTTATGTTATATACATAATTTAATAAATTATACAAAAAACTTGATGAAATAGGTAAACTGTAAAATGCTAATATATTATGAATACGAGATTTGCATGCAGATGTCGAGTCATTAAGAAAATAAGCCTATTTTATATTACCTATAACCAAATCGTCCGACATCACTATAGTTACACAGGGATAAGAAAATTTACATTTATGCTATTAGCTATATTACCTTATGTGAATTGCAAACCATGATTAGATTTTGTAGAATAAATAAACATGAAACGAAAAATATAAAATTTATACCGTTTTTTCTAACGTTTTGTACCTTTATGTTTTGGCACTTTTCAGTAAAAAAATTTACCCATTTTTTCATTAAAAATTACATTCTCCATTGTTTGAATCACTCAAAAATACTCTTCTATTACAGTCCTGTAGAATATGAACTTTTATAAAGTAAAATTAAAAACCATACATTATAAATGTACTGACCAACGAATAAAAATATTCCAAAACCATTAAGCGCAATTTTACAATATAAAGGTGAAATTTGATCAAAAATTGATTTTTGACGCTCAAAATTTACTTGTCATTATTTGGCATCTCCAAAGCAGTGCTAAAATATAGCGTCATAATGTTATTATTGTCTAAAAACTTTATTACAATAGTTTGAATACATTTAAAGATCTCGTGTGGTTTGAAACTACGTGTATGTGCTGCAGCTGCTATACAAGTTTGTTATTATAACTAACAAATTACAGAAAATAACTTCAACAATGAATAAATATAGATATCTTACGTGCGTTATGTAAAATATAAATTACTTCCAACAAAACAATACTTCAATGTTATATTTTAAGTTATTTTTCAATAAATGTGTACTTACCGTTTGTGTAACATACTACGTTGAGCGCATAATATTTTAATCTACGTATTGGACGCTTTACCTATCGTCCCAACAGCAGAGTTTCAAACACACGCTGACCACTTGAAATATTCTATTTGGGGGGAAATACCTAGGTGTTTTTAGGGGCTACAAAACCCGTTTTGCTGCGAATCCCCCTAACATATTCCTGTGACCGTTTCAACGATTGTATTGTTAAGCAACTGTGTTCCACATGTGCATTCAAAATACATATCTACGAACAGGAAAGGGTTAAAGTGTTGAATTTAAAACATTTTTCTTGTCATCAACTGAATAATATGTATTAAGTCTACAATGACCAGTAGGCGATACTTGTATTTCAAATAATTTTCAGAAAATCATACGCAAATAAAAAATTAAACTATTTTTAGTTTACTTTTAAAGCAATTTTAAACAAAAAAAGTATTTAATTTTAAATTGACAATTAATAACATTTAAATACAAACAAAACTATAAAATATTCAATCAAGATTCATTTTAGATAATTAATTTTTATGCCCAATCATGGATTATACGTGTATATTATACAAATAGATTCTAGTGGTTCATATCCAATATAGATCCTTACATACCTATCATATTTTATTTTAGCTATTTATTTTATGTTTCTATAAACTGTTTTTTTAGTATCATAATTTAAGCTATTAAAACTATAATGACGAAATTATTTTATTGCTGCGATAAAGACAAAATTGAATAATAAATTATAGGCATCTAAATAAAATTCTTAATGATAATATAAAAGTTAAAATAAAATATAAATATTTTCACTAACAATTGTATTCGTTTCGTTTTATATTGCTTTATTATTTTATATGTTACAGCCTTTCAAGTCATACATTTCTGCATTAAACAAATAAAACAAAACGAGCGAATTAAAATTATTTATTTTGTATTTAAGATAAGATGTAATGATATTATAATATTAGCTATTTTATTAACCTATTCAAAACTGTGTCATAATATTTTATGTTCACTAAAATGTACGTTCATGCTGTTATGATATAATCTATAAAATATAGACGTTAATAATATGTAGGTATCAGGATCATATACAAACAAATATTTGTGTGGAAGGGGGTAAAGGTCCTACATGTTTATACTTAACAAAAAGTTTATTGATAAAAACCAATTTTATTCTATAAAACATACTTAATCATTTTTTTGAAATTGTAGAGAGAGAGTTGAACCCACTTATACACCCCTCTGTGTACTCACTTGATAGAAATAGTACTACCTACAAACTGTAAATAACAGCTGTTTAATATAAAAATAAACAGTTATGCATACAAATGAATTGGTAAAATTTTAAAATTTCATTAAAATGTTTATAGGTGTATTAAAATAGATATATTAAAATGCAAATTATTAATTATAAATAGTATTTTAAATAAACAAAAAAATAATTATCTTACTTATTCGCATCAATTATAAAAATGAACTAGGATTACTGCTTTACTAGGGAAATTAATGAATTCACTTATTCACATGAAAAGCATACTTACAGACTCTTTGAAGAGGTTATTGAAAAACTTTTTAAATAGAACGTACATTATATTATATGTATATATGTATATGTTAAATGCGTTTTCATGAATGTCAACGTACAGTGATCATTTTATTATTATTATATAATACCATATTATTATAATATTAATATAAGTTATATATAACTATATTTTTAAGACGTATTATTTGGTCTCAAACTCTCAACCATACTAATACTGTACACCAAACATATCAAACTCAAAGTATCAAGTGGGCCAAATATATTGAATAGTTTACTTTACGGGCCGCACATAAAATTTCGACGAAAAAAATAAATATTTTATATACATTTTTCAATTTTATTCTATACGTTTACGAACACAGCAGATACCTAAATTAAAAAGGGTTAGCTTATCAGAAGACAAGACAGTATAATAAAGTATACCAAATAAACTATTCTTTAAGAATCCAAGATATTTGTGACATGTCATTAATATTTTACTATTATTTTTTTTTTTGTTCAATAATATTGGTAGCCTTGGTCCACAAAAAGATGATTTGAGGGTCGTATGCGGCCCGCACGGTCGCGTGTTTGACTTGCCCGCTGTACACAGTACATACTACACACAATATTGCAACATAAAAAACTCAGTACACTTACAATCTAATATTGACTTTTACACTTGTTTACGTATTATTTTAAAATGTAGTCACCGATATAAAACTCATTACCATATTAGCTTAGGATATATGAGGGATCACCAAGATAGGTATATCCAGAATTATAATTTGATGGCAGTGAGATATGCCATTCGGTATAGAACAATAAACTGTACAAGGTAATTAAAAATAATTCTAAAAATATAATTTTTAAAAACTCTTTCATGCGTTCTTACAATATAATATGGTTAAATTAAAACAAACGAAAAAAAGAGGTAATTATAACATGAATTATAGTTCAAAGATTTATAAAATCTAAAATGTATAAAGATTTAAGCAATAGTCCCTCTGACTAACGGTTAGAGTGCGGGATCATCTAAAGCAGTGGGGTGATGTGAAACCTTACTTTTTTTTAACGAGGGACATAAAAAAAAAAAAATACTAGGTGAGCCAAGTAATCGTTTTCTCATTGATTTTGAAAAACGTGATATTTGGAGTAGATTTTCCGTTGTTTTCGAAACATTATGAACTGAACCACACTAACACAATAACAAAATACATCGAATTGATGTTAGGTGAACACTGAACAGTAATAAACTAATGAATAAAGTGTTCGTGCAAAACGATTAATACGATGTTATTTATATTTAGACGATAAGGTTGTGAGGTTGTGACACAAAGTCATAATATCTGATTAACAACGTAACTAACAATAAAAAATGGAAAATATTCATTTATATTAAATTTTATAAACGTTACTATTTTAGTTAATCTGAAATTTTCTCTAATTTTTGAAATTAGAAGTTGTTTTTTTGAAATTTTGATTTGATTTCAATACTTTGGCGAGCTGGTTAATAAATGATCACAGGACGTTGGTACTACTAATCTAAAGTAATAGTAGAAGTATTTTACATAATTATTAAAGTGTGTCATTACCTAGTACCTATCACTTACATTGCCGAAAGTATTTCAATGATATTTTATGTTTTAAACTAATAAAGTTGGTTATTAAAGTTAATAAACGTGTTTTATATGGCATAAATATTACCACCTGTGTTGTTTCCCTTGGGTTCACAACATACTAATATCATGTCAACACTTATCTCCTATGTCAGATTTACATTAGGTCAACTAAATTAATACTCATAGAAACAAATTGGTAAGAATCTGATAAATTAATTTCATTATATTCAATATTATTGATTTTATTTTAGCTATAGGTAAATACAATTATTATCTACAACAATTTATAATAGGTGGTAAAAAGGTAAATAGTGCCATAAATCATATTATGCGTATGGCGTATAATTTTTTTATATTAGGATATGCACCAATATGTATATAGGTATATATAATACACACTATACATGTACGCATCACCAACGTAAATGGTTCATAAATAATATTATAATATATTTTACCAGTGATTTCGACCGTTTTTAACATTCCGCGCACTATTCATTGGATATTGATAATTAATATCGAGAATTTTAAACGCTGAACCCATCGAAATATTTAAAAATAAAAAAGCGTGGAAAACGATGGAAATATTTTATATTTATATAATGCACGTGAACGGATGGCAGCGCAGTTGCTATTGGAAACAATAATATGTTTATAATAATAATAATAATAATAATATAATTATGAAAATAAATTGAAAAATGTCATTCTTCTTCCGCCACGTAGGACGTCCGGTTATAATTAATAAATATTTGGACCCAGTGATATTACCGTATACAATAAACACAATATAGGCAGCACCGTGATGGGTGGCGATTAAAAAATAAACATAAATAGCAACAATAATAATAATGATAAAAAACAAAACAAAATTAACGAGTTTTTAACCGCAATGGACAGAGACCAACTACCGAGTACCGATAGTATAGCGAATGGAGGTATCTCTACGCTTCCCTTTCGCCGAAACACTCGACACACGAAAAATGTGTGTGTTTAATCATTGGTCATTTTCATATACACATGTGTAAATACGTACATGTATATAAATATATATATAATGCGCATTTTACATACAGCGTACATGTGCTGAAATTCCCAAAAGAACGAAAAACGTACGTGCTCCGATGATAAAACAAACATAATAATAATATTATTTGCAAATATAATACATAATAATAGAATATAAATAACGCGAACACGCGTCTAATTAGATTTGATAACATTTTGGCGATTAAAATTTGCGCGTCTGTTTGTGTGCTTGGAAAATTCCCCAAAAATCGCCGTTCATCCTCCGCACCGCCGCAGCTGACCCGACCTAACCGCAAGCGACACATGGTCGTTTTTTGAGGGGGAGGGGGCGGTGACCGCGGGTGGCGAACGTGTTTTTTCGGACGACAAAACAAATAGGATACAAAATAAATATTGTCGTCCTATTATTATTTATTATAATAATATTATGCACATCGTTGTCGCTTGCCTGTCGGAGATTAATACTATCGCACGATCCGCGCGCGCGTTTAGAGTTTATGTGTAGACAGGCGCATAGCATAATAGTAATATAATGTACATAATATTTTATACACTGCTGCAATTGTGCACGCCAGACTAGACGTCCGAACGCAGAAATATTATATTATAAACTATTATTGTCGTCGAAGCAAAGCCCACCCCACCCCCTTCAATAACGCGGACCGTGGTCATTCCAACCACCGCGATATTTTACAAACAATTTGTATACAGGGTGATTTACCGTGGACGCTAACCCAGTAACCCCCCCCTTTTTGTCCATTTTAGTGCTGCTGATGTCATTTGTAATTTTTCATACTTATGTCATATTTTAAAGACACTTAATCCGAATTCTTGAGATTTTTCGTACTGTTTAAAGAGTATTCAGTGGAGAAACGAATTTCTGCCTATAGAAACGACACGTTTTAACTATTAAGCGGTCAATTTTCCTGAAAATGTTGACGTATCAAAATTTGAATGGTTAGATTTTGAGTTATTTAACTTTTTTGTATTAAGGATGACAAGTCCACGGTAATGAGTTTAAATGATGATTACTGTGATAATTTGAAAATGTCAGTAATTTATATTGATCTAGCGATATTTATAATTTATAAAAATGATCCAAATGAATACATAATATAATATATTGGATCCGATATTACATTTATTTTATACTTTTGTAAAACTATTTTTAAAGGGTATTCAAAGGATATTCCTTGATAAAAATGTAGCAATTACCAAAAAAACTACTCTTTCGAATTTTGAATTAGGTATATCAAAATTTTCATAAGAATCGTTCACTTCATAATTATTTACAATAAGAACGGAGGGGAAAGGGAAGTGTCTTATTTTAAAAACAGAAACTTTTATCGCCACGACACGTTCCTTATAAATAGGACAAACGATCTCAAGAATCGGAATAGGTAGGTACTATAGAACAAATAAACTTTTGAAAAATTACCAAACGAAAAAATTAGAGTGAACATGCTTAGTGAATCATCCTGTATACGTATATATCATATTATACTATTGACAAATATTATAATAAAACGTCAGACAACAAGCGCGCGTGTTGTTTGCCTTTGACCGATATAATCCGTGCACGCACATAATATTATATGTCCACCCCACACCGGAATATACGTGTGTGTACATGCGATGATCCGGAAACCGTCGTTGGTACCCGCGTGGTGGTCATTTGTCAAAATACGAAATCGCGTAGGTATTTAAATATTATTAACCGCAAGTTCATCACGTTGGACGGATATCGTCATCGTTTATTTAGTCATTACGTACGTATATTATATAACGATACCGTCTTCGGACACGTTCTTCGGACATCGCGACGGCCGGTAATAATTACACGTTATAATTAATATTATAATATTATGATGGTTGACGTCAACCGCGAGTCGTCCGCGTAAAAATCATAACGCAGCGATTCTATACAGTATTATATATAATAATATGGATGGCAAAATGATTATTTAAAAACAAATTAACCGCGAAGCTTAAAATATTTATAGTCTGTACATATAGATATGAATCTATCCGGGGGCACGTCAGAGTTTTGAAGGTTTAAAACACCTCCACAATTTCTAGTTCGTTGGTTATTAATACATATGTTTAAAATTATAACACGTTTTAATAAATTATTTTATGAGCGCTAAATTAAAAAAAAAAAAAAAAAATTGAAAAAAAAAATGATGTTTTCGCAATAAATTAAAATGTATTAGAAGTATTCGTATTTGTAATGAATATTTTTTTTAATTTTTACAATCAACGTGATTGAAATAATAATTCAGACAATTATTTATTTATTCCTTTATTACACCGCAATTGAACATACGCCTTTCGGTTTAACGTTACACATTTCCATAATATATGTATGTATAACATACGTACACGTTCAGCAGGTATGGTAGGTCATATCTACCCATTTGTAATGTACATAATAATACGATATAATACTATGTCGATATCAAATTAAACGGAATAATTGTTTTGTATTTTTATTTCTGTCGTACTGGTTATTATAATTTTATTTATTTGAAGTGTGTTCTTGCTATGTCAAAAATCTCCTTTAAAAATAAAACTATTTACACATCAAATGAACCTAAAATATATATTACACACGAGAGCCACGACGCGTGTGCGCCATAAAATAATTTATGTACCCTATACAATATTACGTTACGGCGAGTTCCTTTTCTTCGCGGACTCAGATTGCGTCTAAAATCGATGTATGCATAGTCTGTACATCGATTGATATTGTTATTTCTACAGATTTTTACAAAATGTGTCTATTTCTCTGGCCTTGCGACCACGCGATCATGTAGACTTACGACGGATGCTTCGACCGACGATATTATAACAAATTGATCGTTTAACACCCGTTTGTTTTATTATCCGAGTATTCCAATAAATTACACCGAATGAATTTGTTACAATACTACCCTAACCAAGGTATACAGTGGTTTATTTTATTTTATTTTTTTTTATGCGATGCTCAAATATTATATTATATTCTAATGTTCTATACCTATATTAAATATTTTGAGCTCTTTTATATGATATGAATCTCAATCATGAAAGTTGTTATTTGTCAAAGCGAAATGTGTATTCAATAAATAATAATACTACACAAAATATATTTTTGATATGAGTAACACGTTTCGAGATCTCATACCTAATCAATTAAAAAATATTATTAGCTTCTTCTGTTATAAAAGTTTCGCACTAAATTATAATAATATAGTATACTAAGAACAATTTCAAATCATTTGAACACTTTTTTTTTCAAATAAATCATGAAAAACTCGCATGAGGTCTGATAAAAGGTAAGTGATCTGACACTTCAGATTAAGCTCTTATGAAGCAAAATGTGTTAAATATATGCTACTGAAACTAAAAAAGAGCAACGTTTTGCATTGTATACTGTGAGTGTAAATAGTTATCTATACATTAAGTAAGGATTATAAATTATAATAATATCGTAAATGGAAAAAAATATGAGAAATTTATTCAATAAACAGCATAATATTCCAAAAGCCCCGCAGTGGTACATTAATAGATTTAACTGAAATTTTTTTTCAAATTCCGATTTAATGTCTTAAATAATTTATGCGAGTGTTAAAAAAACACATGTATATTGTCTTGCGACGAAGATAACTAGGGAGATACAGAACTTTTGAGACAAATTGCAGAATATTAGATGTAGTTTTTAAAAAATATGTTTAAAAATCAAGATCAAATAATATAATAAATTTATGTTTTATACTATTATTTAACACCATATACCTACTTCAGTACCAATATATCTATATATAATAAAACATTAAAATGAGACTTTTTAGATTACTTTCATTCATTTGCCGCAATAAAATTTAAAATCTATTATAAAACTATTAAATTATGATTATGTTATAAGCATACATACAATATACTCTAATACGCTATACTACACGTCTACACATTTTAACACATTTTAACGTTAACAGTATTTAATTTAAGTTCTCCAACTATAATAAATATGTATTATGATATAGTTCAATCTTGAAAAATTAACGAGTAACGCATTTCTAAGAACCATCTCGAGTAAGTACATGGAACATTTTACATATTTCGCTAAAATGACTTAAGACGATAGTACTTGTTATTATGAAGTGATTACGTCTATATCATAACACATGATTAAATTTAACTTATTATAATAACCTGGCATCATACGCAGTTTTGATCTTATACTTATATTTGGTTCCGAAAGGAATTTAAATAGAGTGATTAAATTGGACGGAAAAATGTCTATGTCGAAAAAAATTCCGGGGAAAAAAGTATTCTGCAAGGTACACATAATATGTGACTGATAAAAAAAAATAGGTAGGTACTATGTGCTTTCTTATTAATTAAAGTGATAATTTATGGATATTATATAGACCCGCAAAAATAAAGTTAGCATATAACTTACAAATAATGCGTAATTAAGGCAATAAATATTTTAGAAAAGTTCAGTTATTATAAATATAAATATAAATATAAATATATTAAATATATATATTAAATAAATATATATTAAATATAAATATAATATTATTATAAATACCAACAAATGTAATCTATTGACTAATAGGTATCTTCATGCAATCAGCAATCTCTTGTAAATTACTAAAATTAAAAACTGTAGATATAACTCTTTAAAAGAAATATAAGGCACTATTACTATATTGCTATATATTTTAAAGATCATGTTCATAAATTATTTTTATTAACATTATCACATTAATGTAGAAAATATTGAAATATTCTGTACCTAATCTTTTGCATTTCTGAGATCGCGTGAAAGTGAAAACCCTACAAAAGAAATTAAAAACTTTTCTGATTTCATGTATTATAATTTATAAATGTGTTATATTTTATGTATCACATTTGCCCTACTATAAATTAATAATAATAAGTTAATTTAAAATTTAAATCAGTAAATACACTGAATAGTTCAATACAAAATGTTGTATACAATATTTACTAGGTAGTAAAAGTTTTATCGTATTTCCAGTCAGTTTTCTTTGAATTCTCTACACTCAAGAATTTAATCGCATAATAACTGATTATTCGTTTTCAAATATTGTTTAAATTTTCAAAAATGTTAACATAATATATTGATTATTATTTAAACTTAACGAATTATACTGTTATAGTCTATTAATATAAATGGTAAGTACTTTTGTGATTAGTCAATTACTGATTATGATTTATAACACTATAATATTATATAATATACATACATTTTTCGTCTAAAAGACAATAGTCAAATAAAGTATAATTTATCGACATAATAAAGTATACTTATGTACTTACTTTTGTTACATCGCACGTATGACTAGTTCCTATACAGATCATGCGTGATACAAATTAAAAAAATAAATATATTAATCATAGGTTTTTGATATTTAATACCGAAATATAAACGTATTATACACAGGTAGTAGACCGCACACTGCGTTCAACATCACGTAAACATAAGCCAAGCCATATACGAGTTTAATACATAATATGATTATAATATTATATGCCACGTATATAATGCGCACGATATAAATGATATGATTATGCACAATTACACGAATATACCGGTAACTTAAAAGGTGGGCCGCATACTAGTTGCATCCCGAAGATATCTATGAAAAAAGTCTAATCCTAATTGCGGCCAGAGTTTATTTTGGGGGGGTACAGACGAATTGCGGCCCGAGTTTTTTTAATTCTAGATAATTTAATCTTGACTGGTAAAATATTATCACAGTATAATGTATAGATACCAATAAGTCCCTACACCTTAGTCGTCACTTTTCTGTTTTAATTTATTTATAATGTTGAGTGAAAAAAATCACACTTTATTTGTAATCGATGGATTTGCCAGTGTCAACATTAAAAAAAAAAAAAAAAAACAAAACATAATTTTTAACCTACCTGCAGTATCTATTGATACTACAGACAGTCCTAAGTCCGTACAAAAATGTGAAGGAGAATGAAGCGTTTTTTAATTTTAATTTACATATTTCAATTAATTTAATTTTAAATTTCGGGCTATAATTCATATGTCATCCAAAAAAACTCGGGCCGCAATTCGGAAGAGATTTTTACTGAGGAACGCAACTAGTAGCCACCCAAAAAGTGTCTATTCGTATTTTAAAAAATCGTTTATTACATTTATAAGTCATAATCATATTTTTACAAAATAAAAATTTAACGTAATCATATACTATTACTCAACAATATAGCGTAGAAACGGAAAAGTCGTATCTAACTAATACATACGAGTGTAGAGCACTTTTGCGTATTATACCTATATAGGTACCACAACGTCGTAATTCATCGGTAAACTTTACGTTTTACAATTATTTTAGCGGGGTGTTGTACGCGATTTGTGCACGTTGCAGTAGTACACGCGCGATGACGAGGAGGGTTTACGCGAGATGTCATTATTTATCATAATATATTAATTATTAAATGGACGAAAACCGCATTTTTGAGAAATTTAATAAACAGCACGCGCCTCGTGTATAATGTATAGAAACGATAACATATTAAAGCGGTGGAAGATGTGTTTTCAGGCTCAATTTAAATAACTTTGTGTCGGGGATAAATATTGAAAAAAAAATAAATACAAGTACCTACTTACTCGTGCACACCTCGTTAACCTATATTATTATTATGTACAAACAATGTCGTACTGTATAGTACGGGTAGACACGGTAGTATAGGTACGATTCAACACGCACACATACACAGACATCATAGCGGCAGTCGTTATGGTTTTTATTATTTTTATTTTTACATCCCACGGCGCAAAATGGTCGATGAGGGACACACAATAAACATATTTTATAGAGATTACAATAGAACCGTCGATCGATCGATATGTCCGTCATTGGTGCGCCATTTTTTTTTTTATTTACCCCCCTACACGGTTTCTGGCGTATTGTTATTGGAAACGGAAGCGTCGTCGCGTCGTGTCGAGTATTGTGTGTGTGTGTATGTGTGTGTGTGTGACGCATGTGACAAAAAAATAAATATTTTAACTAAAATTTACAGGTTACCTTTTTGTAATGTACAATTACATATTATTATATATTATATATTATATAATATGTATTAATAATAATATACTGCCACTGTCGATTATTGTGAGCACTCGGACGTGGGACGTGTCCTCGTGAAAACGTAAAAAAATTAAATTATCTAACCTGTGAGAATCCTATATCATGATTTTATTATAATACATATTCACGGACATTGCCGTTACTGACGATGACGGTGGTTTCAAAATACTCGACTAAAAAGTTTCGATTGCTTCGAGTTTTCAATTTTAGTCGACATTCATCCAATCGCCAGTGTATACATTTTGACGTATTCACATATTTTAAAAATAATATTGAAAATGTAATGGTCACCCTACGGTTTAAAAAAAATAATAATATTTATTACGAGTTTGATACCTGGTAATAACGACGTATTGTATTATTTGTATTGCACTATTATTGCTACACGTCTTGTACATCCTCATGTTTATGGTCGTGGAAATCGTCTAGTAGAAAATATTTGGACGTAGTCTATATTAATGTTTAGGCTGGATATGTGCGTATGTGCAAAAAAAAAACCAATACACCCAAAAATTGTATCCTACAATCATTCGTATGAATATTATTATTTAGGCGATAAAATACTAAAATCACGCGGTGATCAAATCCACAATACCTCCCTATCTGCCTCTTCTGTCAATCCTCTAATGGCTAATAGTATAATAATATTATTATCCGGATAAAATATGACGTGTAACACCGGCTGATGATAATTTGTTTTCACTTGAGTGTAACACGGTGATGTTTTTCTTACTTTAAAGATTCGTAATTTTATAATATTATTTTTTACTAGTTTCGACGGACAGCGATGGGTCGACTATGCTGACATCTACCCCACCGTAAAAGGTGAGTTGACGAAACACAGAAATGTTGAATCATCGGTCACCCTGGTGGTGGTCAAAGGCTTACGATTCAAATGTTCTCTGAAGTCCGCTACGCTGCGCAGGGTATACAAAATATAATATTTTCATATTTTTTTTTTTATGTTTAATTAAAGTATATTTACTTTTATACGTGCATAATGAATTATAAAAGTATGGTCGTTTTTTATCATATTAATACTTAATATTTTTTAAGTTTTAAAAATGTTTTTTGTCTATCATCACGATGAATTATTTATTGTGTTCATTCGTAATGTCACTGGCATTATTCGTCATCCTCATATTATATTATGTATAAATGTATAATCGATTTTATGACTTTTTTATTAGCTCCTAACAAATAGTTATTGATTTTATAGTAATGAATTAGTCTATTATTATAATATTCACGGTACAGCATTAAATTCATATGTTACATAATGGATTAAAGTTTAGGTTCGTAATTTAAAAAAATATATATATATGTTTGAAGTTGGTGTCAGGTAGACAATATGACAATGTAAAATATTAATTGATACTGAAATCTCGATATAAATAATTATTAAAATATTGAATAAAATGTTTGTGAGAATAATCAATGTATTTAAGCCATTCTCAAAATATTATTAGTTTTTTATTGCTTGATATTATTATATGCATTTGATAATTTTTAATACTGTAAATTACTAAATAATATTTAGAAATTAACAACCCGAGTATTACGGTTGTATCATCACATTATTCGTGAGTGAAATGTATTACATGTATAAGATATCATTCTGTACACTTTTAAAGTTATAAAACATTAAATTTATCAAAAATAAATACTAATCTGTTATTATCTATAATGTTTAATATCGGAATTTGTATTTTGTTTTTTAGCAGGCTTGTCATATTAATGTTTCTTATTCAATCCTAAATATATTAAGTAGGTAACTAATAACGTACATGTTCGACATGACACTAGTAAGTAGTAATTCTACCAACTAATTACACTTGAATAATTAGTTTAAATATTTTTTAAATACATAATTATCACAATTTAATATATATTATCATAGATTATTATTTATTAATAATTTAAACGTATAATCGTTTTAAAAAATGTCTTATTATTCATTATTGAAGTTCAGCGAAATATTTCTGTACATTATTTTTCTACTTAGATAATTATTTAATGTAAATAATAATAATTTTTCTTATTGTTAAATCGATAGATTTATAAGAAAAAATACTGTGAAAACGATAATTTGAAATATTTGAATACCAATATAATATTTTATATTATATTACTGAGTGTTTCTATGTACAAGGAAACTGAACAGTATTGAAAATTAACATAAGGCAAATTACTTAATGATCTGATTAATTATAACTAAATATTATACAATTGTAATCTGACATTGGGTTGAAACATCTGAATAGCCCGAGTGCACCCATCTAGACATTTTCATTTATGTTTCATTTTTGTCCTAGTACAATGATTTATTAATTAATTAATGTTTTAAAAAACGAAAATAATCATTATAGCATTGAGAAAAATAAAATATGTTGATAGTACAAGTTTGGTATATCATGTTATATTATGATTAATTTTGTTTTTCGAAAGGCGCGTATCTGGCAATTTGTATTCACATGTGTAATATTAGTGATACAAATGGCGAAGACGCGGCACTATTGGATTGGTTTTCGTTTACGAATAAAATAAGATTATATTTTAACCTTATTTTATTTTTTCACAGCCGATAAGATCAAATGCTTATTGCTTATTATAAACGTTTTGATGGCCAATTCATAATTTTTCAAAAAACGTTAATTTTTTGGTGTAAACATATTTCTGCAAACATATTCAAATCGGTTGTACATTATAATAACTTGGCTCGATTTGAAATTATTTTTTAGCAGTGCAATCCACAAGTGGATATAATGATGGGGTGTCGAATATAAAACGGCTTTGGCCAACTATTTTTAAACAGGTCTGGACTATACTTAAAACGACAGCGTATAATATTATCGTTTGTAATCGTTTGAAGGAATTTCGATAATTTCAATTGAATTTTACATCACAAACAATACACGTTTATGACTAGATACAATACCGACTCTGTGATATGTAATATATTGTTAATTATCATGACACATATTATAATTTACTCATTGTGTCCCAATACATTTTTATGTTTTTGACTAGTTGAAATCAATTCGATGCGTAGGCATATAGTTGTGGTCTATTGGCTTTGTTTAGTCGTACTTTTAGTTGTTACCTATAGGTAAATTATTATAATAAAATGGGTGGTTACGGTGCGTTGCATTTTAGATGATGTTGCGGTTTGCCTTTGTAGTTTTTACAGCGGTAAAAAGTGTTATCCTCCAATTAATTAGATAGGTACCAACTAGATTACTCAACAAAAACAAATAACATGACAATTTTAAATTATAGGCTGCAATTTTGTAAACTAGGTATTTGACTATTATAATTTGTAAATAATGCTGCTTTGGTTAATAATCAATCTGCTTAAATATATTTTGTATTAATTGAATAAATTAATAAATTGGTACTATTTTTGTAAATATTAACTTTTAGAAGGGCATTATAAACAAGTCGGAAATTCAGAAATTTAATTTATAATTACCTACATAGCTATAATAATATCATTAACTATCTACCAAATAAAATGCAATGACTTTCACTTTTACCTAATCTAAAAGAATTCCTTAAATTACATTTGCTTTGGATAGATAAAAATATAAATTATTTGTAGTTTCTCAGGAGGTGTTCTATGAATTATAACTTTTCTATAACTTTCCATTAACAAATAGAACCTTCATAAATTGCATTTTTTGTTGTGAGGGAATATATGACATAAAAAACCCGTATAAGAAATGCAAATATAGAAAAAAATCAGTAAATTGTAATAATAAATGAATAAACAAGTAAACGTTTAGGAAAAAATCTAATTTTGGTGGTTAACTCAAACTTTTTAAGTGCTCATTTAAAAGTATTTTACTAATGATCAAATACTTTACTCAAAGCTGTGTTCAAAACTTCAATGATATATTTTAGAATATATATTTTTTTAATTATTGTGTGTTGGCACAAATATTTTTAAAAGTTTCTATTTCAAAATTGGTTTTATATAACTTACTGTATACTATGGACTATGGTTATTATAATTTAATTACTATTTAGTATGAAGGTATTTATTTTATAAGCATCCATTTGAAAATCGTTTCTGTACTAGTGCCTATGCTATAAAACGATTAAATTTCGCAAAGAACTTAATCTTATATTATACTTACATTAATTGAAATGTTTCCACTTAAATAAACGTTTTTGAAATTATTTTGTTTTATTTTAATAGCTGACAAAGTAATCGAGTGTTATTGACTTATTTTGTAGACTATTAAACATTGAAATATAATTATTGTATAAAAAAAAAATTCGAACCCACGATCCACTCACAAACATAATGTGTTATAAATTTATTGCATACACAAACGACATGTGAACACGCAACACACACTTATAACCTATACGTTTTAGCAATAATTTTTCACATCTTCATTCACTGCTACTTAATTACATCAGGTATTTTTTTATTCATATATCATCGCATCACGCCCACTTTGCAATCGATAACTTTATTTCTACAATTCTACAATCATTGTCACCTTTGCAAGCCGCCTTTCTCCTCATGTAATGTTTATATATGTATATAAAATACAATACAAGATTTTTGCAATTCGCACTATTATAATTTAGTGACATACTTTCCAATGAAAATAATTATGTTGTTTTTCTTAGCTTAAATAGTTTTTATTATTTATTGATCAATTAAATTTGTATAACTAATGTAAATAAATTATCAAAGAAGTTTGTTAAACATATAATAGTCTTTTGATTATACACATTATATGCATGTGAATAGAGCCCAGATTTAAATATTTTAAAAATGCTTTTTCAATGCAATAATTCCGTAAAAGAAAAAAAGTTTATTTTTATGGACGTGAAACTTGCAGCAAACGATAGGAAAACTTTAGACTTAAATTTTGAAATATTTATTAACTTTTTATTTTAACTAATCTTATAATAATACAAAAACAAAATACCAAACTTAGGAAGGGATTAAAAATATCTAAAAAATATTAAGAAGACATTATTTTTAAATAGAATATTTTGAACTTCCTAATCTACATTATAAGCTTGTATTTACATTATAAAGATATATACTCTAAAAAAAGTTTTCTATAAATTCTGAAAATTAGAAATAAAAGTTTTACCTTTAAAGTATCTAATTAATTAAATAAAGTATGTACTTGAAATGCAATGTTCTAGGGCCTAGTGCATCCTAAAAATAATTTTTGAATTGAAATATGTGTCTTATTTATTAACCATGCTAATATATGATAAAAGTGGTTTTTTTTTTAACTGACAGAAAGTAAATAATTCTAATAAGAATATTTTTACATAAAATTAATGATAAACTGATTAAATTAATTAAATAGTCATTAGTCATTACTATATAGTTAAAAAGTAAAAAAAAAGTTAATGAAGAACTCATTTCTAAATATTCACATTTATTTAATCTATTAAAATATAAACTGCATTTTAGATTTTAAGTGGAGCCATACTTTTACAACTTTTAAGTTCAAATTTATATAAAATTCATCAAAATCGCGAAAAATTAAATTATTGTGTATTAAAAATGCGTAGATTTTAATTGTAATACACTAATACCTAATGCTTGAAAATGTAATTTATCAAGATTTATTGTTATTGATAAAAAAAAAAAATTGTATGCATAAGCCTTTATTTTTTCGAAAATATAGTTATAATAATTATATTGTTAAGCTTTAAAGCTTGTTACGACATTGCTTTGTATTCAAATGTATGACAAGGATTTATCCTCAAATGGTTTTTATTGCTTTGATATTATAAAAAAAAAAACATTAAAATAAGAAACATGAAACATTCAACTCTAACTAATGTATTGATTAAAATGATATAGTAATTCAAAATCTGAGTTTAGGAATTTTTGAATATACCACTAAAGACCATATTTTTAAACTCTTGAGACTAAATTTATTTATATTATAATTAGTAATTCATTTTTCAACTAAAAGTGCGGTACTTATGTATACTTTTTTCCCCAAAAACATTCCATAAATTATATTATTATTAATTATATCATAATTTATTTGTACTAACTTATTAGTGCGTAACAAGGATTATTATGAATATATCAATGTGGTATAATCAATTTTAAATATTAGTCGGAAATTTTAAAATGTTGTGGCGTATAGAAAATAGTATAACATGTTGTAGTCATAAGTTTCAAGACTCTAACATAAATATTTTTAAATATAACTATAAAATCTTTGAATAAATATTTTGTCAACATTTATATTTTAGATGAAAATAAAATATAGTGTATTTACCTTTAATTTTGATAATAATCAACTCGCTCAGAGTTAACAACACAAATTTACTTCTACTAAAAGTGGAATTTGCTATGCTAGTTGTACGTTTGTAAGACGATGGTCGAAGACAACACTTGTGGATGTAGCATAATCTTAATCGTAAAATATATTATATGATTTAATAATAAAATAATTTATGTGATGTTTTTGGAGAAAAAAAAGTCTTACATGTGTACCGCACTTCTGGTAGAAAAATGCATTACTAGTAAGATTGAAGATAAATTTAAAAATATTTTTAGAAAAGAGGCCCATTGTGTCTGCATTATTTCAATTTTGGTATGTATTAGTTAACCATTAAAATCAAATTTAATACATTCAATAACAAGGTATACTAGAAACTTACAATCATTAATTATAAATAATAATAATTATAATGTATAATGTAATATTTATAATAAATATTATGACTATAGGTGTAACATTGACTATTTAAACTTAATTAAAAGGAATAATATGCTAATAGTACTTATGAAAATTTTTATTTTATCATAAATAAAATCATTTATCTAGGTACCATGTTTTAAGATTTTAATATCTAATACAGTATTAGCTTAAGTGAATGCTGGTTTTTGTTTCCTTATTGATCTAAAAAAAAATTTTTCACTTATGTTTACAAAATATGCTTTTGTTTATATGTTAAGTTTGAGTACCTATAATTTTTATACGACCTAGTTTACTTAAATATTTACAATAACATTTTTCCTGAAATAATCATATTGACATTTTGATTCTTATGTTAATGGAATAATATTAAATAATTCGTAAAGATACAAAAAGGACTGGATACTATATATTTCACGTTTAAATTTTTATTCTAATATATTATTATTCTATAATGAAACATATTCAGTGGGGTAGCTTATCAAATAATAATAATAATTATGGTAAGCTATAATGTAGAATATATAATTTAAAAAACAAAATATGTATCAGTATCGCATTTATTTATTGTAAAAATTAATGTAATAATAACGTATTGAAGAATAATAATTAATATACTTAATTATTCAGATTAAATCGATTTGGGTTTTCAAATTTTCTACATAAAATTAGAAATCGATTAGAATTTAATTTATACGTCGATTAGAATTTCTAATATATAAACCTTGTTTTAAATCAATTATGATTTTAGACATTAATAATGTGATTTATATGAATACAAATTGATGAATTCGATTAATATTTTTATATGTTCATGAATAATAATTTGCATAAGTATAATATGGGCAGTATTTAGGAGTTGTACGAGCTGGGAATGGAATTCCTTAAGTTCCTAAAAACCTCAAAATTACTCTAAAAATAAAAATAAAATGCTTTTTTCATTTTAAACAAATTTTAAACTGTAAAATATTTCTTATTAAATGAAAAAAAAAAAAAAAAATTCAAGACTACAAAATATCTTTTACGTGGTCTTATAATTTGAAAAATAATTATTCTCATTTAATTTTATATTACCACTCAGGATAATCATTTTTATGTTGTACAGATCTCTTCAAAAAATTTCAATAAAAATAAATTAATATTTGATTAGGTTTAACACCGTTACAGTTAATTTTGAAGTAAAAATCTTAAAACACAATTTAAAAAATAATTGGATTTTATGATTAATGTCATAAAAATCTTAAAATATTTTAAGAGTAAAAAATGATAATAAATTGTAAAAAATAAAAATAAAAACTGTTTAGTCAAACTTAAAATTAAAATCGTATCTAGTACATGAACTAGTTATAGCTTCGGAAAACAATACGAAGTACATCGAAATTCCACGCAGTCCTATTTATTTCTAATAATTGTTTAATAATTTTTCAAACATTTGTTTGTAAAATGTATTCGTTATGGTACATTATAACTTACTTATTATATATATTATATATATTATAAATATATATTTAATTATATTTATACATTATCGTAAATACAATACTAAATACCTAAATATATATTTTTTAAGCTAATTGTTTACAATGATAAAAATTAAATATAGTTGAATGGTGATAAATGATAATACTAGCAGTTACTACTTACTTGGCGCGTATGAAGTAAAAAAAAAACATTTTAATATCGGTACTTGCACCGATAAAGTTATATTATTAAATAATAAAATCAATATTGATATATATTGATATCGTGAGAATTAAAAACAATTTTTGAATTTATGATTGTAATTTTGCATGGTATTAGATAATGAGGTTGACTAATTAAAAGTTATGAGCAATCTAATACTTACACAAAACTATGTCTATTATTCCTCTTCTAATTAGATGATTTGAGTGTGAAGTGTGACCATGCAAACGCGATATCTACAGTTGAATTATTTAACTATATACACGACCACGTCCCATGTACAACACCTTTATTGTAGACAAATTCAATAAACGTGTGTACCAAATTACTAGATACTGTTAAATTTACATACAAGAATAGCTAATATTTGGTGGGATTAAAAACAGATACTACCAAAATTCTCGTAATGTAAATATGCTTTATTATCCTAAAAATGATCTGATTTTATTTATTTTTTTGCTATATTAAATCATTGTAATGTGATTTCAAAAAACTGTACTTAAACAGTTTATTATTTTAATTTTGTATGTATAAAATAACACAATAACCGATAAACTATTAAAAATATGATATGGATCTATTTTTATTTATATTTTTGATTTACTTTTAAAGAAAAATGTGTACACGTTATCTGTAAAATTTTATTATTTACCAATATCTAGTGCAGTAGGTAGCTGTCTTTAAAACCTACGTATTATTTATTACTTTACAAAAATATAATTTATCGCTGTATTTTTACTAACTGTCTTAGAGATCATCCGTAGTTATAATTTTTTATTAAAAACCAAAAATTGAAGAAAGTAAATTTTAAGGTCAAGTTGTTTACATTAATTTCGTTATATACAATTGTTAAATATTATATTATTATAAACATACTATGTGCCCGTGACTTTTATATACCATGCAAAGACTTTTGTAATACCTGTAGGTATTTAAATTTAAAAGTTAGGTTAGAAGATCATATGCAGGTCGACAAGTAGTAAGTACTTACGTCAGATTTGACAAATTTTAGTTCTAGACGATATCTATTACGAATTTTTTCTGCTGCTGAGAGTATAGTAATAATAATTTTTGAATATTCAAACTGTTCAAAAACCCCGATGTAACGAAAACAGATTTTTGTTTCGCATTTACCTATCGGCGTAAAATAATTATAAACTATAATAATACCTTAAACAATTTTAATATAGTATTATTTTTATATAATAAATTGTATAAAATAAAATTTAAAATTCATATTCTTTCACTTTATGTCATAGTATTACATAACAATTTCAATCATTAGACGACTATTTATCTAGAATTCCAGATAATTACAAATTAATTATCATATTTTTATCATATAAATTATTAAGTACCTACACAAATCTTACTAAACGTTAACAAACCTACACTTCGTAACAAATATTTTTTACTTGGTGCACATTATATTATACAAGTTTTTTTCTATTTTTCTTATACTTTTTGTTTATCGAAACATTGGAAACAATAGTTTATTTTGTATTAATTTATCTAATAATTTTAAATATATATATCTACTGAGTACGTAATTTAAATGGGTATAATTGCTATTTCAGTTTTTTTTTCTTCTATTACGTCTATATTGTTTATTTGTTTACAATAAACATAAGTTTCCTAATAGTGTAATATATTTTTGTTTACTACTAAAGATTTCTCCTACGTGTATTAAATTCTTTATTTACTAAATTGCGTAAATTCTGACCTGGAAAATATAATATGATTGTATTAATTATTTATATTTAAATTTATATCGGGATTTTAAATCTTTTTTTTTATACTAAAAATAAAACCGAATTAGGGATTCACCCTTTCCCTCTCACGACTTTGGAAACGCTCCATCTGTGAATATTTCATTCATAATCACTTATTATTGTTAAATTGGTGAGTATAAGTATCTATACTGATGTATTAATAAAAAAGTAAAAGCAGATAAAAACGGGCAAACGGAGGCGACGGCGGCGGTGGTTAGAGGTGTACGAAAGGTAGGCCAGTACCATATCAATAAATTTGCATATGGGTCGGCGGCGGCGCAAAACGTGCGGATGTGTTACGTAGTGCCCATAATAATAATATAATGTATGTCGTGTCGTCGTATAATATACGCTGCACAGAGAATGCAGTCAATCTTCTATCTCGCGGCAAGCGCACTGAACACTATTTGATTGCTTTTTTCCTCTTCTTCTTTCTTTAAGTTTTTTTAAATCCATTTTTTTTTTTTATATTCTTTTCTAGCCGGCTGCAATTGTTTTGTCTCTTCTCGCCGCCTACTTATTAGTTATTGTTTTACACGCACCCGTGGCTTGCGAGATTCAGTACAATCATTGTGGTCTTGGTACACATTTTTTCCCTTCGTCAACCACGAGTTTTCTCCGACCAAAGATACTTAACACACTGTTTATGTGTTCTGATAAATCGAACATACCCTCCAGTTCCAGCAGCTACTTTCGTACTTCGTAATTTGTTCAGCGACATATTTTTCGTACATGTCAGTAGGTGGTGGATTTTACGATAGCATTTTTAATCCGCTTATTTGTCTATGCACAGTTCCATAGTTTACTTTTGCAAATCGATAAAACTATTTAAAATTTTAAATTAAATATGCGCGTATAGTGTAAACCTACGACTAAATAACTACTCTGTAAGCACATAGAGATTTTAAATTAAAGCTTCTACGAAGTACCTAATTGAACAAATTATGGAGATTCTATAATACTGTTCTTTTGCCAAAATGTTATGTAAAAAAATCTTTTTTTTACACGATTTTATTATGTGACAAATTAATTTTTATCATCGAAACAATAAGGAAACAAATTATATTTATGTATTAGGTTAGCGCTATTAGAGCTGAATTGCATTTATAACACTTCGCACACTGTAAAATGTATATATCATATTATACTATTGTGAATTGTATTCTTACTCCTAAATTATGTTAAATTTGACATTTTCGATATGAAATATGCCATATTACGAATAATACTGACAACATCAAAATGTATAATATTATTAGGTATAATATAATAACACAAAGGTAGACTATGTAGTCTGTACGAAAAGCATGCAATACATCTATTATGCAAGTATTTATCCACCAAAGGCTGTTTTGTGAAATACAACAATACATATATATATATTAGATATATACGTATATATCTAAATCATTATCAGTGATTAGGGAAAATAATCCACCTACAGTTACGTTATGTCGAATTACATTTGGTATAATGAATAACTTCACTGTTCTATTCATGTGTTACATACTTATCTATATAGGCCTTTATATACGACCTTTACCACACTACACCAGTGTTAATAATAAAACAATGATTTGGAAACTGTCACTCAATCACTAAATTAAACACAATATATTATTGGCTTTAAACATTACTTAATAATTTAACATTCAAGTAGGTATACCCTACAAGTAGAATCAACAGTTTGTTAATTTTATTAGTTTTAATTTGTTAACAACTTAAAAAAATTGTTATTAATAATAATAAATATTTATATTTATATTTTATGTATTATAAATTAAAATCTATAATCACTTAAACTGATTTGAAAACCATATTAGTAAATTATATTTTAAAATAAATAATATTATGAGAAAAAACAAACACAACTATAAGATTATTATGGTAACAAGGATCGAACCAGTTATCTATCTCTAACCAAAACTCCGTAGGTACTTTTTAATTCTTACAAACCACTTGGTTCATTTTAGCCATGCGTAACGCCACGCTTAAGGGGTTGGAAATCTCAATTAAAGCAGCTGTATCTACTAATCACTTAAATACTTAATAGTGTTATTGATATCAAAAAACATTTGAAAATAGATGTACACAGTAAAGATAAGAAAAAAAAAACAATATGCAACACTCTTTGATAGCATTACTTGTATTTAGAGAAAACTACGTTCACATTATGTATGCATCGAATTGTAGGTTGATAAGCGATTCAAATGTGTTATCACTTCGCTGCAATACAATAATATAATAACTTGACTGTGGTGTAGTACCTATATACATATATAGGAAAATATAATATATCACGTTATAAATACGTGCTCGCAGTATTCACTTACTTCAATATATTCCTATAGCCCTCTTATTACTAATTAATAATTATTGTAGTTGCATGTGGTACACCATTTGATGAGCTTCAAATTTACATGCCAAGGCTTCAAATTTTACCACACACGTTTTATTGAAATCTAAACAAGTTCACATTTTACTATGAAGTTTTAAAAAAATTGTATATTCTACATTTCTACAAGGAAATGGAGTTTAAAGCTAACGTCTCGTCTTAGAGATGTGGTTTACCAAGTTTTTTATATTATATAAAAACAGAAAATGTATAAACGATGCGTAGATTTTGCCTCGAATGATCGTTAGTAAATTCATATATTACAATTTCGTGTTTCGGGAGGTTAACAAACGATGCCACGACCATCCAAGCGTATACGATAAGCCACACATCGCTTACTGCAGGCAACTAACGAAGCCGCTTATTGTTTCTATTGAAAACTATACTCGAATAGTGATTGAATATACGGCTACTTAATCTGAGGCAATTTAATAATAGGTAATAATTTGGTAAAGGTATGTGACATTATATAATATGACAATATCGATAAAAAAAAAATATATATATATATATAGATACGTTTACTTAAATATTTAGGTTAAAAAAGTTTTCAGAGACATACTCGTATTTAGAATGGATTGTGCTTGAAAGTTGTGTTCAATTTTAAACATTCTCATACATGATTCATACGCGAAAATTGTATCGTTCTTATATTTATGAATGATTATACCATCACAATACTTTGGATACAGCGCTCTTCTGTTTCTGTTTATCATACTATTTGTCTGTAAATAATAAATAGATCCATAAAAAAACTTTTTCCAACTAAATGAAAATATTTGTCATAAATATTGTAAAAACATTATCATCTCTAACATATTTATTCTTCGTGTATATTACATAATACCATTAATACGTATGGGTAATACGGGGTTTTTTTTTTAAACAATCTCAACTTATTTATGTTTATTTATAAATTAAACATCAATTAAAATGTTAATCCTTGGAATTTTTTGGTCAATACTCATTGCACAGATCGTTTTTTTATATATATTTCCAAATAATTTAAGGACTTGAATTGTTGATTATTCAAAATACTTACATTAGAGATAAATTATTTAAAATCAATATAAACAAAAACATATAATGAAATAACTTAGTAATCTAAGTTGACGACTATCTTCGCTCAGAATTGTTTTTGTATGCAATGATTTATCA
Source organism: Melanaphis sacchari (assembly GCF_002803265.2). NCBI lineage: Eukaryota > Metazoa > Arthropoda > Insecta > Hemiptera > Aphididae > Melanaphis > Melanaphis sacchari. The sequence continues at coordinate 257,515 of NW_020270481.1, read as the reverse complement.
TTGAATTTTTAGACATGTGCAGTACTTACATCGACTATTACTCAACAACATGGTATGCTTGACAGTTACTAAATAGCAAAGTGGTAACCTATTTTTCATACTTTACTTTTATATCTATTTTATATTTTTAACACATGTTTAAGGATTATTATCCTTAGAATAAACATTTTGATAACTTGGAAATTATTCTTTCAAATTTTGAGTTAGGTACTAAAAGTTAGGTACTAAGTCACTATCATATTCACAGCCATGCGCCCATGCCTGTTGATGATAATGGCTTCTAAAATGGTTTTGCAACAACATTTTCACTCTGGCTCTATGTCTTTTGCTTATATTGAAACATTTAAATAAAAAATTGGCTATTGTCTCTAACTTGTTAATTTTAATTTTTAAAAAAATACAATTTTATGTTTAGCTTTGTAGATAATTAATCGGTTTTTAAAATCACATTAAAAACATGTAAGTCATTTGTTATAATATAATTATATTTATCAAAATAATTAATTGATAAAATAGTTATGGTTTATGTGTGAGTACGGCAAGCAGGCTGGTTGCAAATGTGTTATCATTAAAATATGTCACAATAACACGTTTAAACCTTTGTACAGATCCACAAAGTAAAATAAAAATAAAATGGCCGGCTACTGCAGTCGTATAATATAGTATATAGTATAGTAAGCAGGTATATATATCATAGTAGTCAGCACCCCCTCACCGTTATGTTAAAACAGAATAGTTCCAGTACATTGGCACCGTTGCTGATGAATTCGTGGACAAAAGTTGAATGTATATTACATATCACATTAATATATTTCACTAAAATAGCCACGATACATCGTCTGTCGGCAAATACTCGCTCTCGCCGTTTGTCTCCCGCCCCGTCGCACTGTCTGATCGTCTGTCTCGCTCAACGTCATCGATCTACAAATAATAATATATTATACTAATATGGCGTTATTATGCTGTGCAAGCGACGCGCCCTAACATTTAATTCCTTCAAAAGTCTATGGTCGCGCGCTCGGGTTCGGTTAAACGGAAATGATTACGCGCATCCATTCAGGACGTGTTGAAACACGACCGCGCGACGATGACGACGAATAATAATAATATTATATATTATACACGATTTTGGCGAATTTTCAGATCGACGCGTATATTATTAAAGTGTTGTGTGAGTGTACCTATACTGCAGCAGATGTATATGTGCAATAATAGAAGTCGGTGCGAATGATATATATATATATATATATATTGTAATATCTAATATAGATAGGTATGTAGTAGTTAACGGTGTGATAGTTATATATACATGTATATTATAAATTGTACGTATTGTGTAAAACCGCGTACATCAGTAGTCGAGTGTCACTAAATCAAACTTTAATGATATAATAAAACAACAATACGATATTATAATATTATGTAGATTAATGTCGAATATATAATAATAAATAATATAATAATATTGTACAAAACTATATATTATAGTATTTACGGTCTCTATAGTAATTTGAACGGGATGAGAGGAAAATGAAAACTCATCACATAAAACGCAAAGTACAGAAATTCATATAGTAGATAAACCGTACGAGCGGATATTGTGACCGCTGTACATCCGTTATTATATTATAAAGCGTTTGATTATAATTTAGAAATATTCACAAATGTGATCCACTCGACAAGCGAATTCAATACTAAAACTCGTATAACCGTATAAATAATTACTAAAGTTTTGGCGTATATAGTATAGAGAAAAAATCTAATAAAAACAATGTGTGTATTATATATAATATTAACTGATCCTGCACAGCGTTCACCGTAAAAAAAATCGAATACTGCTAGTGGATTTACCCCGTCTTAAACTCCTTTATATGTAAACTGCATACATTTTTAACACGGTTATTTGTGTTGTTTTAACAAAACATAAAATACAGGTCTAAAATCATATCCCGATCATAATAACTATACCTACTTTATTTTGTGTAAACAATGGCAACAAATGTATAAGTAAAAAAATGGTAGTTGTTGTGAGTCAACTATATTTAACATTCATGTGTTGAAAAGTAATAAAAGTAAATAATAAAAAGTAGTACACGATATTACGGATTCTCGGTCGAAAACTAATTTTCAAAAGAATCATTCGTTTTAGGCTTTTGATTTTATATATAGTAGATATTATATTTATTAATTATAGCTGATTCTGTGAGGCGTTTGACCGTAACTAATTAAATAATTCCAGTGGATTTATCCTGTCTTAAAATCCATTTAATGTAAGCTATTACATATTTATAAAACTTCATTTGATAGATTTTGACCAAATATAAATCTAAAATTATATAGAATTGTAATAACTATTTTATTTATCAGTTTATCACTAACGACAATCCTAAAGAAACAAATAAGTTATTCGTTTTTCATCTAAAAATTTCCCGTACGCTCTTTAAAATAAAATAATGAAAAATGGCTCCAAAGTGCACATTCTCAGGTATAGGGTTACTTAAACGTCGAATTTCTGAACCATGTATTTAACAGACTTAGTTATGGATTGTTTATACACATATACACGCATAAACTTTGAAATTTATTAATGTAGATAATATTTAATAGTAGATATTTATAGTGAGATTATACGAAATTATTTACCAAACACACTCATTTCCATTTTTATTCGATAACGCAGTTATACAAAATCTGATTTTAAAGATTAGTTACACTACTTAAGAAGTGTCTTTTCGAATACAAATCTCTCTGTTTTTTTTAAATACCAATATTCTTGTCTACTATAAATTATTTAGCAAATCATTTTCAAATGGGGAGGTATAAGCTATTGGTTAATGAATCGCTCTGTATGCCGTGGCAGCCGCGCGGCTAGAGAGAAAAGAAAATGCAATTTGGCGCGAATCAGCGGCGGTCGCCGAGGTAAAAGGATCGGTCGTATTTTACATGTACGTATGTAATTGGCGAGTCGCAAGGGGGAGGGGGGTATAGTGGTGCACAGCCGGCCGGTCCGTGTGCATTTTCCACTTTGTGACTGCGGCAGCGGCGGCGGAGGCACATACACACAAACTTGCGCCCGCACTAATAGTCGAGTGCGCGTGCGCACCAAAAAGCGCCCGGCCGGCCATTACACTATACCGTCGATACATAACTCTAAACGACCACGATGGTCCATAATGCTGAACAATAAAACATTCGAGCAAGAGGGACGAAGACAATAATACATAAAAGCTATTATTGTGCATGACATTTACTTGTGTGTGTGTGTATGATAAGAGATGGAAATCTCGCGATAACTCCGCGTCGAAAAAATACCGTTATAGACTTATTCTCTCGCCTCCGACAAAACTCTCCTCACCTGGGCACAGCAATTTATGCGCATTATATAATAAAATAATAGGCACTATGTAATACACAGGTATACACTGTATACAGTGGAACCTCGATAACTCGAATCGGTTGGGGGCGAAAAATAAACTCGAGTTATCGAAAATTCGACTTACAGAGGTTACACATATGATATTTTATATAGTAGGGGCCAAGACATTCTTTTAAGTTATCGAAAATTCGACTTGTAGAAGTTCGAGTTATCGAGGTTCCACTGTATCTGTATATGCGTATAGGAATCATTTCGTGTAGACCAATATATACTTCGTATATAATATATCTCGTACTGTACCTACTATATTCTAACATAAAAGAACGTTCATAATTTCTTCATTTTTCTTTTTGTCGAAACCGTTTCATGTGACTAAGAATCACACACACACACACACAAATATATATATATATATATATATATATCAATAAAATACTACCAAGAATATTAATGTAAATATTGATCTATTATCAAATTCAAAGATATCTACTTAAGAATATCATCTGTTTCTCTGGTCTTTACGATTATTTTAATCGTTAATAGTGAGAATCGTTAAATATTTAATACTTAGCATTTTCATAAATCGCTTAAAAACTAAAACATCCTAAAAAATCTAACGTAAAAACTCAAAAAATATTCGTATGTTAATGTTTGGTAACAGTTGAATGCACTCTTATATTTAAGTTAACAACACAAAATTGTAACTGCTCAACGTAAATTGTATAATTTGTTTTGCAGAGACAAGTACCTACCTATATGACACATGGGAGTAGAACCGCCACTAGAATGTCCTTTCAAACCAATATCGTATAAAAATTAAAAACTACAATTAGAACTTATTCATAAAAATACATAAATACATATATATTAAACTTTAGACCGATATACTGTTATTAAAGTTAACTTTGTACACTTGCCATAATACCGTCCACGTACCGTGATACATATTGTGTATGATGGCATAACGTCCAATAATTTCTGTTAATACTTAAAAACTTAAACAATGGCAATTTAAAAACGTACGTAAGTATGTTAAGTCCATCTGCGCTCAGTTAAAACTCAACTACAATTTTAATAGTTCATTGTACTGATAGAATTATAAAAAAGTCAAAATATGTCTATATTGTAATATGATTGCAATATTCATAGACCAATTATAATTTTCAACTAATTACCATTATATTTTACTCTCAAATTTACGCAGGTAGACGGTATACCTACTAAAATATATGTGAGGTAACATAAAATCCAACGAGCCAGCTATAACGTTATTGTTAACGTAGCAAATAATATTTTGATTGATAAGACCACCTAAATGCGCATTATATAACGTGATTCGTGAATTGCTGACAATTTTTTTTTCTTTGTGGGTGGTATTTTTGCAGTATACTCTGATATGAAAATAGGTTATAATGTCGATTTCATTATGTAAAATGTTACATCTACTCTGTAATATCTTTTAAACATAACTATTAAATGTGTAAATGATTTATAAAAGAATAGTCTAGGCGAATATTAAAACGTATTTTTATTTAATTTTTAAATTATTTTCAATCAGCTTTCTTAGAAATTGCGTGTACGTTACAGATAATATTTTCAACTCATACGATTATGCGTATAATAAATATTGAACATAGATATACACAGTACACACACACACACATACATATACAATAAATAAAATTATAAATAATACAATATTTCTTGGTATTGAGATTTGGGTAACGAATATTTATAAACTATCAAGAAAATAAAAAAACAATACTTGATAGACTAAAAATCGAACGCACCAGATTAATAAGTGTTTTTCTGATTTCAAAGGAATAGATACATCAATGTGTGAAACCCGTGGAATATCATTAACAGTCAAACATCTATTAATGGATTGTTATAAGTATAAATAAGAGCTCAAGGAAAGCAAAATACCCATTCACAAAAAAAAAAAAAAAAAACACGCAATGTTAAAACCCAATTCCCAAAACAACCTAAACTTATTGATTATATAAAAAATAATCTGTTTAACAATTAAATAATTGAATAAAATATCAAAAGAATTAAGAAAAAATATAAAATATTTTGTTATTGTAAGTATAAGCATAGGTATAGTTTAGTAATTTTAAATCATACAAAATATAAATAAAATATACTTACGAGTATATTAAATAGTTCTTATAACCAGTACTGTGTAATTACTGGGCGGAGGTGATGCGTTTTATAATATATAATTTTGTATACTGTACGTGATTTCCAATTATTATTGTTATTCGGCGCTGACTATTCGCAAGGTGAAACTTTTATTAAATGTATAAATATTTTTTTTATAAAACCATAAGTATTATAATATTAATATATTTAATAAGTATAGGTACGTTAGGGTTTACCTTATATGATGTTTAAAAATAAAAACATTAGTTTTTGCGATATTCTTTAATATTTTCAGTAGATACCAAATGAAACAAATAACTTTATAAAGATAGTACCTATATGCAATTGCAAAGACCGTTTAAAATCGCTTAAATTTTAAAATTACGGGCAATTAAGATTAAGATAAAGTAATTAAAATCGTACGACGGAAAATATCAAAAAACATATTTTATTTATTTTACAAAGGATTATTTAATCAATTATATTTATGGTACACTAGTACAGAATTATTAATTAATGGCATACAGCAATCGCCATAGTCCAACAATATAACATTTTGTATAGATATCTATTCGTGTAATCTGATGGCTTCATTTAATATATACATCATTGCATTCAGCAGGTATATAGTTTTATCAATGGCTTTCCTGTCTATAGTTAATATCAAATATTTTAACAAAGAGACCTGTCAATTATTTGATAAGTACTATTACGATTGATTTAATTATTAATGGATTTTATTCTGTAAGACACAATATACTCATATAATTGTGCAGGAATCATTATAGTACAATATAATTCGTGGTTACCGAAAATGTAATTAAATTGTTTCATAGACCTTATAATAAATGGACTGTGCTTTCCATCCCCTACCACACATACGTCCATTATATTTCCTGTAGCCATCATAACGTCAATAATATGAATAGTAGTTAGAGTCTTATGAACGAATTTTTTTAATTTTTTTATTAAAAGTATTTAGCTAGTACATAAATCTAAAAAAATTATCAAATTTACTAAACAATACAACTTGGAAAACGAAAATCTAATTCTTATTCTTGTTCTGAAAAAAAAAAAAAAATTAATATACTTTCTAAATACCTATATACACATCATAATATATTATATACAATATATTATTTAATAGTTACGCATGCACTAGCATAAACTATACACTCTTTATGTTCTTTAAGTCAGCACAATATTTATTCATAAATAATGAATTTAGTTTTAACGAGCACAAAAATATTTAGTTTAAGGCAGTTCTACTGTAATATTATATTATTACGTCATTACCATAAGCTATAGGGAAGAATAATGTATAAATATATTCTTAGGTTAAAAAATCAAATAATGCGGGTATTAATAAGGCTAACGAGTAACGTTCATAAAAAGTTTGTAACGGAAGTTTTTGAAGAGTTCTGCAGATAATACAATATAAGAGGCTAACTTTTTTTTATGCAAATTAACAATTTACAAAAAAAAGAGTTATAATAATAATTTGACCAACGATAGAGCTAGAAATCTACCCTCAACAGGACAATCGCGTTCGTTTTTAACGACTTGCTGCAGAGCTGAAAAAAAACATTTTATCCGTGTGTATTGGTACGTATTATATTATGCTATGTGGAAACCTTGAGACCATAAACCTGTAGGTAACAAACAAAAAAAAATTGTTGCTGATAAAAATTTTCACTAGGTATTATTATTTCGTTTCGGCTAACCAGTTTGACAAAAGTTTTGAACCTTATTGTGCGGATTTAAAAAAATTTATTTCAACTCAACATCAATTCCCATATTCTTATATGCACGGTAGCCGTTCCCATGGAATTCCGAAAAAATTGTGTCCTGCGAACAGGGGTGAACCCTCTACAAATGAATAGGTAGCGCATTTTTTCGCGCGCCTAAACCGGTCGGCGCGTCGAACTTTTTTTCCGCGTCCCCCTTTTATGATTTCTCACGGGCACGATATATACGAATGATGCGTGGGCGGCAGGTAAAAAAACTTCCTAGAGGACGGTTTGAAAACATAATTCGTTATTACAAGACTCACGTGTTGATAATAAAATTGTTAATTTATTCATGTATATAGGTAGAAGACTACAGACGTTTACAAATAATATATTCTATTAATATTTTGAACATGACGTATTCCCATCTAGATGGATCTTATTACACCACAAAAATATATATCAACCAGATCCAAAATCTGAGATTGAAAATAGATTTTCTCGTCATTAAAAATGTATTATTATTGTGAACGGTTTATTTGGTATTATCCGAGTTGTATGTCACTTGGTTTACACAAAGTCAGTTATATTATATGATATATCGTTGACGCTTGCCACAGTATATTATTATTCTACATAAAAATGATATCATGTTAAAGGCGGACAATGACTTATCAAAATCACTTAAAACGAAAAAACCAACCACACGCGATAACACCAATGTGCCCGTGATAAACGGGTTTCACACTCGTGCAGCAGTAAACAAACCCCGCTGCACCCTCTCGGACGCCCACGCACAACCCTCGAAAGAACGGTGTGGCCGAGGGGGTGCGCTTTTTTTCGAAAAACCGGTCGGCAATTCGAACTTTTTATTTTCTCGGTCGATCGCGGATTTTCTCACGCGTCCCCGGGGCAGTCGGCGGCGGGGGGTGGTGAAATTTTCGAAACGAACGTCTTTAAAAAAAAAACTTTCGCACAACCGGTTCACCGTGCCTCGCGGTAACCATCACATCGACCGACTCCCCAGGTGTGATGAGAAATAAAAAATTTACCGTCGCGCGGGGGTGGCGCGGTCGAGAGGAGGAGGCGCGTAGTACGAGGACGGGGGTCCGAGCGAAGACGACTGCTATACGGCGGCGGCGGCGGCGGCGGTGGCGGCCGCGACGACGACGGTTGCCAGCACGCGAGGGGGGGAACACCCGGTGACCCCTTCCACCGTCGTATTATTCAAATGCGGCGCGCGGTTCTATTCTTACGTACGCGCCGCAAGACGCACGCAAACTTACGGCGCAAACGGCACACACTCGCGCAAACACGCTCACACACACACCGCCAACTCTGCCGTCGGTGCGTGCGCGCGAGCCGTTGTCGTTTCGCTCGTTTCGAGTAACGTTCTCTCTCCGATTTAAAATAAAAAATATACCTACAACGAATACGCCGCGACTCGGCTGCGACCTGCACTCTCGCCGCCGTTTCACTGCACCCGGCCCCCGGTCTCGCTTCGTCGTCTTGTGTGCACGCCGACCTCGGCCGACCGTCTCACCGTCCGTCGTCCGACAACCGGCCCCGCGCGCCCGCCGCCGCCGCCGCCGTTGACGGCAGCAACCGCATGCAAACCGGCCGCGATCTCCTGCGCCGCGTAAACGCCAGTGTCGAAATGTGTGTACCTTGCGCGCACTGTCCGAGCGTATCGCGCCGTCTCGCCGAACCGTGCCTCGCGCGCGTTTTTTCCACCCGCCGCCGCCGATGACGTGAACCCGTCGGCGATCGCGTGCATAGCCCCAACGTCGGAATAATATTACAACAATAATAATAATATGATCGCCGCCGCGTCAAGTGTCGCCAAATCGTAATAATATTGTCAAAGTCCTTCGCCCGAAACACAATAATAACAATACATATTATAATCTATTCGCGCGGACAGTAAACGATCTAACAGGTAACGCGCGCCTATACCTGCACCGACAACAACGATAAATAATAATTAAAATTCGCGGCGAGGGTTGATGTAGGTACGTCGAGTCCGTCGAGTACGACTTCACACCGACGTACGTACTTTTGTCGTTATCGTCGTCTATACAGTGCTGCTGCTCTGCCGATCCATCCGCGCTGCGACGTCGCCCGTGGTTTTCGCCCTCGATCCTGCACGAGGTATGCATATAATATGATATCATTTTCCATCCTTTGTTTTTCGTACGTTTTAAATTTATAGCCGGAACACGTTATTGAGCTCGCCGTACTTTAAATCGTGTGCACACGCATTAATTAAACCGACGAACCCTTTCCCCGAAAATCCGGAATACACGGACGACGATAATGATAATAATACTCGTATACCACGACCCTCGTGTCTGACAGCCGTTTTAATGTATAATATGATATCACCATCACAACGTTTCACCACAAAACGTCCATCAACACGAGGGTTTTCATTTTTTTCATTTTTATTTTTCTCATTTATTAATAGCGATTACGTTGAATTGACTGTCACCGCCATTCTATATTTGTGGATCCGTGATTTATTTCAAAAATAATTTATCCAGTCCGTTGCGATAAAATTGCATAAATATTATGTTTCCAACAGTGACCTCGGGATAATTTTTCTGAACGAGATGCTTAAAAAAAGAACGCTATAAATAAAATATCGTTTCCCTTATTTTCTTATATTGCTGCACTGAAATATTATGACATACAATATATTTTTATGTACTACAATATATGCTTGAAATAAAAGTTAGTTGATCTTAATATGCAATTATTTATTCTTATATTTTTACGCACCTTTATCTAGTTCAAAACGTTTTTTGTTTTATATTTACAACTTTTCTTTCATTACAATAATTTATCGATGCATTCGGATTAAAACAAAGAATGGTATCTCATTCGATTGCAATATTTTTCTCCGTTTTCGCTGTTACAGAGCCGATTTATCGTACACCATATAAATTATTTTTGATCATTATTCTATGGTCGCCCGGCCATTTTGGATAGCGGTAAATAACAGTGAAACTAATAACCCCCTATACGTTGTTTCTGACGCTGTTCAGTCCCTACGAATATTGATTAAAGCTCGAGGGGAGGTTTCTCACGAATTCATAAAACCCTATTGGAATAATGAATACATTTTCATCAGCAATATTTTATGTATAGTTTTCGATATAATTCATAACTTAGACAACATGTAATTATATATTTTTTGTTTGCTACAATAATAATATATTTAGTATAACGGATTTTTAAATAATTAATTTTTTAATCTATCGACGTTTGAATCACAGTTGGATTATTACGATTTAATAAATAAATGTTTAACATTAAATTATTTCATTTTTTTTAAATAATCTTAAGCACTTATTTATAATTTGATTTTCTCTGGTCACATACGATTTTTTTTTTATAAACTTACTTAACTATAAGAGGACAGAACTAATTATTTTAGCATATTTAATTCAATTATTGTTTTATTCATATATTTATTATTTAACAAACAATGTATTATGTTATATTATTATAATAACAACCAATGGACATTTTTTCCAACGTAATCTACCATTATATTAAATAAAAAATAACAATAACAATAATACACCAATGAAGTTTAAACGAGTTTTTTGTTTCATGTATAAGTAATTATTATACTTTAAACAGAAGATATTCAAATACTTGTTTTGTCTTTATTGCAATTTTATGCAATGAATTTAAATAATGTAGTCAAATTCAATTGTCTCATTTTTGGTAAATGTATGTTATATGATTTTAAAACATCATTTTGAAATCTTATTATCATAAATTTTAAATACGCGGAAACCAAGAAGAAGTTAGTTCCCCAATTTTAAGTTAGTAACACCGGTGCAGGTGTTTACAAAACCTTTGAAATTAATTTGTTATACAATTTTTAGACAATATATATAAGTTAATACAGGCTATATACTCACAAGTTAAAAACAATTATTTACAGGTTGAGTAGAATTGTTATACTGCATAAATAATGTTGAAGGATAAAAAAAAGTTGTATATTATTTTGAATAAAAAGAAATATTAGTTACTTACCTAGTATATAAAATATTTTGGACCGTGTAAAGTTTATTGAGAGTTTTAAACAAGTCTTTTTCAAAATTACTTAAAATCGATTCTATGATTACAAAATTTACTAAAATAAAAAGATTATATTCCAAGGAAACTAAAGGTTTATTTTATTTTAAAAGTTTTTTGTCTATAATATAATGAATTGAACTCAATGATGAAAATATTAACCTATATATATATATATATATATATAATGTTACGAGCAAAATTTGAAATCTGTTATTTATTTATTTTTATTTAATTAATTAATAAAACAAATTACAAAAAATACTATAAGAAGCATACCAAAATATATTATATTTTATATAAACTACTATTACAATGATTAAAATTGTTAATTAATTTTAAACATTAAAATTAAACTGTGTAAAATAAAATTTAATGAAAAATGTCGTATCAATTAATATTATTAAGACATTAAGGAATATACATTAATCATTACTTATACAGCTGCTATATATTGGACCATAAAAAATTTAAAAAATGACTACAATAATATTATAATAAATAATAATATAATACTTACCATCATATGACCATGTCTGTTGATTTATAACAATAATTTAGTCCAATTCGCGTTGTCCACTTATTAAAGTATACCTTATCTGGAATTATGAGGTTATAGATATTAATTTTAAAATTACCTTTTCATATTATCCAAATTGATCAAGAATTTTGTACAATAACACCTGATATTGTGAATAGTACCCGAAAACCTTCCTTGACTGTAATATTTTATAGTTGGTTTTCATAGCTTCACACTTTCAAAAAAAAAAAAAGGTCAACATTCAAATTTACACACTTTTATACATCAATTCCATACAATTTTCTAAAAATCAAGCCACACCCACTGATATATACCAATAAGGCAATAACAAACACATTTATCTAAAATCATATTACCGTTTAGAAATGTACCCCAGTCAATCATATTTAATCAAAGTAACAAAATCATGAGCAATAAAATGCATTTAATAGAATATTAGAATATAAATTTATATCAATCTGAGTATTTTCTACTATATATATTTTATTTTATCTTATTACATGAAGGGTTTTTATTATTAAAATTAAAAGATTTCATATATTGAATTCTTTTTAGAACAATTTATTTAATAATAATTAATAATAAATGTTTAACTTTTGTTTTTCAATCAAATATGTGTGGTTTTGAATTTTTAACCTTTTAATTTTTTTTTTTTAACAATAGAAAAAAAATTATGTGCGAAATTGAATAGTCTAAAATGTGTGGTTATGAGTGGTAAGTGTTTAGTTTTGAACGATGCTTTAACATACACATGGTTATAACTTATAATTACATGAACATAAATACATTGTTATACTTTAAATAAAATAAGTATAAATAGTTCATAAAATGTATATATTTAATTATCATTTTTTTTTTTTTAAATTGTAACTTGAGTTTGGTCACTGATTTCAATATTTAGTACATTACTAATTTAGCTTAAAGAAAATATATATAAAAAAAAAACATAATATTTTGGTGAAGAATGTTCAATATCAAAATAAATTTGTACAAAATTGTGTTTTGTAGAAAATTACCATGATATTATCATATAGTTCTTCATTTAATTGTATGCACAAAATTATGATTTATTAAACTAAAATTATTGGACTTAATTAATTTATTCTTCAAAGAATTAATTGAAGGTATGCCGTAAAATGTAGTTATACATTTTACTGTTATGTATTTTATTACATTCTAAACTATAATTCAATATATTTCATAGAAAATATTGCATTTAGATTATAAATCACAAGAAATTGCAATACATTTATCAGTTTATTATGATCATGATAATGCGTTTTAAATTTAAATCTATATATATTTTACATATTATTGTTTAATGATCGATTCATTGCATCTCGTTGGTTCCAATGTGATCATACAATTAAACGTCTGGGTCATGTTCAACAATTTATGATAATTTTTCACTATTACAGAAATATATTCAAATTTTCTTTTTAGTAAACTATTTAGATGCTATTCGACTACAAAATATTATAATGTTATAATTAAGAATTAGTAGCTGGATAAAAATAAATATTAAATTATAAATACTTTATAAGAGTTTATAATGTTTCAATTGTTAAATATCTACAGATTTGACACATACAATAAAAATGTTTATTAATTCTTTTACAAAATAACTAAACATCATAATAAACAACGATTGACAAGTTATAGTTTTTTTTCATAATATAAATAATATAGTAAATTATTAAATTATGATGTTATTATACTAAATAAAATTGATTTTAAGTGTGTTTTGTAATTGATAATTATAATGTATAGTATTAATAATAGTCCCTATAAACTTTTAATGATACATATATTCTATACTAAAATATTTATTTTTTTTATAATTTTATATTTACTTGTAGTAATTAATAAATTTATAATTTAGTAGGTATGTTATTAATATTTTTCTCGTATAATCGTAATTTCTCCATCATCCAGTCAATAGTAAGTCCAAAGATTATATTTCATAATTTATTCTTAAAATTTTACGCCACCATAACGTTAAGTGATATCGGGTGACGACTAAACAGACAGAGAGAAAATCAAAAACTTTTAAGAATAAATTGTAATAGCCAATGTATAGATATATTATTTTTTCTCTTAATATCATTTTGGATTTTAAAAATTACATCAATTAATAAAATGCTTTTTCTAATAATAATAGTATAATACATTATAATATATAAATATGAAAAGTATGTAAGTGTGTAATAAAATATTTAAGTTTGTGATTTAAATAAAAATAAATAAATTATTGTTTTCATTTAATTTAATATTAATATTTAATATTTATTATACATTTATACCGAGTGTTATAGAAAAAATTGATATGACAGTTAATAACTATAACTGTATATTAAAATAAGAAATACAATTTATAACATAAGTAATCAGGTATTAGTTATATTTGTTAGCTATTTCTATTAAATACTGTATAGTATTATTGTACATTATTGTAGAATAAAAATATACAAATTATGTATAATATTATATAGTACTGAAATTCAGGAAACTATTTAATATTTAATACGCTTATACCTATATATAAAAGCCGGAATGTTTTGTGCTTTCACATCTCCATTATTATATTTATCAACAAAAATTAAAATTACTTAAATCATTATTATTTAATGGCATGCTTCACTAATAATATCACCCTGTTTAATTAATATAATATTGAAAATTATTATTTGTTTGATAATATCATTATACAAACGTGACGATGTAGACATTAATAATATTTTAATAATAAATTGCACATTAAATTGTATAACTATTGTCCATTACTTATATTATAAGATCAGATAAATAATCGTTCACGCTAAAGATAGAATGGTGTATTACGTGGCAAAGATGAGAAGTGAACTATTTCAGTCACCGGCGATGGGTGCCGTAAGCTCAATTTCTTTCATCCAAAATTAAAATCATTACCTTACCGTACGAGCCACTCATTCCAATTTGTTGTTACATCTCTCCTCTTATCGATATTAAAGTGGCAATGGTTATTAGATTGTGTCAAAACACTCAAAACCACAGTATAGAATGTCAGTATTTGACGCAATAATCTGTGATAAACCGCATGTTTTTGCCGCTTTTGGTGTCATGACAGTGCGTACATTTTCCGTTCGCTTGGTAGAAAAAAATGCTTAGTGTTCAGCAAATAGAAAAGTTATTTCCCAACGCTTCAACCGGCATCAAAAATTTAACTTTCGTTGCAGTCGTACCAAAAAAATTGTATGGTTTTATATTAATAAATGTTATTCAATGTCGATAACTAATTTCAAAAAAATGTATTCTTAAACTCACTCTTTATTAGTGATGAAATTAATTCTTTACTTTAGATTAGTTTATATTAATTTCAACAATTATAATTTGTAAATACCTACGTCAAATTTACATTTTAAATGGCTGGATACAATACGTTTTATATAATAAAATTATAAATTTAAAAGTAAATGTATACACTTACTGTCAGTAATTAGTTCGCCATATCGTCACAATAACGGGGTGACATTGTATTCTAGCGCACACGCGTATTATAATATGATTAAGTATACACACAATATTTAAGATTCTAACGACTGTTGGAGTAATAATAGTTATTTAATAAATTAACATGGTTTTTAATACAAAAAAAAACTATACGTTCTTATATAGAATATATAGATACTTGAATAATTATAATAACTCATAATCTTGTTGGGGATACTGCTTATATAATAATATATACCATAGATATTGTTTTCACAATATTTTAAACTTCTGTTATTACTGGTTAGTAAAAATATAATAAAACTATAACTTTTGGAAATGTATGTTTTATAACTGATATTGTCAACTTTTAAGACCTAATTACTGTACATCGGTCGTATGAAGCTACCTATGAGTACATCATATTATTACTATGTCTGAGAAAAAATAAATAATATATTACATCCTAATCCACTGCCTTAACTTATAATATTAAGTTTGCAATTTCCTACTACTAAGACGAAGATATGATTGCAAAAAAAAAAAAATTGTACGAAAAAAAAACATAACTTCAGAGGTGGGATCATAGAAGCTGCAGTGTCATGGACCAGAGTGAGATCCGAAAACCTTACTCAATTCTTTTTATAAGATAACGAGGATAGTGGTTGTTGCATGAGTTGCGTGCAGCACCTGGGATAACACCTGTGTACATGAATATTACGTCATGCCTTCATCCCATCTTCCTGAAACCCACGTCTTAAACTATTTCTCACTATCATTCTCTGTTCAAGGTTAACCTATCCTTTGACTCAGTTAAGCAAATATCCACTTGAACTAATAGTGTATGAGTAATTTGTGTAAAAGTACAAGAAATATATAAATGACACGTGTAACTAGTAATATTTAAAATGATTCCGAACGTATAACATATCAGTTTATTAAATTTCCATAATGTATACAAATGATTTTTATTAAAATTTAAAAAATTATTTTTAGGGATGTATTTGTAAATATCGTTTTGAGTATTATGTTATATTTTAATAAAAAGTTACTCAAAATATGCATTTTGTGAAAATGATAATTTAGTCACTTCATTTTAAATCTTTTTCAAAACTTTTAAAATATTATGTTATCTAAACAATATACTTTAGAATTTCGCATTTTTTACACGTGTATTCACTTACTAATATTATTAGTCAGTTTTTGATTAATCATCATTTGTCAATAAGACAAAAACAAAATTAAATTAAAAAAATTCTATTGCAAAAGTCATAAATTATATATACCTATTACCTTTACCTACTAAGTATTTTATATTTATACATAAACATATTATTCTTTACATATTTTACTGTGAGTTAATGTGGAAATATCTTGTACCATTGAAAACTTTAAAATTGTAACTTTTATTAATCAGGATTTAAATAACGTGAATAGTATTTATTTTACTAAACAAATATTGTAAACTTCTGCACCGTTTTTCTATTCCTATACGACGTAAGAAACAATTTCATCTTTAAAAAAAAAAAAATAATAATAATAATATTATAATATAATCAAAACTGTCTTCTAGGTTGGAAATTTCTAGTAGATACTTTGGTTCTATATTTTTAAGAGTACAGAACGCAATGGTTAAGTTAAAAGTAGTATGCAAACAATAAAAAAAAAAAAAATACTGTGAAAAAAGCAAAAGAAACAATAATTCAACTTATAAAATTATAAATTAAATATACTTCCATACAGCTGGTGTAGATAATCGAAAATGGAAACAAGTGCATTAGAGTTTACGTAAAAAACAAAAACTGCAACATTCCGACGACGGCGTTTTATACAACTCTGACACGCAATGACTATATACTGACCCTAGTATAAGTAGTAATTAAGAACAAAATAATATAGTTAAAAACGTTTTATCGTTTCTTCGAGCACTTTGCATAATAATTTGCAAGTATGCTAGTGAGTTGCGAATCGTAAGTACTAATTTAATTAAAGCAATTTTACTCTATCCCAGTTAAACGGCCGACAAACAACTCAATAAAACAATATTTTCTATCTATTTTCTAAAATTTATATTATGTACATCTCAACGTGAAATTTATTCGATTATTTGGTATTTCGTTTTCGACAAACGGAATATTTTAACGTTATATTTTGTTAATTTATCATAAATGTATAATAATTTTAGGTACTTCTAATATTATAGTGAATGTTTGTTTTTCAGACTGTATGAAAAGTGTCATGCACAGCAACATATATAATTATTATTTCACGTTTGACAAGAGAATTTTGAAAATAAATTATAGTTATTTATACATATCATAAAATATGTTTGCATTCGATACGTATATATATATGTATATATAAATGAGAAATAATAATTGATATATTATAATTATTAACGAACAAATACATATTTGTCTTGGTTTTAAAACGTATCGATTATAATGTATTTTCTGTTTTATATAATAATAAATTTAGCCAGTTGTTCTTGACATGTCCATTACCGATAACATTAATTAATTATGGGCACCTTTGTTTATTGTATTTTCACGTTTTTAAATTAAAAATAATTTAGTTTCGCAAATACATTAAAAAACATTTTAAATTAGAATATTTAATATGCTTACAGGCTTGACAAAAAAAAGTACCTACTATGAATAAACTACAATAAATTAATTAATTGAATCATTTATATCACTCTGCACAAGTTAAAATAGCATTATAAATACTTAATTATGCTAGCTATATAATTTTATCTCGTAAATAAATAAGGGCCACAGCTGATATTATTTTAAATTAATATTATGACATTATGGAATTTAAATCTAATATATACATATAGGTACCTACGACGAGAATTTATTGATTGTTAACCCTTGTTTAATATTAAAATAATATATCGTATTTGCGTAATATTTATCATTTGAAATTAATTTAAGCTGCATTAAGTATAAACGGGGTAATAATAAATGGGTATATTATTGTAATATATTTATACATAATTTTTAATACGCATGACCTCGATACGATTATTTTGTAGACATTTTTTTTTTTTGTTCAAACAAGAGACTTGTGTAGTGAAATTGTGAACTCTTTAAAGTGTATATTTGTTTGTTGCAATAAATACAAATATACCGTGAACAGCATAAAAAAATGGTAAAGCGTCGAATCATTATTATAAAACAATATACCTAGGTAACAGTAAAAACGTCGGTTTACCTACACGACTGGCGTACTGAAGCAGTTAAAATATAATGAAATATCACTGTAATATATTTATTATTGTTTGACTTCACCGCGATGCCTTCATAACCATATATCCTATCATTATTATAGTCCGTGGTGCCCTGCGATCGCGATTAATATAAAGATAACACAACACGCAGCGGTTGCAAATATCGGCCGACGCCCGTGCGTTTTATAGCGTATTTTTGCTCATTATACATATATATATATATATATATATGTATAAGAATAATATTAATATAATATACGCGTGCGTGCGATGCAGGGAAAACTACAATATTATATTATTGAGAAATTCTAATGGCTTTGAGGGGGGACGGGAAATAATATTAATTATTATTAGAACAACGCGCTTGTGCCCATATACTGCACGTATGGAGCGTATTAATATAGTTATGGCGATATTTTTCGTTGAAGCCAATTTCCACCCCCCCTCCCCTTACTCTCGTCCGCCACGAACACATATTTCTAACGACCGGGTCTGGTCGGGGTCCTTCACAATAAACAACACCCAGAGGACCCGAAACTCATCATTCAATCAAATTATTCAGATATGGGTTGCTGCAATTCCATACATAAATGTGTATGTGTGTGTTTGTGTATATATTTATATATATATATACACGAACGGAGGTACTTTGTGCGCCGCGCATTTCGTTTACCCCGTACATATAATTTCCTCCCTTTTTCGATCTCCACGCGTTTTCCCACCACACCGCGTGCCAGCGATATATATAATATGTATGCGTGTGTGTGAGTGTGCGTATGTGTACAGACGAGAGGTCACATATATACGATACATACATATACACATACTTTGCGATGAGGATGGGGGGGGGGGGTTCACGCGGGGTGTAAAGTTTGGCATTAGCCATTATGTATTGTAGTGCCATTTTGGTTGTTGATAAAACCCTTCTCCGAGCGCGCTACAACCGAGCCCCACCGCCTCGGCGTTTTGGTGTGCGCGTGTGTGTATGGATAATATATATTATTATATGGTCATCGCGCGACACCGGGGCGGGGGCGTACATCTACGCACACACATACCTTGAGCATATAAGGTATATATATATATATAATGTATATTATGTACGCGTGGAAGGGCGGTCGGTCGTATAGATTAGGGTAGCGGATTTTTGCGCACGTACCGCCGGGCAGAGGCAGCGTGCCCTTTTGTCCAGACCCGGAGAGTGCGCACAACGTCCGCCCCGCCTACCACGGCACGGCCGTTGCGTGCGCACATGTATTATATATAAATATATATATAGGTACGCCCGACGGGGGTGGTGGTTCGCGTTATTATTATTTTATGTTTATCTTTTATATTTTCACCCCCACGTCCCCACCAACGACGTGCGAGTATACGCGTTTAATTTTTTTTTTTTTTTTTAAATATATCGCCCCCGCCCCGTCGCAGTCGTATATACGCGGTGCGTGCGACGTCGCTGATTAACGATCGCGTACGTATGGACACGTAACATGGGTATTCCGTGCACACATATCGTAATACAGTGCGCATTTACCTGTGTGCGCGAACTCGCAATCGTATCTTCCCGCTTTGTTATATCATGTAGGTACTTGTAAGTACATGCGAAAGTCACTAGAACATTGTATTACTTTCTGTGATATGCGGTGTAATGCTCGGGCTACGATTGAACGACTTAGGCGAGCTTAGTGAGTAGTGACAGCGATGAGGCGTTCTCCTGTATTCAGTTTTGTTAACCTGCGAATTCAAAATAAATAAATAAAAAAATAAAATAATAATAAAATAATAAAATAAATAAATAAATTATAGATAATTTTCTATCAGAAAATTCGCTTCAATCATCAACGCAGAGGATAGTTTCGGTAGAAAATTTCATATAGGATTACTCTAAAAAACAAATGTAGGATATTTGCAGTAATTTTCCCAATAATTGAAAAAAATAAAAGTTATTTAAAATTAAAATACGTGAACATAATATGTGAATAATACCAATTTTAACAAAAATAATTTTTGGTTATTTTTTTTTTTTTTATAACTCAACATCAAGATGTTTCACCTAATAGTTATATCATTTATATATTACCATTTTCTAGACATGGAATAATTTTCAAAATATTTTGAATTTTTCCGAGATATTTACAAATTACTGAAATTTGAAATATTATGAATCATTATTCGTGATCATAATATTCAAAAATGTATTAAAAATACATGTCCAAAATTTCCTTTAAAAATATGCATTATTCTTGATAAAACTTAGTTTGATGACTACAAATTTTAAAAACGATATAAATATAATAAAACATCAACTTATCTTTAAAAATGCACGCTGATGTAGGCGTGTATTTTGCTTAGAATCATTTTCTCGCAGGTATACGATTATTTATCGTTGAACTCAAATTTAGTCGCAATGCTATATATTTCACAGCAATGTACACCAACACTTCTATCCAAATAAATAACAGATAGATTTCCCTGGCTTAATTATTTAATTACTTCACGTATACTATAGTAAATTACAAATATATTAATGTACCTAAAAATACTATGCGCAAGTGCAAGCCAATTTCAAAGAATGCATTATCGTATGTTATATTACAACATAATGTGGCACTCGCAGATTGAATTTGTAATACATTTATACGTTTAAAAATTAATAAGTATTTGTAGTATAAATAAATAAAATTTATATTTTATATCTACATTATACACGTATTATAAGTATATATAAATATTTACTTGAGGATTACCTCCGTTACAGTGTTTTATGCTGTACATCGAAAAACGTATGTCTTTCACAATAAATGCTCGTCATAAATTTGATTCTCCACTGAAATAAATATTTACACACAAATATTAAGAGATTATGTTTCTCGAAATAAATTATTTATGTTCAATTGTATTATACAGTTATTTTTTTAACTATAATAACTACCTATGGCAGATTTTATAATAAAATATTTTTTTCAAATTTATATGAATAAATTTAAATTGTACTTTTTAATACCAGAATAAGGTTATTTTTTTTAAAAGTTATAAATACATTACATAAAATATTGACTACAAATATATTGTTGTATCAGTATATACGTATTTTCTGCAGGTATGAATAAAAAAAAAAAAACCGGTGAACTCGTTCAACTGTATAGGCAGAAGATTTCAAGTGTTTATACCTTTTAATATAAACCACTGTTAGTAATTAGTTAAATATTTGAGTTCAATAATTAATAACTGTACATAAACTACGAGTCTAAGCAGATATGAATGTACTCCTCATATTTATATTGCTGTAGTAATTAATTGTTTTATTTATACAATACTATTTATATAATTATATAAGATAAATATACACATTATATATATATATATTTATATATACATACAATATTATATCAATAATATAATATAATATTATACTACCATTATTAACTTATAAATCAATACAGACGTATAGTGAAACAGTGTAAATGGGTTCGTGGCATAAATAACTTAAAATTATTATAAATATTTTGAGAGTTTGACTGTTTATAAAAAATAATAAAATTACAATAAATAATTGAAGTCATGAGTATAAATCATTATTATCATTTAATATTCAATGATAATATCATTTGAACATCAACAATTAAAATTCCTTAAAAATAAATAAAAATGTTTATTTAAAACTTAAGAAAGTCAATGTATTTGAACAATTATAATATAAATATTCATGTTTATTTTTATAACAATTTTAAGTTATATTGTAATTTCTTATAAGTTACAAGTTACAATAGTTATAAAGAAAAAAAGTTTATTTTAACTTGAATTAATTCAAATCCTGTCTTCAGGTATCATTTAATTTTTTAAATAACAAAACTAAAAGTACTGACAATTGTATACATTTAATCCCCTTTTTGAGTACGATCACGAATACATTTTTTACTATTAATCACCATTAAAGTTTAAGATAGAATTGTTTTTTCTATTCCAAAGTGATGACAGACTTAAAAAACTGAGAAAGTCTTTCTGCTATATAAAATAATAGGTATCAAGTGAATAATCTCATCATTAAGTAAATAACTGCAATAAATGTTTTACAAACGATGAATTATTGAATAAAAACCCCATTCTGAGTGGAGATGGTTTCTATTTTTATGAAGATATCGTTCAACTATGTTAATATATTTCTGGTATAACAAGCTTAAAATAATTAATCTAAATATTTTAAAATGTATCATATTGTGCATATTAAATATACATAATAGTAATAATAGGCAAATAATTATTATTAGTGTGACATGCATTTATTTCAAAGTGATATTTTATTATATATTCATAGTATGACAAGAAACTTCTTGCTCTAAAAAACCTTAAAATATGTGTGCACTTACGCCCTTAAAAATTATTATATATATTCTAAAAATATGCAAATATGCTAAAATATAGTCTTAAAAATATTTTATTCCTCATTAGAAAGCCAAAAATTGCAAATGTATTTATTATTAAAATAAAGCATTTTTAATTTAATTTTACAAAAAAAAACTGTACTTAGTCTAGAATATTTTATTAACTATATTCAATGCCAGAGATAAACACATACAATACTAACAGACGAATTGACATCGACTGACCGTATTCGGCGTATTCCTTATCGACTGAATTTATGTTTTCATAACACGCAAATAATTGGGAAAACACATGGTAGATATAGATTATTCATTTAAATGTTTAAATTTTAATCTATTTTTTCGATTTCTAGAAAATTAATATTAAATATTATTCTCGATGTAACATATTGTTTTTCAATTTTTTTTTTTTAAATGTATGAAATGTGTAGGTATTTAAGTCTTAAAATTCAAGTATAACAAAATATGCCTTTAAAAATAAAAATGAGCTTAATATGCAAAAATAAAATAATTGCTTTAAGCTTCTAGTACTATGAAACAATTAAACAAATTTCTATATTACTTATTAGTTATTTTATGAATAATTACTGAAACACATACCAAGTCCTAAAAGTCTCTAGTCCTAGTTATTATAGTTATTTATGTTTATATTTTTACATGATAGGTTGAACCAACTATTGCCAAAAATTGTATAAAAATTTAAAAATGCTTAGCTACATGAAAAAAAATTCATGAAAAATGTTGTATTAGAATATTCCAAATTAAGCATTAATACTGAAAATGTCATACATTCATGACTACAATATTATATAATATTCCAATGTTTGTGCTTTCGACGAATTTTAATATTTGAACTTCAACGTTTATAATAAAAATTGTGCGATGTTCAAATTATTTAAATTATTTAAAATTATTCGAGAACAGTTAATTATAAGATATTGTATTAAATGTTCAAGATTTTAAATAAGCATACATCTTTTTATCAAAATTCAAAAAGAAAAAACTAAAAATATAGAAAAAATTTAAATGATATGAAGTACTAATAATTAAACCTAAATTTTTTGAAAATTGCTTTGTGTATAGATATTGACGAATTAATTCATAGTAAAAATATGAAATATAGTTTTAATAGTTAATAGTTTTATATAACTTAATAAAAGTTGACAAAAGTTATTTCATGGTAAATTCCTAATTATTATTTGAGTAATCAATTCTGTCAAGATTTTAACTTTGAACACTCGTAAAAAGTGATGTGCCCAAATAATTTATTTTTAATTTATAGTGAATAAAACTTATGCGAAATCTTGTATAGATTTTTAAGCTTAGAATATTAAAATAAAAATTTATATAAATTAAAAATTAATAATTAGGTATAATATAATTTAACTATTCTCGTAAATACGACGAATTTCATAAGACTTTGAAATATAAATTATTGTAAAAAAATATTTGATTTTAATATTATATGTTTTATATAATTCTGGTAAAATAAATAAAAAAAGAAACCTTTAATTTAATTTTCAAACTTTTTTGCTGACAAATATATTTTATTGTTATACATAAATTAAAAATAAACTAAAAAGTAAAAATTTTCAAGTATTTATAAATAGCACAAAAAGGGTCAAAATATTATTTAATTTACATTTCAATAAATAAATGTAAATGTTTAAATAAATATTTAAAGCAAAATTAAAACTATTAGAAGTAATTATTTTTTTATATAGAACTTTTAAATCAACAACTTTGATTCTTGTTTTTTTTTATTTTTCATCTCCCATCTAATTATTATGACAAATAACAATTGTACCTTGCATTTTTCTTTCATCTTCACTCTCTAATTATCCCAACTAGATTCAATTTTTTACCAGTACCATCTCTTGAAGTAATTATTGAGGAATTTTCCCTACTATAAAACGTATTAAATATTTAAACTAAATCATCAACAAATCATAGTGAAATAAATATGTAATGTACGAATACTCAATATTTAAATATAATTATAATCATAACTTTATTTATTTTATACAAATTAATTTTAAATAATTATTATAATTTTTTTATCAATTTGATATACTGATACAAATATTATGTCATAAAATGTGCTTTGAAATATTAACCATGAAAACCATTACGTGTACCTACGCAGTTATTCAACTTATTTCGACGTGAAATATAATATTGTGAAAATGAAACATCTCAATTACATTACATTTTCATGAGATATTTTAATAGTAAATGCAAATGGTTAGTAAAATTATTATTAATAGAATATTTATATAATATATGCAGGTCATCAAAATAAAGAATTTATAATTTTCTATTCAATGAGTGATAATATATAATTAACTTTTTCCTCCTATATTTAGTTTATGTAATGATCTGAAAATCCATACATTTATAATTTTATTAAAACAATTGATTTAACAAAAATAATAGAAATAATAATATACATACATACAACCTTAGACCTACAGAGTTGTATATAATTATATATAACTTCATACTTATACATACATTTTATTGTTGTAAAAACGTGTTGTGATTATTTTTTAAATATATTTTAAAATCTTTGATGTCTTATTATTTTTAAATAAGTAGATGATTTTATTTTATAAAATAATCGAAAGACTTCCTAATTTTAAACATATTTAAACATATGCATATAAAACCAAAAAGAGGACTAGAATAGCAATTATTACACCTAAATAAAAAGTAAACAATAACTGCAATAATGTGCCAACAAATTTTAGCAAATTATTATAACCTACATAGAATATATAAAAATAGCTAAAAATCTTAAAAATTTTATTTTTATGAACAAATTCAATTCTGTAAAAAGTTTAGTTAATTCTAAAAATAAATCAGTCTAAAATCAAATATAACAGCGAATATCTACGATAATTAGTATTTCTTAGATACCGGTAGTCATGATATTGAAGGGAATAACAAAACATAGAGTGAACAAAGGTGTAGGTACAATCTAGAACAATATATTTTATGAAGACATTTAAAATTGAAACTAAACAAAAATAAATAAATTAAAAAACTGAGAAAAAAAGAAACCAAAATGAACTATAGATGAAACAAATAACTTAACATTATAAATAAAAAAAAAAAATTAATTGAAAAGAAGGAATAATCTAAATAGCATAAACGGTTAAACCAAATGCATAATTTACGTGGAATCCAACAAACAATCTAACACTTTTCAATAGAATAAAGATAAACAAAATCTGATTAAGCTAAACTTATTTAATGGTTTTTACACCAATCTCAGGGTCAAAACTAGTTAGCTAATAAACAAATACTAAACTACACTGTAAACTGAAATTATTTATTAATTATTATATAGATAATTTATTATTAAGAAAAATATTTCATGTTGATATAAAACCTTCTAATAATAGTATTATTGTCAGCCTATGGCCAAGTTTCAAAGGATTATTTTTAATTAAAAAAAAAATATAAATCATTAGATCTTAAATTATCGTGTCCTGAATAATAGCAGTATTTAATGTTTACATATTGTACACCAATATAACCATTGATCTTTAGTTTTATTCTCAAATCATTTTCTTAATTATTACTAATAACTAATAATCGCATTACATTTAGTATTACTTATAATTCATAAAAATATATACTTAGTTGATTTAAAATTAATTGATATTAATTTTTACATACATTTTAAGCTTTTGATTATTATAATTGATTTAAATATAATTAATAAAATAAATTCTTTTGTAAAATATGATAAAAATGTAAGATTATTAACTGTCCGACGAGTTACATTAACCGTTTTATTAAACCTCAGTTAATTTATTACTATTAAGATTTATTTTGGCTATAGTTAATGATAATTACTTAAATTTAAATTAAACAAACAATTAAAATTAAAATTAAACGTCTTAGACATGATTTTTAAAAAGTTCTTTAATATTATAACTTAATAACTAATTCTTCTCTTTAACTAACTTATCAAATTAATAAACACTTCAACCATAACTATACCCTAAAATTCTATAATATCTTTGTTATAAATATATATATATATAACCCTATAATTTTGAAAACTATAATTTAAAAGTTCAGCGCTCCCGTGGTTATGCTCTAATCCTAAACATTTCTTTATAACTATAGCTATAATACGTATATCTCCTTTCTTTTTGATTTCTTCTCCTGTGTGGTTTACTTTTTTTTTTATTCTATACCTGATAAATTTAACATAGTTTTACGTACTTACCTATTAAGAATAATAATATGTAAGTATATGTGTTAAATATAATTTTTTAATCTATATTATATTTTCCCATATATCTATCGGTATAATAACGAATTTAAATCATGGAACATTATCAATTTTATTATATTTTATATTACCTACTGAAGAAGTATTTTTTACTTAATTAGATGACACTTATAGCCTGAAATACCAGTATATATATCTATAAGAATTACATTGTTCAAAGTTGATTCGTGTAGGTTTAAGCGCAATATTTAAAAATGTAAGCGGCTTTCACGTACGATTTATAAGAGCCAATTACTTTACAATAGAACCATAAAAAAAGTCATAAAACTTTAACGGTTGATAATTATTTACCTACTAATATTGAACAATAAATCAAAATAATTTTCTTTCAATAGCATTCCTGCATAGATAATAGACTAAAATAATATCTCTAAAATGATGAAGAAAAATAAAGAATGCATGTGTAAACATATTTTTAGTATAGTATCTTAAGTATCGTAATAAAAAGCATTTTTCTGTATAACGACTGGTAAAAATAATTCGAATATACATATTATAATTAAGTCGGAGACTGTAATAGAGGTGTTAAATTTTATTTGAATCAAATTATAAACCATTGTACTTATTATTACGATTAAAAACGATTCTGAACGGAGACGGATGAATGGAATCAGCTCATACATAACAACATAACTATGTATAACTAAGGATATTTTATTGTATATTTGTATTGCTATTAGTAATTTATGTAATTCTCTACTAGTTATTTAGTAGCCGGTTGATTAAACTAATTTTTGAAAAAATTAAATTTACAAACTAAATTGTTTTATCTTAATATACCAACACATTTTTCAAAATATTTGGCAAAAAATATCACATTTAAACATCAATTAATGAAAAAAAAAACATGAATTTATATAACATTTTAAGTAACTTGTATTGTATAATAAAATTGTATTTTATTAAGATTGGTAATTTAATCAGATGAAAATCTACTTATTTATTTTTTTACAATAAAAATTATAATTTCCAATTTACTTTGGCAAAAGTATACTTAAGCCTACGCCCAACATTGACTATAATATATATATTTTTTTTCAGCTAAAAATTAAATACAACCTATAGCTGGTAGACAACAACTAATTTAATATATATTTTTGTTACTTGGTTATATATATAAATTGGATTATCACTTATTCGTTTATTAATATGAAATTAATTCTTTTAAATTCAAAATTATATAAATATAGATAATTAGGCATGCTTACTTACTTATTATTTATAATAATCAAAAACTTGGTTTGAACTTATTTTGTGTTACATTTAAACATTTTAAACATTACTAAACACCTATTAATATGACATGTAGTATTTTAGAAACACTTACGATTTATTAATACTACTTATTTAATTTTAATGTTATAGCAAATTAATTTAACCGTTACTCAGCTGCTTCTTTTATTTATTATTTTTGAGAAGTATTTATAATGTTGACTATATTTATTAGTGTAATTATTTATGAATATCACCACAAAGTTAAATTAGTGTTATTTTTTTATTTTTATTATTACATGTGTAATGTGTATACTATATTGTAATAACCTATTTTTCGCATTATACTAATATATATATAATAAAGCAGGCTAGCATATTATATTATACTAGCTGATTAACCCGACTTTGCCCATGTGCAGTTTTGAACCTAAATACAACTATTTATATAATTAAATACCTATGTATGTGTATAAAATACAGGTAGAAATATCGAATAAAATTGCAGCTTAAAGCAATTATTAATTTTAAATACCTAATGTATAATAATTAATAATACTTCAAGTTTATTAAGTATTTCAAGTAGTTTGTTTAGGTATACAAATGATAAAAGTATTTATTAGTTAATAACACATAATATAGTAAGTTATTATTGCATAAATATAAAATGCGTTGCAAATTGTTAAACAATAAAACACTTTTAATAATATAATAAACTTTTTAAATGTAATTATAACAAAAAATATTTAACTAAAAACTATTATTATTGATATATAATTGATCAAATAATATTACAATAATTATAGCTACTTTGGTACATCCACGAAAACGCGTGATGATTACTTAAATTATATTTGTAATTTAATAATATTTGTAAAATATGTTCTTCTAAATAACTATCTCAAATTATTTTTAAAACACTCTATCATATCTAGCAATAATAAATAATAATACATCTATTCTGTTCATATTTTATGCAAACGACGGATGTGGTTAAATTTTTACTTTATGTAAGTGTATGGTTGTAAGATTAACTACGTATTATTATGTTATGAAATCAAAAGTGACTAATTGAAATTAATATTTAGATTTTACGACTTAACGTCTGTCAGTGTGCCGTGTCGACAATCATTATTTATGTACAAATTATTACATTTTAGCCGTCGGACAGTGTTGTTAGTAAATAATATAGGTCATAAGAATCGCGTAAATACGTTGTAATGAAAAAAAAAAAAATTGTTTTCCTCAATAAAACATAGCCGGCGGGCGGCCGTAGGATATACATGTCATGTACACCTTCCCCTACCCGCAGTGTCGTAAATAATGAAATAAAAGTATTTGGATAAAAACCTTTAAATCATCATATCCTAACATTCCTAACAATGATTATACTATACGACTATACATTATATATATAATACTTGACCGATATAAATTCGTAGGTACGTGAAATTAATAAAAAATTATCATGTAAGAAAAGTATTTTGAAATAATGTTTAAGTATAAATAATATACACCTCGTTATAAACCATGAAACGCTAAAGTTTTAGTAAATTTATCAGAAAAATGCTATGCCCGCGGGCTGATGGGTGCATAACCACTTATCATTTATAAAGCAGTTGATATAAAGCTAATAATTATTGTTCTATTAAAAGAAAATAATGTACAGAGGACGCTACTCTCGCACGAGTTATCTCCGTCTTACGGCCATACACCATATCAAATTTGAATTGATTCAAACCAATCTTATGCCTACAATTTTAATATAAGAGTGAATTTATCTTTGATCAAACTTGAAAGCAATAACATTATCTGTGTAATCTCATTGTTTTTTAAGTGAGATATGGATATTTTTTATATTGTAATACATGACATGCTCATAACTCGTTTAAAATTGATATGTTGTAAAATACTAACGAAAGAACACGAACAATACCTAAAATTTAAATTTAATGATAGGTTAATTTATTGAAATACTAAAGCAAAAAACATAAAGTTGGATTCTATTGAAAATAAATTTGTCATGTTGTACGTTCGTAAGATGGATAAACACATCCAAAAAGGTGACTTAAATATTTAATAAAATTAAAATATTTAATAAAAATTAATACTAAAATTATTACTTTATAAACTCCAAATGGTTACATATTTATATTTATCTTTTCAAATCTATAAAAATTTCAGATTAAATACATTTTAGGTAAATTCTAGACTATTTGTAGTTTTATTCTAAACTCTATAAGTACGACTCCATTTAACATTTTAGTTGTATTAATGATTATGCCATAGTGGCTCATAATAATATTACTTGTATATTATATGATATAAATATATGATAAATATTATAAATAATAATATTATGATGAAACGTCGTGAAAAAATACAACTCAATATTGTCGTTAATCGCATGCCAATTTTATTTCCATTGCATTCATAGGTATTATGCCTATACGTATATATGACTACTATAGAGTAAAATAATTGAAAAAAAGAATAAGATTGAAAGTCAATCATTTAAATTGGCAGTTTTGGATATTTTATTTAGTTTTGTGAATTAACTAATAATTAATAAATAATACCTAAGCAAATCGTTAAATTAATAATGGCTTTATAAAATAGAAATAAATGTATAAATCATTATGTTTGATATAAAAATTAAACAATTGTAATTTAATATTATGCAATCATGCTAAAAATAACAGGTAAAATTAAATTATTTTTCACATTTAATGTTACTGTATTTTATTTACCTATATGTATATTGTTTAATTAAAAAAAATTATATTTCTTCTAAGTATAAAGTATTATTGTTTTTATTTGGTTACTATCCGTCTAAATTCAACAGGCATTGTCTCCAGTAGTATAGCGACCACAAATAACAAAAACAACATGTATAGGCGAAAAAATTGTTCGTGGGAGTTATCGAGAAACGGCTTACGACGGATTTTTCTACTATTGTTTCGTATCGTGTAAACAAAAATACACTCGTTTTTTTTTTTTTTTATCCCGATGAGAACTACGGTTTCAAAATATATACCACACACAGACTACAAACATATATAACGTCTACATTATGTTGTTTTATTTTCAATTATCTCAATTTATGGGACCAATGATATTTGATATTTCCATATTTATAATATAGTTATAGGAAATTAATAATATTACACTGATAACATATCGAATTTCATTGCATCTCTCTTGCCATTCATCACAGTTACAAATAATTCAAATTATTTACCAGTTATAATTATACTGGTAAATTATTTAAAACGAGTACTAAAAGTAAAAATAAATTAATACCACAAGCAAAATGCTTTGGATTTTTGATAATTTAACAATATTATGTATATTATATTATATTTTTATGTAATACCAAAAAATAATATTACTAGGTAATGATAATAACTTGTTGATTTAATCACGCAAAAGCGGTGAAAATATTTAAATACAATTTTAAATATTAATGAATTATTTCTTAAATTAGAATTGTTTTCATTTACGCTCGTCACTACAAATTTTTCGTTTATCTATTTTTTTAGTTTTGTTTTAAATACATTACAGATTAGGTTACGGCCCATGTTCATTGGAGACAAAAAAAAATCTGTATTCAATTTTAACTTTATGAGAGGCAAAGGAAAGAGTCTTGATTCTGGTTGAAAAATGCGGTGATCAATTAATAACTGTTTGTTCGTAAGTTGTACTCCTCAGATTGTACTGATGTCTGATGGTAGGTTCTCCCTTGACATAAGGTATCCATATGTCAGTATTGCAAAAACTATGTTTCATGTTTTCTGGATAAGTCTTTATAGTATGATTGAACTGAAATTGATCAATTAATATTAATATTTAAGATAAACATAATATTAATAAAAAAAATTCGTTTTTTTTCTATTAAATTTGCTAACAAAAAATATTTCTATTTGAGTGTTTTTAGATTTTTAACAAAAATAACATGATTGGATAACATTAGTCAGTATAAATACTATAAATAAATGAATAAGTAAAAAAAAAAACACTATAATAACTATTTAATAAAAAATCACAATTTGAAGATGGAAATGTATTTAATGATAAAATATAACTTTAATTTTAAATGATAAGTTTAGACATTTTTTTTAGAGCATTTTAAAACACACGTTAAGTTATTACTAAACTTAATTACACAATACTTTTTAACTCTGATTTTTTAAATTTAAATTCACAATATTTTACATAAGGTTTAAAAAAAAAAACAAGCTCTCAACTACTCGCATGCATGGTTATTGTGGTTGTTTGCATAAATAATATTATACAATATAAACCAATCACAAAAAAGTAAAGATCTTTTTAAAGCTTTTCATAAAATATATATATATATATATATTGTCTATTACTTTTTGTAAATATGATCATCATTATTACGCAATCATTATATTTATGCTTAACAATAGTATTTGTACATTTTAAAATTACTAGTAAATAGAAGAATTTGTCATTCATAAACAACTAGAAAGAAAATACTTAAAAATCTAATCATTTATATAAACGGTTTATAATTTATTTACTTAACTTAATTATTCAATGAATTTTAATAAAAGTAATAATTGTAGTTGTTTTTTTATTTATTTGTAAGACTTGTGTTTTACTGTAAAATCACTACCAATCTATATCGTATTCAAAAATTAGTTTTATTACCAACTAAACCTACAAGTTTATAGAACTATAAATTATAAAGTGATGTTTATTAAAATTTTATCAAAAAAGTTATTTAATTTATACTATAACATTCCTAGTTTCTTTTAACAATGTTTGAAAAATTTCACAGTGGATTCAATTATTTTAGCTAACTCCATTTAACAAAATAATTTTTCATTTATATTTCAAAGTGTTATAAATATCATGTAATATACTTAAGTATATTTACGATTTTTTATATTTTATTTGTTCAAAATTAAAGAAATAATACTGTATTTTTATAATTTTCATTTGAATGTCTTTTAGATTAAAACAACATTAAAAAAAAAAAAAAAAACATAAAACTCATCGAATATATTATAGATAATATTATAAAACATTTTTAATAACATTTTAAATAAATTTAAATAATTACTAAGACAAATAGGTATATATTTCAACTTAAATGTATCATCTATTTTAAAGATCGAACAAAAAATAATTCTAAGGTAACTTATTTTACCAAATATTGTTCAGATCTGGTAAAGTAGTGATATTCTTACTAGTTGCTTCTTATATAACATAATATCTTTATTATTATTTTTTTTTTTTTAAGTACATTCAGTATTTTATTTTAAATCTAGAAAAATACTAAACAGAAAATATCTAAGCTTTTAATAGTGCCAAAATGTGTTCAATATAAAAATAAAATGAAAGTATAAATAATACAAATTGTTAAAATAATAGCTTCATAGTTTTGTTCAACTACAATGTCAGTATTTTTGATGTTTAAAATATTTTCTGATTTAGAATTTTACTTTTAATAGAACGTAAGTGTTCAGCCGTGGGAAAAATAAATATCAATAAAATTTTATTCTATGCTGCATATTTATGTAGAATATATTTTTACTATTATCGTAATGAAAAGATCAATTGAACAATATATCTATTACTCACACAATTTAATGATTTTAATGTTTTTATGATAAACTCAAAGAGATATTTTCTTTCACGATTTGTATATTAATTATTATTTATGCATTATTTTAATATGAATATCAAATAAATAGCATATTTTAATAGGAATACGAAGGCATGCACAATAAAACTATATTATAATAAGTACCTAAATATTTTTCCAGAAATTATTACCATTTGTGCGAATAGACAATAATTGCTCGTAACTCATATTTTATTGAAACTTTACTCATTTGAATATTAAAATGTATCCAAAACTGTAATGTATATGT
Source organism: Melanaphis sacchari (assembly GCF_002803265.2). Classification (NCBI taxonomy): domain Eukaryota; kingdom Metazoa; phylum Arthropoda; class Insecta; order Hemiptera; family Aphididae; genus Melanaphis; species Melanaphis sacchari. The sequence goes on along the minus strand of NW_020270481.1, from coordinate 223,119 downwards.
TATAATAAACATTTATAACAAAGTAGTAGAGCAAACTATTGTGTGGGATGTATTAGCAGATCAAGTGATCCATTTTTGGTCTAGAACCAGGGATTTAAATGTCAAAAATAAACACTATTATAAATTAATAAATACCTCCACGATTATTAATTGTTAATTGTAATAATCATTTATTGACTGTTTCTATTATTGATTCACGTTTATCTGAATCTGTTACTGTTTATTAGCAAGTAGCAATTATTTATCTATTATGCAACAATACATTGAATGACACGTTGCATATTTATTCTAGTACCTACTTGAATATTATAAAATACTAGTTACATACTACTTTCAGATTCCAACATCTTACACACTTTTATTTATTTTTACGATTTATTGGTTAAATTCAATGTTGTATGACGTATGCGCAATAGTATTTACAGTTAAAATGTTTTTTTTTATAATATCAAAAATATTCTTTAAGACTTAATCTTTAGTACTTTCATTTAATTTGTTTATGACGAATATTATATAATGGTTATGAAAATATATTATAATGCTAAAGATAATAAAAATAATGATAGAGACCTGCTTACCCCCTGACATTAGTACAACCGGTTAATTAAATTCATTTTGTGTTAAACTGAAATATGGGTAGATCTTGAATGGGTGATCATGTTATCGTATCTACACCAAATGGAATGTTCAGATATCTGGACTAGTTAAAAGTTATAACATCAGATAATAATTCATATAATGCTCTTTGAAATATATATATGTGTGTTTAAAATATTTAATTGCATTATCTTTTAGAGACTTAAATAGTTTAAAAATAAATAAAATTGCAAATAAATTATTTACACATTCAATTCATTATAAATACAAGGTATTTGATATTATTATAAAATCGTTAAATATTAAAAAAATATACAAAAAAACAGATAAATATTAAATTCATTCCTAAAATACCAATATCCCTGCAAAATATTGTCATTCTAGATCGAAATATTTTTATTAGAAATGTTGTATAATGTTTTTTGTTGTGACAGTAATAAAATAAAAAATTGAATAAATACATTTAATTTATACAATTTAAAATTAATTCATAATGATAATACACAAAATAATTATACAAAATGCATAAAATAAGTATTTATAGTCAAATATAACTAAAATCTAATAACGCTATAATAATGGTGTACAAAATCCAAGTTTACGTATATCTAAGACACTTACTTGGATAGATACACATCAATGTTTCATAACTTAAAAGTATAATTTATGTAAAATCTAAGTTATTATGATATTAATTTGGTTTAATCATATTTTGAAATTTGTCACACCATCGCTTATTGTACATGCTCATAAATATTTAAAAATACAAATACTAATATAGATGTGAAAAGTAAAATATGATAATCCAATGCTCATAAAAAATTATTAATGATTTAGTATATCTTAGGAACTAAGATACATTGAAAAGTAACAAAAAAAATATTTTATGGATGAAAAAGTTTTGTATAAAAAGTAACGTTATGATAAATTGACACAACAAACTTTAAATCGTTGGCAGTAAAAAAAAACCATATTTATAAGATGAAATAAAAACATTGGTCTAAAACTCAAGAATGTTATTGTTACAAATAGTTGTTTTATAACATTTCATAATTTGAATTTGTTAATAAAAACGATAGAAATCACTCACAAGCACCTGCATAGTATTTTTAATGGTTTTGCATACATACATACATACATCATAAGCTTGTAATCATAAGTTTGAAGTAGTCTTAAAATCATCTAAAAACATGCGTGCAAAAATTAATGTAGTGTTTATAGATGTGTAGGAAAACATAAATTCACATATAGTAGGTACATTCAGCATGTCGGAATAGAAGAAAACCATATTCTATTTTAGTTATTAAAATGAAATTGTAATAGTATAAGATTATAATTATCTCCTAGAAATTGACAGACCAGACAGTCCATAATTTATTATTATTACACAACATATATGTAAAACATAATATTATGAATGTTCAAGAACACATGCCATTGTAGCTATTATATAGGTCCCGCCGGATTCTGCGGTCAGACGCAATTTATTTTCTTTGATTTTTTCGTTTTATATTTATTTGTTTTACTTTTTTTCGTTCGATTTTTTGGCTCATACCCGACAACTTTATTTTTAAAACCAGCCAGACGGTAATTTCGTTGTAGACCATGCCGTAAGAATAATAATGTTGACGACGGTCAGTTATCTCTCATACATACATTAGTTTATAAAACCGTCAGTATCAATTATTAAAATAATAATTATTAACATTCTGCTTTTGAATTATGACGTCGCGTCGCACCATATGTGTACGTGTAACATATTTTGATATTTATTTGAGAAAATATTATAAAACACTTCTTAAAGATTCTTTTCATTTTTTATATAATATTTGGCACCGAATTATGTCACGCATTACCTCATCTGCCATTATTTCTGTAAACAAAATATTTCTACCACTGTTTTGAAGCACTGAACAATTTAATTTTTGGTAATAAGGTTGAAAACAATTAATAAAGGTAACATTATAAATTGGCTTTATTTTTAACACAATATCTATCAAGAAATAGTTTAAAAAGTAAACCGTAGAATGAAACTAATAATAACAAAAAAGTCATTATTTTTATCGTATACAATTTAATAATACATTAGTTACGTACATATTTAATGGCACATAATATTATATTAAGTGTTGAATAATATGTCTAAGCAGAATATTATTTTACGACTAAAAATTATAAAAGTAAAAAAAAAAAACGAGATAATATGAGATATTATGACATAGCCTTATTTATTCCAAAACGCTTAAAGTCGATCTTTCTTTGATGTTAAACAAAATGTTTAATATATTATTTAATTTTCTCATTATATTATGGGTATAGTTGTTTATCTTTTTATGAAATATCTGCCAATCAATAAAATAACACTTACCATTGGCTATTAAGTTATAAATTTATATAGCTATTTACTAAGAATAAATTCGGAGAAATATTAAAATACTCTAGAACTAGAAAGAATTATTATTATTTATATATTTTTAATGAATTCAACCGATTGTACTTCTAATTATTTTAATAAAATAAATTACAATTATAATAATTTAAATATATTATAGAATAAACTTAATAATACAGGTTGATATATTATAGTTTTCACTTAGAACCTATTTTTTCATAATATACATTGATTTATTATTAAATTCACATTTAACCTATGTAATATCACAGTGATTTACTCAATGACAAGGTACACTTAACTTGTATTGTAAATCTTTTTTTTTCTTTTTAAACTGAAAAAAAGATTAAATATAACGATATTACAGGGGAATAATTAAATATTTATTTTTGTTAAATATTGATATCCAGATTGTTAAACAATGGAATTACATTTCAATGTGATTTAGAATTGCAATTAGAAAATAGGATTAGTTACCAATTTACTATTATTGGATCGCAGCAAATAGTCATAGAATTACGTATTAGTAAAACAACTATTTAAAACTAGATTTGAACTAAAATATAGTTCGTTTTAAATGTATTTTAACGAAGTAATGTAATATTATAAATTGTATGAATATACAATACTTATAATAGTTTATTTAATTGCAAAATTTGTGTATGCATTTTATTTAAATATTATTTTAATGCAATCTATAAAAGGCAAATTGTCCAGTGATGTTGGTAATAAAAAAAAAGTTTCAAATAAAATTATAATATTGATCTAAATTAAAAATATTAATGGTTTTTAAGATGGTATAATAGCTTACCGTTTACTAATAGTTTTTTTTTTTTTTTTTATTAGAAAATAAATATTTACAATGTATATAAAATGAATATAATAGGTAATGTATATTATATATAATAAAGATACAGTACCTAACAGAATGAATGATTGTATATTAAATTTTTTCTATAGACGTTTAGTCGTTAAAAGTACCTTAGGAAAAAAACAATCGTTTACTTATTTCGAAATATATAACTATAAACTATAATGTATATAAATCGCTAGAATAGTTATTTTCAGATTACGATGTAAGATTTATTAAAATTACTTTTTTAGACGTTAAGTTTTTTAAACTAATATGATAAAAATAAATAATTACCTAAAATATTTATAAATAAATATAAATAGTTATAAAAGGACAAAGTCAAAGTAAAAAGCTTATATTAAGTTAATTAAAATAATATTCAACTAATGAGATGAAAGAAAAAATTAATAATATTTATTCTTAATAACAAATAATTTTAAATTCAAAATGGTATGCAAAATTTTTTTTCAAATTTAAATTATATAAGCTTGTGAACCATTCAATTTATTATTTAAATATTTGGTTTACAGTGAATCTCCGTAAATTTTATTTTTATCATCCCTAATAGGGTATCCATGAAATGATTGGATTTGCCGTCTCGGTTTTAATATTTTTTTCTCTTCCCTTCCACAGTTATTCGACGAACACATCTGTCACTAGAAGCGCCGTCTTTCAAAACTAAAAATATAATTAAAAACCTTTTATTCAGTCGTATCCCCGCGCGTTTGTTCCTGTTTAATATAGTCTCTGTCCGAAAAATTAATGGATTTAATTATCCCTTATCTCATCAGAGTCGACGAATTCAAATGAGCTTTCTTCCCTCCACAAAAACACAAGAAAAACGCCGGTGCCACAGTCTGTGTTTGAATGATCATTACAATTCATTTGTGATACTCTACTATAAACCTTTCGGCTTTCGATTTACTCAATTAAAAGAAATAAAAAATAAAAATACAAATTACGTATCAGTATAATAATATAATAAATCGTATACACCTCCTACTTACAATAAAGAAATAAAAACTTTTAAAGAAGAATTGTTATTTTCGTTTAAATATCTAACTTAATAAATTAAATATGAAATTTACTTAAAAAAAAAAAAAACTCAAAACTATGTATTTGATATGATAGTGTAAATATTTTTTTGATTTGTTTTTTTAAGTTTTTTCTAATTATTAAGAACAATTCTTAGTATTTAATAATCTTACTTCAAGTAACAAAATTCTAAGACTCGAAAAATTCTTCTTTCTACACCAAACACCAATGAAAATATTTGCTTCAATATTAAGTATTTCTTTTTTTCAATTTATATCAGTTACAAAAAAAAAAAAAAACGTAATATCTTCGATACGCTTGGAATTGATAACAATTTACCTATTAATTTACATAAAAAAAATCCAATTGATACAATAAAATAATCTATTTTATGGATTTTAAGTTATAATTACACTCATTATAACTTATTTTTACAATATTTCTTCTAGCTACTTATTTATTGTTATTCATCTTGTTTAAGTTACTTACCGTAATGTTTAAAATATAAACAAAATTAATTTAAATTAATATTGTAAAAATTGAATGTGAATTTAGAAAACAGTTTAAAAATTCTTGCTATTTAAAAAATTACTTTCTGTGTTTAATGCATTTTATGCGTACACATTACAGATATAATTTAATGTACAACGTAAAACATAAAATAAGTTAAAAAAAAAAATTTTAATTTGTTTTATTAATTAAAATATATGCATATTCAAATTTTATTATAAGGTAAAATATAAATTAGCTCTTTGGGTATATGTAGATGCTATTGTTGAGTACGAAAAAAATATATTTAGGGGTTACTATAATGCTGATTTTTATGCCCGGCAAATTAAGAATAGGCAACATAACATGCATTATTGAAAGGGACCTTTGAAAGTTATAAATCAATAAAAAACAAACTATAAAAAATAACATAACATCACCACAACCACAGTACTTATCAGAAAAATTTAATGATAAAACTATATTTAAATAACGTTAACAATATAAATAAAAAGTATAAAATAGTATTATAATATTGTATAGTTATTTTAATAATTATTGTTATATGAAAATATAATAAATTGTGGTAGCTAAGAGAAAAATTAACAAAATTAAAGTATAATTTGACGGATTAGAGTGATTTATGCCCCATTAACATTTTTGTATAAAAACTTTTGAAGATTTTCTACTGTTGATTTTTCCATCTACCAAAAGTACTCTGCCCTGAAACTCGGATCAAAGCCCAGCCCGCGTTATCTATTCGATTTCGGCGGTCGCGTCCGTTTTCACGAGGGATCAAAAACTTTTGATTCAACTCAGATTAAATGTCTGTGGTAATTGAAAAATGTTCACCAAAAGATATAAATACGAGTTGAATAAACGTTTTAATATGAAAGTGTTTGTTTAAAAAAAATAATACAAAAATACAAAAAATTAATAAAAAGACACATTTTGTCAGTTCCATTTATAATGTTTATTTTATTTTTAATTGGATCAAACTGGTGCCAGTTGATAATGGAATTATAAAAGAAAAAGAAATTCTCATCAAAAGCGCATTATTTTACGTTGCAATTATTATTATTGAATAATATAATTCACTACGGTACTATGAATACAATAGCTAGAGTATATTATTATAATCAAAGGTTTTTTTGATTGCTTTCCAGAAAAAAAAAAAATGAATAATAAAAACAAGAAGCGCGTAAAAGGTGCGTGAATTTTGTCGTAGAGTTGGCAACAGGACGTGAGTGGGTGTGGGGTAGTAAGACAAATTGCGTGAAAAATAACGATTTTGAGAACAAAGATGTTATGGACTTAACTTTTTAACGTTTGTGTTTATATTCAAAGGACAATAGGTAGTTTTCCGCCAAAAAAGACGGGTTTTAACGTAAAATTGTTCTTTTGTTGTTTGTGTCTCTCCCTTCAGTTCCCTTTGCCTCGTCGTGTTTTATCCGCAGAGCGTAAGGCGTTATCGCCTGTTTCACTTCGTCCAGTACACAAGGAAAAGCGCAGTAGAGGCATTCCGCAGTTGTTATCATGCGATTTAACATAAATGACCTTGCTGGAAAAACCTCGCTGTCGTTCGCTTTTAATTCGATTGGCGGCAGATAAGAGTATCAAAAATATAACAGAACATGGGGTTTCACGCAGTTTGTATAGTTCGGCTATTCAAATTTTTTAATGTTTTTCTTTAATATTCTCTCCGTCACTTAACACATTCTTATTTGATTTGTTCTAAGTATGTTATCATTTATTAAACAAAAAAATAGGGAAAGTCGCTTTACTGTATACATAGTACTCATAGTAAGTTTTGAGTGTATTTCGTCAGTGTGACGATTGGCCATTGGCAGTTGTGGCTGTATTAAATTTTAATTAAACGATAAATATTTGAACACAAACAACGTTTTTGAATGAAATCAGCCGCTATTTTACTATTAATTAATTAATATTACAGTTTAAATTTATATTGAACTAATAATTTATATTAAAAATATAAAATTTATTTTATTATTTGTAATTAAATTATAATATCATACTATACCTGTCATATTGTTTGTTGACTTAAAAGTCAATACTAACATAGTGTAAAACGTTAAAAAAATTACAGTGATCCGTTTGTTGAGTAAAATCTTTCTAAATCAAATAAATCTAATGTTTTGGTTTTTGATCGGTTTAATAAAAGTATAATGGTTAATCATCCTAGATTGTATGGCATAAATAGCTTTACATAAATAGTATTTTAAGTATGTTGTACAATTTTCAAATTTTCAAAATATTAAAACTCTTTTTGAACTATTTAACGACGTTTAAAATTTTCTATTATATATATAAACAACATTGTTCAATTAATCAAAAAGCTTGAAAATTAAATTCCTGTTTTCAAAATAAAACGTTCTTTTAACAATTTAAAACTATATAAATGTATGAACGAGTTTTTTATAAGTGTTCGACGCTTAAATTTTGTTAAATTCATGAACAATCGCAAATAATTCTGTTGTTAAACGCGTATAAAATGTTTAATTTTTATAGCTAAACTTATGATAAATAACTTTAATAGCATTAACAATATTAAATATCATACAATACGTTTGAAAGATCATTTTCACATGGTCATTTTTTTGTATGCTATAATTTATCATTAATTTTAAAAATAACTCTAAATTTAATATTGATTTGTTTTTACTGCTCCAAAAAGTGAGGTCGGGTATAAAATAATAAAAATATTTAAACGCACACATCATAGCGAAACTATTAGGTGCATTCATCACTCTGCTTACAATCTAAAATAATCACCATTAAAGTCACACAAGTCATTAGTGGTGATTGAGGAACAAAGGTTCTGAAATCAAACAAAACATCGGACGGCTTGATTAGGATTGCATAGTTGGTCAAAAACTGAGTGGGCTTTAGTAATTTTAACCTAAAAACTATTTCATATTAAATGAAAAATGTTTGTTTTGACCAAAAACGAAACTTAATTTTAACAATATTACGTTGTTAAAGATTTTCAAACTTGTAAAATAAACATTAAAATTATTAATAAAACTACAATCACTATTTATCGTGAGTTTCAAGAGTATATAATACTATTTTATAAACAAAAAATTTTTGATTTTTATGGGTTGATTTAAGTGCATTTAAAGCTTTTAGAGTAAATCGACTGTTTCGTTTCAATATTGTAAAATTAAACACTTTGATGTTTAAATAATTTTATTATATTGTCGTCTATCCGTTGGTTTCTTTTCCGATTGTATTATCATACTTAAACCGCGTATCTGTCTGCAATACGTACATAATATTGTACGAGTACCTACATTCATATTGTATTACGGGTTTATGAAGCGTACCTAGTGTGTAACGTCACATTGGAAATAAAATAAAAATAAATAACGTCGGACGCCGATACACGAGGATAATGGATACTTTGTGTTATGTATATCGCGCGCGCACCAGACATGTATATCAGACCGGATGCGCAATTAATCCTGCGATATCCGATAATCTTCTTCTCCGGTTTTTCCGCTTCTCCGTCATCTCGTTCTTACCTCGCGAACCTCCAATGAAACTTACGACGCACGCACGCGCGCACACGAAACACTCGCGGTGTACACACTTGGTGTTTGTGTGGTATAGGAGAGGGCACATATTATAAGACGCGACATAAATCACACGCCAGTAGTTGACCCTTGCCAACCCGCAGAGCTAGACGGGAACGGCAATATAATATATTATTATATACAAACAATAAATCGGACGCGAGTAAAAAAAAAGAAAGAGTCGAATATTTATTTTATTTTTGATATTAACAAAATGTATTGCTCTCCGTTTCTCGGCATTTTCTATCTGCGTCTGGTTTTGTGAAAAGAAAAAAAATATATATTATATTATACGTAAATGTGTTTGCAAAAAGGCGATTAACGAAGATGAGAAAACGTTTGGAAGTTTTTGTTAATTTCAGAGCATGACAAGGCGTCTTCCCCTTCGCAATTGCCGTTAATGTGTTTTTTACGTCTTACGCCTTAAACTCGCAGAAAAAAAAAGAATAAAATACTGAAAGGAAAAAGAATAATAAGTCCTTGTGTCTTTTCCCCTTTTTATTTAATCCATTCGTAATCCTTGAAAATACACAATAGTGGGCTCCGTGAAAATTGTAGACGACAACCCTTCTTCTTCGGGACTAACCCGCTGGCCGTCCAGGTGGACGCGACAGCAGAGTGTTTACTCCTCACCCCTTTGCTCGCACTGGGGTAAAATGATGAACAATGCCCACTCTTTTTGGCCCATGTAGGGCACGTGCGAATTGGTATACAGTTATTATTTTAATTTTAGACGTGTCCCAAATTTTTAGCTAATGTGTTATTGTAGGTAGTGTATTGTTATACCCATACGTGAGCAAAATAAGTCAATTTTTGAAGCTAGACGGCCGAAATAGTTATGAACTCTCTAACCTAAAAACTGATAGCCAGACAGTTAATTTAGGCGAAATTGAATATTTTAATTATTTTATACACTATAAAACGATTGGATTATATTTTAAACAGTAAACGTGGATAACCATGGAAAAATTATTTTTTAACTCAATTTTTTATGATTATTTATCATTACGTTATTATTTCCGAAAACAGTTTGTTTTAGTACCTGATATAAATTTTCAGAGTTTTACTGCCAACAGGAACATAATTCGATTTAAATATTGGATCATTTCATTTTCTACGAAGTCAAATTACTGTATAATATATATAGGTACGATTTTATTCCAAGAAAATTGATAATTCTGTTTGGCATATTAGCCACTATTTATAGCGGGTGGGGATGAGAGGATGGGTTAAGTGTTATATCGTTTTTATGATATGTAAACAAGTACACGTTTTATATTAATAAATTATTAATATTTGTATGTAAGTACTGTACCGAGACGTTATTGCGAATAACACGTTATTATTATAACGTGAAGCGACGGGCGGCCGAGCTGATCGTCGTGTAGTATATATGATAAAACTCGTGAGACTAACCGAAAAATTATGGAGCTTCAGCACGTCTTGCAATTCGAAAGTGCATCGCTACGCGCCACACAGGTAGATAATACGATGGTATAATGTCGCCGTCGCGTGCACGGGAAATGCGAAGTGGCACACGATGAAGTCGCGAAGACGATCGCGATGACAGTTTCTACAACCGAAAGTGTCGATACTTATGATAATAATAATAGTAATAATAATAATTTAATGAGAGCGTTATTCGCGTCTATCGATCATTCACAATCGTTCGTAGAGAAACAATAATTATATTGCGTTAGCGGGTCGGCGGCGGAAGAGTAGATAACGACCGCGCCTGCACCCGTTGCAGTACATTATCGGTCGTGGCGTGCCCGCGACCTGTCGGTCGGGTCTTGAGGGTCTGGCCAAATGGGTTAACCGTGTCTGACGGTTCCGGAGCAGCACATCGTACGTGATTACACATTATAATATTATTAATATCGTGTGCTGCCCGCTTATAATATATAATAGGTACGCGTTCGAGCACGCAAACGCCATATCGTCGTTCCCGACCTCGGCGGTGGCGTTGGGCGCGGGCATTCTTATATTTTGCAGCACACACGAGACGTATAGTACTATATATATATATATATATATATATTATATATACATATTATACCCGTGATGTTGTGCAAGCACAGATTTACCTATAACACACGATACGTATATGTATATAGATTTAAATGCGCGCGGTATTGTATACTGTATAGTGTTGTAGGTATGCGATATAATAATAATTATTGTGCGTGATGCCGGAGGAGACGACGACGACGACGATCTATATTATTATTATTATTATTATTATTCTGTATATTATTACAGCACCGCCGACAATCTCGCCGCTTGCAGTCTTCGGCCGGCGGAGTTGCAGAGCGTTATTGATTACAATCGAACAGAACGCTATGTGCGAGTACGATTTTATTCCAATGACGTGCCCAAAGATTTTATTGTAGGTAGATTAAACGCGAGTTACGCTTCGCTCACTGTTAGAAAAGAATTTCGAATAATTATTGCGTTTGAAAATTAATTGAAGGACTGTCGATGTAAGAGTTATACCGCGGACAAACGCGCTTAATTTACAATAATATCGTCATTACATTGTTACGCGATGTCATAATGGTCCGTGGCGAGTATATATAATATAATGCCGACGCGTTCTGACTGTTATGTCTGTAATAATTTTGAGCGATAAAACACGATATTATACAAACAACAGATCTCGATACAGTTACCTACCTCATATTATTATGTCGTGTGTAGGTTTTACCAATGATTATACTTATATTACGACACTTATAAAAATATTATTTTCCCTATAAACGGTCATTTTTATTAGTTTTATCGCGTTTCAATCGGCGTAATGGAAAACCGCTAAAAAAACCAATTTAATTTACGACACTCCTATCTCATATTATAATCGAATTTATGATTTAAAATGAATCGTATCTACAGAAACTATTAATGAATTCACTTACAACGGCAATGTACGAAATGGAATTTATTTTTATATTATAATTAGATTAATACGAAGGTGTTTTATCCTAATGTTTCGTTTACTGTTAGATAATATTTGTATTGCATGTGGTATTAAAATCATCCTTTTAAGGAAGTTCCGTAAGTCGATAATTTATGTTATGTAGTACATGCGAACCGTTTCGTATAGCATGCTCGAGGTCAGACGTGGATACTTATGGATAATCTATTAAGAAATTAAATGTATGTGATTTTATTGGAATCTATATAGTTATAAATCAATATAAAACGCCTCATAACGCATTATATACTCATTTGATTTTTATGACATTATATTTATCATCATACGTCAATATGTTATGGGTTTTTCTACAATAGGTATGAAGTTTTTTATTTTTATAGTTTTATACAGTATATTTTTTTCCAACATTAATTATATCCACATTTATTTACTATAGACTATGGACATTTCTTCGTAATATTTCATATTAGTCTTCTCCTGATTTCTTCGTTATCTGAAATTAAACAACATTATTTTAATAAACAATAATTGTAACGGAATCATATTATGTAGAAATAAAAAAGCTTTTTAAAAATTTGTCAGTAATATTGCTTACTATTACTTTATAGTTTAAGATAATTAAATACTAAAAACAATTAAAATACTGAAATATTTATAAATTTACAAATTTATGATCGAATACATTTTTAATAACAAAAATAATGTTGCATATTTTTGTGGTTTTTTAAAAATTTCTTAAAACGTTAACTTCAAACGCTTATAAAAAAAATGTTGTAAATGGTATTTTCGATGTTTTAAAATCGCTAAAATTAAAACTTATGAAAAACCTTGTATTTAATTTTAAAAGTTTTGACCAACTATTACTATTAATATAAAATAAAAATTATGAAAATATCAAATGCCTAAAATTAGCTTATAATTAGTCTGAAAATTTTAAAATTGTCATTGTACATAGAAACAAACTTTTTAATTTAAATAAAGGTGTAATGTTTCAAGTTTCTCGAATCACTTTTTTTATTTTTTGATAATAATAAAAATTAACCTAATTTGTTATCAAACACCAGGTTGCAGTGTCGTATTAAATCTAACTACAAGCGTATATAAAAATAACAATTTGGTTTATGCTTGTTATTTTTCGATTCCCATAAGAAAACTTATGAGAAGCGTTTTGAATGAAATAAATCTTCAAGTTTTTTAGGCGAGTGTAAAACATTTAATTAAAAAAGCTTGACTAATTTTGAAAATAATACACCAAAAAATTTTAGCTTAAATATTTTATAATAGATTTAATGTCCTACGGTTATTACTTTTGAATAACAACAATAAATAATGAAATATATTTTGTCAAAAACTGGTGTTACATAATAATTATTTTCGTTTCTTCGTCATTTTTTTTTCCTGATATTAAAATAAATTAAGAGTAGGTACTAAAATGTTATTCAATTTTCTATAAAAAAAAACCAGCCTCAAAGTTTAAAGACCAATTTATTTTAAAAAAAAATATTTTTGGAGACACAAAAAAAGCACACAAATCAATAAACTCCGTCCATTATGCAAAATCTAAAATTACGATTCTACCAAAAATGTTTGATAAACTTTTGGTTGATGTCCCACAAGAATACTCTGTTATAAATTATATGCATATTAAAGAATTTAAAATGTGAATACTAACATAAATCTATTAGTTCGTGTGGCCAAATCTATACTATGTTTAATAATAAAAAAATATATGTATAATGTATAGTAATTTTCTATAACGTAGGTATTTACCTATAATTTTAAGTATAACAGAAATATTAAACTGCTATTATAACTTATAATATGCTGTATAATTCGTTGAATACGTGATCTATATTCAAAAAGTACCAGGGTTAAACCATTGGCAGCCAACCACAGATTATAATTTATTTGACCCACGAAATCGTGCTAAATGTGTTTAAATAATTTACATTAACTTCAAAATAAATAAATAAAATCAAAATTAAATATGTAATATATAGTATTTTATTCATGACTGTACCTAATACGTATTATATTAGGTGTAAGGAAAAATTTTAAATCCTTAGTCAACCAAGAATATATTCTTTTTTTTTACCATAGCAAAAAAAAATAAAAATAAAATTAATTAACCCTCAAACGCAGTATACGACTTGATAATATTATTGTTATTTCCGAGAGGATATTGTTTGGATCATCTACGCTATTTGTCAATTCGTCTTCATAATATTCATTTTCTTTCAATTTAATACATAGCAGGAAAATGAAAAAATTTCCAAAAAAATAATATTTTATTTTAAATTATAATCACGAAAATTGATTGTAATAATGTAAATAGTAAATAAATATAAAATTGGTCGTTATTTAATTGTTATACTTTCATTAATTAATTGCTCTTATATTTTATTTAGAAAATTAAAAAACATACCTAGGTATTTTAAAATTATTAATTACCTAATAAAAACCAAGTTTAATCAATGTCCAATTCATTAATAAATATACTATAAAATTCCACGTAATTGGTATTTAGTTATTTCATTTTAAATTAAGTTGGCTAATATTGATTGTGTAAAAAAAACACAATACGTTTCAATACCGGCTATATTTCTGAAATAAAAATACGATCACACCTCAATATATTAATTTATTAATACAACATTACAACCACAATATGTTATAATATTATATGTATATTATATCGCTTGTATAAGTTAAATTGCAAAGCAAATTAATGCTTATTACTTATTAGCGTTTTTATTTTTAATGAAGTTTAAATATCTATAATTTAAAGATTATATTTAACAGTTTTAGCTATTTTACTAATCATCCAAATTTCGATCTGTATGAAATAAAAAACTCAAAAAAAACATTTTCATAAACGTTAATAGATTTAATAATAAAAAATATTATTCAAAAAAGAATAAAAAAATGAATACCTTTAAAATTAATAGTTGACCCTTTCTTAAATGATATATTTAAATATATAAATATTAAATGAAAATAAAATATTTTATAATGTTTTATTAGAAGTATTTGATTTCTAAAAACAAATTTGTTTTTACGTAGTAATATTTTATGCAATATTATGTCATTTATTTTTACGAAGGTTAAAAACTCATAACTTTTGTATAAATGAGTTGGTTAAAATAAAAGGGGTTCCGCTTGAAAAAATAACAGTAGATATTTTATGCCACCTTGTTAAACACGGCCAAAGACCGAAAAAAGTTGTTTTTTATACCATACAATACAAAGTTTTTTAAGGTTATGATGTAGTCGGTAAATTATTTCTGTATATATAATTATAATAATAATAAAATAACAGCAACTACGAGACCAGGAAATTTATAGTGCTGGAAGTAGAGTAGGTGTAGGGTGGATCGGAGAAAAAAGGGAAGAAAAACTGAGAAGAAGAACGACCGGAAAAGTTTCACAGTCGAAAGTTTTTATTTAAAACGCCAACGAAATAATAAGAGAAAATAAAAATAAAAAAAGTTTAACCGAAATTTATTGCAGCTTTTAGAAGGCTGCGTTTTTCTTGTCTCTGGAAATTTTTATTGTTTTATATTTTTTGTTTTCCCTTTGGTCTTTTATCTTAAAAAACTTTACCGGTTTGTTCGAAGCGGAAAACAAATGTTACATTAAAAATAGTCATAAAATCGACCAAAACTGTGGTTTATTTAAGAATCACACATTCTTTTAAACATTTACTTTGATCGAGTATACTGCAGGTATATTATAACATATTTAATATTGTTTTTTTTTTTACATCTCCTTTTTCCACGTAGGTATTTACAACAATATACAAATAATATTATAATATCGTTTAAATAAATGAATAATATGCAGGATAAAAATATTCATTAAATTTGTAATCGTGTGTTGTTTTATTTATCAATTGTAATGATAATAAACAATATTTTATGCTTTTTTTTTGTATTTTGAACATTTCTTTATAATTCAATTAAAATTTAACATCTCATATATTTAAATTTACCTAAACAATTAAAAAGCAACGAGTAGACAATTAAAATAATAAATATTATATTTACGTATATATAACTAGTTACAGCCTAATTTTTTAGTCTTTGCCAGTTATTTTATTCATACGAATTAAGAACTATACTAAAACCTCAAATGTTTGGTACGAAAGTAGGTGGTCGCCGTCTGGTGATTAATTCAGACATTTTTTATAATGATATATAGGTACAGTGACACTATATATAAAATATATATCATGCCCATTGGAATTAACGTATCGTCGTCGTCGGCGGCAGCGGCAGCGGCGACGACGGTGGGTTAGAACGACGTTGTATTTAAATTTTGCGAAGTATAATATACACAAAACAGACGGTAATTCCTGAAGTGCAGGTCATAAATCGCCTCGAACGGAAATAACGGGGTAAGTGAATAATCGCCGACACAACGACGGCGATGATATTATCCAGGTGACCCTCCCTCCAATGAATTTCGTGTGCGGCGTTGTGCGAAAACCGCGTACGGTAATTTACCACCACCGCGCGCCAAGACGTTACACTGACCGTGCAAATGAAGATTAACAATGGGTCCACCCCCGCACACACAAATGTATACGCAGGAACAAACCATTTCGTTAGGGATATGCCACGACTAGGAAGAGGTAGCGATGTAAACAGGAAATCCGGTTCTTATGTTATACTATCGGTGTGTATAGCTGCTCCGCGTGAAGTATATTATAGTTATAGCTGGTGTGTGCTGCGTATAGTGCAGTTTGCAGGGTATGGACCGTGAGAAAGTCACCGTCACATGATAATTATTATTCGATGTACGACGTCACTGTTCCGCATTGTGTTGCATTATTTTTATTACTATTATGATTATTATTATTATTATAATCGCCAAGTACAATACCGAATTCATA
Organism: Melanaphis sacchari; assembly: GCF_002803265.2. NCBI lineage: Eukaryota > Metazoa > Arthropoda > Insecta > Hemiptera > Aphididae > Melanaphis > Melanaphis sacchari. The sequence continues at coordinate 206,328 of NW_020270481.1, read as the reverse complement.
TTATTACATATGGGATCACCGCACACACACACACATACATTTGGCTCGTGTGATGAGAGGTTAAATAGGTCCTTATGGGTCGGTCGCTGTCGGGTCGCACGCGGGCTTCGCTGCATTGCTGTGGTCCTGTAACTATCAGCTCGTGTCCCGCACAAGGGGCACATGCCCACACACTTGTTGTATGCTTTGCGATATAGCCGTTGCACAAGGTGCAATGCGTATTATATTATGTATACCATATATTCAATTAAACGGCCTACATATTATCATTGATACATAAAGGAAAAAAATTTGTACGATCTGGTGTATAGTGGCAAAGGATTTAATTATGCGTCTAATGACCGGATCGATGTATTATTATTTCCAACCACGGAACGACCGCAATTCATGTATTTTATTATTATTACTATTTAGACTTTTTTTTGGTCCGATTAATTATATTTACATAGTAACATGACTCAAAAATTGTATTCGCAGAATAATTAATTAACTTTTTTTTTAATAATAATTTTCAACGAATTATATGTTATTATTAAATTTTCCGAATTTTTCATTGTAACATATACATTTAAAATATTTGTTTAGGACATTTTAAAGACAATTACTATGGAGTTGTTTTTTGACATAAAATAAATTGAATTTTTTTTTAATTAAAATAAAATAGAACGCAAAAACAAAACAGCAGATATATTTTACAAAAAAATTGTTCAATAGATTAACGTAGTTGTTCAAACAATACGTGTATACTGTATATAACATTAACATTTAAAACGTACGAACAAATTACGTAAAATGTAGTGATACGCTATTTTGTCAAATAATGTTATAATAATGTAATAATTTCTGAAAAATGTATAAATAACTTTTTCTACGAATTTACATGTTTTTATTTTTGTGATGATAGTAATATTAATTTATTAATTATGTTGATGACCTAGCGCGTATTAAGGATTATACTTTTATTTTAAGATCAATTTTTTGAACTCTAGTTTTGCACCTAGTTTTTTACCTACTTAAGAGCTAATAAACTAATTAAGATTGACACTATCGTCTATAATTTCTTATTTTTTATTTTTATTATTATAATACAGTATTACGTACAAATAAATTAATCTATTGATTTAATGTAGGTACAGAAAGCTTAAATAATAATGTACAATGTACATTAATATCGTATTTCTATTATGTTTTATTTTAATTAAATTAAAAATTAAATACATTTATTATTTATAATTATATATAGGTACCAAAATAATGTTTTCATAATTAATTTATTGTTACCGTTTTATTTTTATATAATATTCAAAAACCTATTACCATGTATATATACATATATATTTTCAACATACCTATGTTGTGCACCTTTTGATTAAATATAACAATAAATCGTTATAATCGTATGGTCCAACTATATTTTGCAAATAGATACACGTAACAACCATATAATGAAACCATACCTATAGGCCATAGGTAAACTTATATTCATATAATGCGCGTACATTTCTTCCGGGTTGCTTTATTGTATTACGTTGAGACTCGAATAGGGTGTTACTGTTTATGATTCTATTTATGTAACGTTATTTGGATTTGATTTTTTTCTTGTTATTGTCACGGGCACATACATAAAAAACGGTCATAACGGACGGCACTTGCAAGCAGCGGTGGCTAAAGTAATAGGTACACATACCGGTTTGGAGGCTGCAGCCCGAGAGCGTGGGAGAGTTGCCGGGCGCCTTTGTAATGCATACGGCGACGACCTCGTCGTTCAAGATTTATGCTAATGTCTTCCGCCCACGCGGCCGAAAAACCCTTTCTCGTCTGACGGTTTATGACTACGATTTTTAAATAAATTTTTTTAATCCTACGAAATTCGAAATGCGCACATTGCTATAGCAATATGTAAGTATTGTTATTATATTTCATTAAGCGCGGACGGCAGCGATCCTCTTTCGGCGTGTGCGTGATATATGCACATTATTGTGCATATACGTATATACCTATATAATAATATAAGCACCTATAGGGAATCCGCTCGCGGTATATGGCCGACCCGGCAACAACAATAATGGCTGTTGTGCTGGGACGGCGGCGGGGGCGGACGACGAGGGGAAAAAAATAATTTTTTTTTCGGGGGTGACACCCCAACGTTGGATTCGCGACCCCCGCACCCGACCCGCCGACCGCGGCCTCCGTCCATGTATATTTCGCGCAGCTAACACCGCCGCCACTTCGCCATCAGTTCGTCCGAAATCGATTAGTCCGGCAGCGGATTGACGTGATGGCCAGCAATAGTGTGAGTGTGTGTGTACATTTAAAGCTCTCTTGTACACCCTATACATATATATTTGTGTGTACAACGCTTTTGCCTAGGACGATAAATCCAGCGTATAGACCCTGTCATGTGTGTGTGTGTGTGTGTGTTTGTGTTTGCGTGTGCATTAGCCGCGCGGAAGTCGAATGGTCTAGTATAGTCATCGTCTATTCCAAAAATGGCCGATCATCGTGCACTTCCACCCCCTTATCCTTCTCCCACATCACTGCAGACGAATGAGCTCTATCCCGCGGTAAAACTACGGGATACAACGAGCGCATCATAGTCCTATACATTATTATTATTATTATATTACCTCGGCACGCGTATTATTAATTCCTAGTAAAATTTTATATACAATATTGTATAATAATATATAAGGGACAGGGCTTATACGTTTAATTATACACATTCGGATTGGGGTCCGTTCGTGGGTCAAGTAAACGACTCGTGCCCATATTATAGCTAGCTATTCCCGTGCACTTTGTTGCCTGTACAAAATGCATCCGTATTAAATTTGGTCGCCTAATGTTAACATTTAACGTAGCGCTTGTAGATAAATAATATTTTTGGTTTTCTGATTTGATATTTTCGAAATAGGTATCAACTTTACATAGTTGTCCAACCCAGCGTTGTTTTTTTTTTTTACCATTTAACAGCAACATTTTTTTTAAATTATTTTTCTTTTTGAACGACGCAAATTTGATTTCTTTTTCATTGTGGACCAAAAACCAACAACTCATAAAGTTTCAATGCAAAAACAACAACAAAGTTTTGTACTGTTTTATACTGCAGTAAAATAGGTACCTATAAACAATAAATTCGTATAATAACTTTGCTATAAATTGAGTACACAGATGAAAAAAAAACTTTTATGTACTTATTTGCCGGTTATTTAAAAAAATAATAACTCGAGATTTCATTGATTTATAGAGCCATAAATATAAACTTAAAACCTGCTCCGCGACGTATAATTTCATTAAAAAAACAAAAAATCAAGATAATCGGATGAGTAGTTTCCGAGAACATGCCTGACAAAAATTTCCATTTTCACATGTATATGTATATTTAAAATAATATAACATAATAACGTACCGAACACATGTACGGCCCAGAGTGCTGAACAATAATATTGCGAGAGTTACACAATATCGCAGCCTGCTCCGAGTGTAATCTAACGCGTGGGTGTCACCAGATTACGGTCTGAAGCAAACCTTATTTTCTTTTGTTCAAATCCTGAATACGGCCTCTTACAGTGTATAGTTAAAAAATACTGTTTTCAGTGATTATTAAAATCAAATTAATATCCCAATATCTTGTCATTACACGTATTTCGATACAGACGAATGCGAGCTATGACGACATTCGACGTGAAATTCAATTTACGAATGGGCTACCTGCGTTTAGGGGGTGACAATCCGACATCAGCTCCGAAACACGTGTACCCTTTCCGTTACACAATAATAGTCGCGTTCCGTCGACGTACGCGCATTATACGGATGGGGCAATATTATTATTATACGGTCGACGAAGAGTCGCGTCCTGTCCGCGTGTATATCGTCGCAGTGGCGCGTGATATACGGTTTGTAGGGACGAATAATATAAGACACCCCTAGCCGGTTCGTCGACGACGACCCCTTTCGCGCGCGCTTCCGAGTAGGACACTGGGTCACTTATATAATATTATACGTTACCTACCTACAACATAATATAACGTACACTGTGCGCGTATTACAATACAATAAGGTTCATGGGTCACGGGGCCGCGTGTCCCGGGACCATTCATAAGACCCCGGGCACGGGTCACCCTTGCCGACACCGGAACTGCTGCTCACTGCCGGCCAAGGTGTGGCGTTGTGTCTGCGGAGTCGGTGCAGCATCCGCGCGCCTGTATCATAATATATTATTATGTAACGAGGTGGCGCCGCGATAACAACCGGTTTATTCGGTAGACGACCAAGGAGGTATATGATTGTCCCGCTAAAGTCGGTACTACTATATAGACTACATGTATAAATATATACACAGCGCTTTATAATCTTCAAGTATGACAGTGTTATAACAATAATATATAGTCTTCGCACAAACTATTAAAGCCGGAATTTTAATAGCTGCGTTTGTAGACCAAAAATGTGTAAATTCAAATTTTTGGCACCCAAAGAATAGCTATCAGGCTATTGTATAGTATAATAATGGTACGTGTACCTAATTTATACACATAGAATAACTATTACTTATTTAAAGTACTTCATTCGCATGTGAATTGATATATTATTAATACCGATGCGATCGATTGTGCATTGCAACACGACTATAGAATTGTGTAATGCCAGTAAAGGTGCTTTCTATAAACAGAGTGATTAACCAAGCATGACACCCGTTTGTTCAGTAATGCGGTTAATAAAAATCTGACTTTTAATATTTTTTTTAACATACTTTATTATAGAACATATTTTAAAATCATTTAAATTATTTGTACTTCTTAAAGAGAGTTCAGTAGATTATGTACAAACGACATTCTTCTTTTGCCGCTAGAAATTATTTAATTGAGTATTACTCATAACCAATAATTGATGTATTAATCTACAAAAACCAATAATTAGTAAAAATAGTACAATGTTACATATATATTTTATTTTATTTTTTTTTTAAACCATTTTATGGATTATTATAAACGTTTTCATAATTGAGATATTACTTGTTCGAGTTTTGAATAGTCTGTTATTTAAAATAAAAATGAAGAGATCTCATTTGAAAAATAAAAGATTGTTTCACGACAGGGCACATTAGTAAAAAAAAAAAAAAAAACACGATCTACGAGTAATCGTTGAAAATATTCTTGAAATCGGAAATCGAATAAATTAATATTTTTAAAAGGAAAAACGAGGATCCGCCGTTCTGGGCGAATCACATTCTGTATAAATTATATTATATCATAGGTATGCGAGAGGGAATCGTTGCGTTGCTAAAGAATATTATAGGTATCGGTACGGTTTTATAGAAAAAAATAAATACTCGTAGACGTGATTATTTTTATTTCCCACGCGAGATTCTGATTATATCCATATAATACGTATGTGTGTGTGTGTGTAATACAGAAGGACTAAATTTTTCTTTATTATTATTATTCTTATTATTCTCGTGTTTATCTCGAATACGAACACGACGCATGTGTAACTACGCGTTTTCCAGTCGTAGGCATATTATGCGAGTCGTACGAAATGATATTGCAGTAAACGATGCCAAACGAGATCTCGCCGATGTTCGCACCGCCGCACGTCAATGAAAAGCCGGACGGCTTGTTTTTCGTTTCCTTTATACATCACATGGACGTATTACAAACGTACCTATATACCTACTTAATGAAGTCGTACGCACCGCTGTCGCCGCCACCGTTGTCGGGCCGACGACCGGTCTCGCGATTACGATCGGTCGCAACAATATCGTGACGCCGGATAATCGCACGACAGTGTTCGGCGGACGGACGGCGGTTCGATTAGCATTTCGCTGCGGGTGCGACGCGTGCGTTTCCACCGTATTTATAACAGTAGGTACGTACGTGGATAGCTGGTATAGTGATATAATAATATATTGTCGGCTTAGGTACCAGCACGTTATATTTATAATAATATGTGCGTATTATTCGTCCGATGTCCGCGCGATAACAGCACCACCGCCGCCGACGACGACATCCTCATTTAATTTAATGGAATATGTATTTTAAAAACGCAATACTACGCCTCTATCGGCGGAAATAAAAACCCCGGCACTACGCCGCGGCTCGCGGGAGGAGGGTTTTTTATTTTGCACTCCGTCTGCGCCGAGTACGCGAATAACACGCGAATAATTATCCGTTGTACAGTTGCAGTATCGTTCCACGACATCGAAACCGTACCGTGACGACGGCGTTGCATCTAACGGTATAATATTATTATTATATTCGTAATTATTAGTAATTATTATAGTGCGGGCACGGGCACTGCAGCAGAATGACACACTTCACCGAGGTAATATTATACGTGATTGGCGATATTTTACTGCACGAGATGTCATCGAGCTGAAATCATTTGAACTTTGAAGCTGTCGTCGCTGTAGCCTCCGTAGTCTTTAGTGTCTTACGCGGACGCGTGACATGAATTGATTTTAGCGATGTACGTAACATGTTTTCGTCATTACACAGTCACTCTATATACAAAATATAGTTACGAGTTAATGACAATATGCAATAATAACAGTAATGTGTTCATAATCTAACGATCGAAATGCACGATAAACCGTTATTCGAATAATACACCACCGGACTCGACCAACCCCATACAGCATAGAGATACTTATACATATCATACATAATGTCAATTTAACACGGGCAATATTTTGTTGACGAACCTGCGCGTAACGTCAGCATATCGGTATTTGGCCGTTTTTTTTTTTTTTTATTATTATTACTTTTTAAATTTCTCCCCGTTTTCGAACTGCGCGTGAGGTTTTTTTTTATTATAATTATTTTTCTCTCACTCTATCTCTCTCTCTCCCGTCGCGCTATGTCTGTACGCCAAAATAATATAGGGGTTCCATTCGGACGCGTGCAGTGGGGTTGAAGTAGTGTGCGAGTGTGTTTTACGATGGATAGGAAGTGAAGGGATAGTGGACCGAGACGCGGGGGCGGTGGAGGTGGCGTGGGTGGTCGCACGGTTTTGCAAAATGTTTTGCAACCGATGGCCAGGGGTGCTGGTGCGGGGGTGGTGAAATGCTGTACGACGACAGGGTGGAGGGCTGAGGGGATGAAGGAGTAGGTGTTGGTGGCAACGGTGGTGGGATAGGGTGAGTGGTGTTTTTCAATGACGGGGGACGAGTGTGGTGGCTACGGGGGGGTCGGTGGTGGTGTCGGCGGAGGCGGTGGCGGTTCGCTCTAGGTGTAATAGCCGACGAGTCGCCACAGCCTATATGTCTCACGCCGACCGTTCACCGGTTTAAACTACATTCGGGACGCACTAGATCAGGTCGACCGATGTGCTTTTTAAATGTGTTTTGTTGTTTTTATTTTACTTTATTTTTAGTTTGGCAATAGCTGTAGTAGCTACTTACTCTACGATCGCGCTACGCGGAACTTACACCAGTTGAACGCATCGACGAGTTTTCACTGCTACGGTGGTTTTTATTTTTATTTTTATTTTATTATTTATATTATTATTATTTTTTAACATTTTCTTTTATACTTTTATTATTTTTTTTTTTTTTTTTGTTTTTATTTGTTTCTTATATTGAAAAGTGACACCAAAAAGTGCCGACCGGATTTTATACCAGCCTATAAAGTTAGTAACATAATTAATTTACATACTATTATTATTAGGTATAACATTTAAAATGTTTGTTTAAAATACATATTCTTTACAGACCATTATACTTTTAAGCTTTGCATGATTTTAAATAATTATTGGAAACAGTAGTATTATAAGTACGAATTTATTTATTCGTTCTCATAGTGTCCTACAATTAATTTTTATTAAACTAAATTTAAAATTAATTTAATTTTAAGTACGAGAATAATATTGCAATAATATTAAGACTTTTTTATGTTAATTTTAAATTACAAATTATACATAAATTTGTTCAAAATCTAAATGTATATTTATATTTATATTTATACCTAAATATTATTTGTTTTTGATTAATTTTTTAGAGGTAGATTATTAATCTCTTAGTGATTGCTTAAATTTAATCTAATTCATCAAAGTCTACAACTGTGTTTCAGTTATATTTTTATTAAGATAAAAACTCAAAATAAGTTTCAAATTGCAATTTAAATTTATATATTTTATATATACTATATTATTTTAAGTTTATCTTCAAGATAAATTATATATATTAGAGAATCAGTCCACAATTACCAAGATAATTCTTTATTAAAATATATTTCACTTTGCTCATGTAATATAGCTTGAATCAACAACTGATTGATAAATATTTAATAATATGTATTTTAATACGCATTTCAATATATTAAACAATTTAAGAATTGTATAAACATGTAAGCACATTACGTAAGATATTAATTTTTATAGATAGATACATATAAATATATAACCTTCTTCGCTTAATTATCAGAGCGCCTTGATTTGTTTTAAATAAATCCCTAAAATCCACCCTCCAACTTTTTTTTATAAAACGTTTCTATGAAAAACTTCAATCTTAGTTCAAACTATAATTTATCAGTTTTCATTCATTTAGCTTTCATATTTCACCCAGACAATTGAAAAATTTTTTAATTTAAAATCACAAGATTTTTCATTCATGTGTTTTCTTAGTTTTTAATACTTTGATGCTTTTCATTCTAAATAAGTTTCTCATTTTTCATTATTTGTACAGACTGTAATTTTTTTTAAATAGATTACTTTAAATTTTAATCAAAAAATATGTATAAACATCTATGTATGCAATTTTTGATACGGAAACTTGGAATTTTAGAAAAAAGTAACATCAATATATTACTTAAAAATAAAATAGTTTCTTAAAACTATAATATTTTATGATCATCATAAATAATAATATAACTACGTGCCTTAGAACATTAAAATAATTATTTTAAAAATATAAAACTTAATAAACGTAGTTTGGTATTACAAGTTAATAAATACTTGTTTTTTTAATATATCTTAATTTTGTTTTGCTTAAAATTATTTAAAAAATGTTTAAATAAATATTTAGAGAGTAGGCATAAAAAATATAATTGCTATAAAATAAAATAAATTTGATTTTTTTTTTTAGAAATTATTTAATTGATTCCACGTTATTATTATAAGTCTATAAGACTTTTTAAATGATAGATACTCAAATAAAAAATTATTGATAATTAAAGTTTTTGAAATATTATAACTTAACTTTTTATTCAAAACCATTTATTAGATACCTACCATAATACAATTAACATACAATAACTTAAATTACTAAATCTGTGTACAAACTACAAAAGCCTTGTGTTAAGTACTTGCGTAACTAAGTTTATGTTAACCTCAGCAAAGATGTGGTTATATTACTACTTTAGATTTTTAATAAAATTGAATTAATTTGTCTTTTAGTAGTTTTCTTTTCCTTTTGTAGGGATATTATTCAGAGAATTAAAAAATTACCTTTGTGTAGTATCACTTATTAATATTAATAATTAAACAGATAAGTTTTGTTATTTACAGATATTAAAAAGGTTCTGCATGAAACTTAAACATTATAAAACATTATAAGTACCTAATAATAATTGATACCTAATAATTAATTGCTATAATTTTTTGAAAAAACGTATAAATAAATAAAATTATAAAATATCATTAATAGATTTTAATATCTATATTATTGTTTCGATGACATTTTATATTTTCATATCTCAATATAAAATAAAACAAAGGTTAATTTATGGTAAAAATTATATAGTTTCAATAAGAAATCCTGTATCATATAGGTATTTGTCAAAATAAATCTAAATATTTTGAAATTTATTCCATGTGTATGTGAATGTAATAAAATAATTCAAAAAATGCCATTTCTATAGGATTATGCTGCATTATATTTTAAAGAAATACTTTTAATTAAATGTACACTAGTTATTGCAAACAATAACGTTCAGTTTTATATTTTTTTGATAGAATATGAACTAATCCAATTACAAACTTAGTGTTATATTAATTTTTTCAATTAAACTTTCAGACATCAAATCTAAATAAATTACCTAATTATAGAAAATAAATTGTAATATTATAAAACTAATATATATCTAGCTTTATTGAGAATTGAGATCAAACATGGTATTAACTCATGATTTATATATTTAAGTAGTCTAAACATACTTTTCTAGTTCTTGAGTAGTTTATGAAAATTGAAAAACTTATTAAATTATAGTTGTATAAACTATACAGCTAGTATACATTGATATAATAGATTTAAGTACTACCAAATAATACATCGAATTTCTTCCATAATTATCAATATTATTTATCAATTAATTATACTGTTAATAGATTTTAAAAACGAAGATACTGAACTTATACAATATATACATGTACTATCAATATTAGTCATTTAATTATTGTGTATATATATATATTATATATCATGTAAAACCCATTCCATAATAGGTATGTTAACTTAATTATGATAATTTTATCAAGTATTAAAAAAAAAAAAAATTATATCACGTAGATTATTAATTATGTAATATATTAATTGAAAACCAATTCAAAATGAATTTAATATCGTACAATTTTTATTTCAATGAAATTCGTTCGAATAAAATTAACTATATTTTTTTTTTATTATTTTGGTATAACATATAATAGGTTTATATACATTACGCATAACAAAGAAAGTTTTCTATTCAACATGTTTTATTAAATGAACACAAGCAGTTGTTTTACAAATTTTTCATTTTTGATACACTCTTGAGTATTACGAGTATATATTCAAACTTTTATTGATATATGATTAGTTAAGTACTTAAGACATTTTATACGCCAGTTAGAAGCCATTTTCGAATATATATGATGATTCATTTGTTTAAAATCTAGTTTAAAATTCTCATATTCCAAGCAACTGGGCTTTGCGTCATAATAATATTATTTCCACTTTTTTCTCCCTAAATGCTGATTGCCAACACGGATTCCCCAGGGATATAATGTTTAATCAATACTATCGCTAACGCGGATATATATATAAATATATACATATATACATTTTTATTATTGTTTTGTGTTTTTTTTTTTTTTTTTTTACAACACTAGCGTGGATTCCATTATGAATAATATAGGCGTACATCCGTTATAGGGAATTTCGGTCGAATCAAAATGTGCGGAAAAAAACAAACGTCACTGTTTTGGGAACGGGGAGAAACCATCTTTTTTTTTTTGTTTTGTTTTATGGCGACACGTGATTAATGGGAACTTTTTCCACCCACCCTTGGTAAAAAAATAAAATAAAATAATACGCTAGGGTCGATTTTTTGGCGCTTGAAATCCGTCCCCGAATATACGCGTATAATAATAATGGTAGGTGGAACTAGCGCTGCCAGCCTCACTGTGTGAGCAAACAATACTTTTTTTTTTTTTACGTGAAATCAATTTTTTTTCGCTGCATTTGAAACGTTCGGTCTAATAGGTAATCAGAGTAGTTAATTTTAAAGCCAATCAATAAACACTTTTGGCCACTAATACTACCGTATTATCGAAAAAACGCGTGTCCATCGAATGTGCCAAATGATTGCATCAATAGAACGTGACCACAATGATTAATTTATAATTCTACATATATGTATTTAAATAATATTATATATATATTACATGCTACATATATATGCTACTGATTATATGAGTACACAATATTGTGAACAATAATTATAAAATATGATTATGCTGTTAATATCATATTATGACATTGTCCGGTATGAGTCAAATATTTAAAAGAGGAGTTAAAAATATATTATTAATTATTTTTTCCTACGTATATACTTTATATCGTACAATAGAATAGTATAATTTGTAATATATTATAAATATATTTGATCGTTAGATTTTCTAAAAAGTTTAGTTTTTAAATAATTATAGTATGATATTTTAAATCTTAAAACTAACAACAATAATTTTATAACACTGTGAACTTGTATAAGTTCAAAAGCATTGATAAAAGTCCACCATATTAGTTCATGTTGAAGTTCAATCCTTAATAACATAGTATAGACATCAATATTGAAACATTTGAAATAGTACATAATTAATTTTAAACAAATTTATATTTCATCATATAATATTATAATATTAACCTACATTTTAATTTAATGGTATAAAATGTTGATTATACATTTCTTTACGAACATGTTTAATAGATAGACTTCTAGGTATACCGTATCGATAATAATCATAAAAAGGCTAATACTTTTAAATATATTTTTATAGATAATTTTGTATTTATAGATAAATTACTTATATTTTATAAATTGTGTTTTGTAGGTATTACATAAATAACAATTTACTCTTTGTACTATTTTCTTCTTTTTTTTTTTTTTACTTCTTTACTATTTATTATTAATTATGTATAGTTTAATGTTTAATTTAATTCAAGCGTTGAGTTAAATATCGAAAATTAGAATATAACAATATAATTAATTGAACATACTAAGTGATTCATTTATTGAACAAAAATTAAAATGTTGTCAACACCTAAAATTAAATATTTATAATTCATAGACTATTCTTTTGAATTTCGATTTTTATGAATCGAAATACTCTAGAAAATATTCAACTTTGGAATATAAAATTAAAAATATATATTGTCATTTAATAAAATAAGAAACTAACTTAAAAAGTAATAACGATAAAAAATATTTTTAAAAAAAAATGTTGTTTTATTTCGACTGGAAATTATGCAAAAAATTATTTTTAAAAATTCTAATAGATTTTGAAACAATGATTATTGTTTGATAAAAAAAACCATTCTGTACGATATTAGAAAATATATTGGTCCAAACTATAGTGGCTGTATGTGCGACCACTGTAGCACCTGCTGCGTCATTTATTCTTGCAATGTCTTGAGATAATCATGTTTAAAATACTAATAAAGTAATAACTGGTATCAATAAGATGGAAAATTTATGAATAAATATTTCTTTCATGATATTTTATTTTTAACAGACTTTTTATCTATACTTCGATTGGTATTTAATTAACAAACTTCCTTTTAAGATATATTTTTTGATATTGTTATTATAATAAATTATAAAAGTTAATATAAAATATAATAATATAATATAATAATTACCGTGAATATTACAACCCTAAGATTTGTTTCATGAAACATAATGTCTTTCAATGTTTCAATAATAAAGGGGTAGAAAACAAAAGACGATGTTAACTTTGTTACAGTAAATTTCACATCCGTTAGTAATAATTATTTTACACTCTGGAATGATGGGACTGTATTTTTTATAATTAAAGTTATTATTTTTATAGCCCATATGGATTATTAAAAAAAAAAAAAAACAAATTGGTTTTTGTGAAAAGAAAAAAAAATTATCTAGGCTTATGAAATTCACATAAAACATAAATCTCATTATATCGGGCATACCATATGATTTGTTTTATAAAAATCGTATACATAATTATTAAATTTTGACTTTGGGTTTGCAGGAGATTTGAGCGGTATAAATGAGGCGACGGTACGATCCACGGACAAGCGATCCGGCAACACAGCACACGGACATCATCATCGTTGTCACCACATCACCGGACGGTATGACCGGACCTGGGCAATAGGAACAATATCACACGAAACGGAAATATTGTGCCACTTAACCACTGCTGTTTGGATCGTTTTCCGGAGTGACCACAACAGAGGACAAATGGTTTAGAATTTAACACGTAGTACAACGTTCCCTATACAGGCTCCATCCCATCCCTTATAGTACCACTACATATACATGAACATAATCTTATATACGTCATATATAAATACGCGCCTCGATATCTCCAAATTCATTCAATCTTATTCTTCCAAACTTTAATATCATAAATTACTTTATAACGAGCATTTACCTAACAAACAAATTATTGCTTAAGTATATATTTTTGGCACAAAATTAAGTTGAAAATACAAATTATAAAAAATTTAAACATTGAGATTCTAAATTTAATTTACGAAAATAAATTACTATAAGTCAACAAACAAATTTAAAAAAATAAATAAATATTTTATTTTTGTTAAATTATATGAATGACTATTTTGGAACTTTTATATAATAAGAAAATTATCAGAAATTCGTTAAACAAAATTTTATAAATTTTTAACTTTATTAATATTATCCTTTCTAATGTTCCTGAATATTGTGTGATATAAGAAAGAAGTATTTATACAAAATTGATGTGATATTATTTTTATACGCATTGTGTCGTAACAAACAGTTCAGTATAGAGATAAATATTATAATATATTGGTACCTAGTTCTTTATTTTATCCTTCTCCTATAAGTTAAATGTCCTTAAATTAAACCTACAACCAAGGAAACCAATCGATTTCAAAAAAATACTTTAACCGGTAAGTGTACCTATAATATAAAATATTAATTTTTTTATACTAATTATTGTTTATATGAATAAAATTTTGTAAATTAATTAAAAATTATTTCGAACAAACCAATAAAATGTCTAAATAAAAATTCCTTTTTAAATATAAAAATTATTTTTCTTATAAAATACATTGTAATATTTTGTTAATAATAATCCAGCTCAGATAATCTAAATCACTGAAAGTAAATATTAAATTATTAAATAAATATTAAATATTTGACAGGCATACCTACCATGTTTGAAATTACTTAACCTAACTTAGTGCCTAATATTGTAGTATCATTATTAGTAATTCCTATTTGATTAAATAAAAATATCTTAACTTATCTATAGTACCTATTACATATATTTACTTTATCTTATATTATCGTATAAAAACAAACTCTACTATACATGCTATACTGCTGTCAAAGAAATATTTTTATTAGTATATTTAACTTGCGTTTTAATTATATAGTTGTTTCTATGACTTAAAATAAAATTGAGACATATTTATATCGGATAATTTAGTTTGGTATTTTATACTTAAGCAGTAACAATATAACACATTATTTTTTGTAATTTTAATTTAAAAATAATATAAAAAGTAAATATCCGTTATTTTTTTTTTATTGTACACCAAATTTAGTAGATAGGTATAATTATGGTCTATGGAAAACATCAATAAAGCATAATTGTAACCACTTCCTCTCGAGAATACACCTACGGTATTATGTGCATTATTTATGTGAACATTTGATTGCATGGTGTACGCAATTGACAGAAGTAAATCTATTTATATTTATATGATAAACGAAATATACCTATTATATGAGATAATACTAAAACGAAATTACTCGACCGCGCCATAAGAATATTATAATTTGTCATTGTACATTAAAAATTAAATAATATAAAATATAATCAGTACCTATCTACTATATCTAGTATCTACATGGTTACATCCATGTATTCTGTATATAGTTTATAATATATGTTAAACCTACATAACATTCACTTAAATAAAATGTCTACATAAACTTGAGAATCAACTTTAGAGAAATTAATGTAGGTAATACGTACTATTGTTGTTAATTTATTATTAACTATAATATTTTGTTGAATTTTCTTTATATTTTGTCATGAAAAAAAAAATGGAACATAAAAACTATTTTACTTATTACTCTACTAAAAAAAAATTCTTTTTTTAAATTATCACCATTTACGTATTTGAATTATAACGATATAGTTACTTTATTAGTGTTTGTTAGCTTAAATAAAAAAATAATTTTCAAAAATATTATATTTTCATTTAATTTTAATTTCATGTTTGTTAATTTCGAATTATCGTGTATTGGTAAGCTATCTGAATTTGCTTAATTTTAAAATTTATAAATCCGATTTTATTTCATATTTACTGTAATTTAATGCAGATAATCGAGATCGATTATTCTTGATATCTTATTTCCATATAGTATATGTCGATTTAGTTTAGAGTTATTAGTAATCATTGGGGAGACTTAAACGTTCGTTATAATGGAATGGTAAAAAAATACCGAATATATATTGCCTATACCGAAAATATATTTTACAACAATAGGCGTTACCGGGTCAAAATACATATTATCGTTATTACACGTAAATACGTACGTAATACACATAATATATAATAGTTTTAGCCGCCGTTTAACCGTATACGTCGAAAATCCACTTGCAGAACGCTATATTTCAACCTGCTCCCGCCCGAAATAATTGCCTCGCACTAGTCGCGCTATTCGCGTAACAACGGTGCACGGGAGTAGATATTTTATATAATACAGCTTTGACAAAATACCGTAAGCTAAATACGACGGTCATCGCGTGTTTTCCAAAATGGATCCGAAGGGTAAATCGATTGCGACGGGGCAGCAATGTTCACGTGTAGATATAATAATATAATATATTATATTATTATACGTTCGTAGTGGCGGCAGTGCCAGATGTATAAATATATGTATATTATGCACAGGAAGAAGAGTCGTGGTAGGGCGGCGCCCGTGGCCATCCCCACGTGTATATTGGGTTGGTCTAGCTCCGCCTACACGCGCGTACACACGCACACACACGCACACGCGCACACAAGTACGACAGCTCTATCGCTGGTCTAGTCCATATAGGTTTTCCTAATTGTTCTAATACAAACGTCCACCATTCCAAATCGAAATTTCCGAAAGTCTATAGTTTTTTTCCCCTCGGACACTCTCCTAAATGCGGTTATTTCGATACATTATATAAGTACACGCTGAACTGAATAAATCGAAAGTATCTAATATCTACATACTCGTACATGACATACCTACACATTATAATATAATAGGTAATATGTTAAAAATTTACGATTTTAGTTAAACTTCATAAAAAATGATTGTTATTTTCTAGTCGGCTAATCCCATATGGTATTATACTTTATTACTGCGTGAAATGCCCCACTCTCTCGCACAATTTCCATAATATAATAAATATATATATATATATTATGTGTGTGAGTTGAGTTACCTCACTGCGCCACCGCGTCTCCGCTGTACTTGACGTCCAAAAACACAATGTATATGACATATTATAATATGTATCCGAACGAGTTTCCCGACTGTATTATAATTATAATATATGCGTGTATAAACTCGCACTCTGCAGTCTACTGTATATATATATAATATTATTATCGTTATGGTGAATAATTATTATCAATACATGTCCCGCGTCCTCGCCACCACCCATCATGCAGTCTCTTCTGTCCCGTGTCCGTTTAACATCTAAATACCATACATATACATATTATTATAAGCATACCGGCTGCTGTGGGAGGTTATTATATTTATAAATGGCCGAATCCATTTTGGCGGAAATTTAAATATTTATTGCTGGATAGTGGACGCTGGACGGCCCGTTGCCGGATGGCGGGCGAACGGGATAGATAAAAATTTATCTGTTATGATGACCGCGAGCGGTTTGTTGTAATCCCTTTTGAAAATATAATACCAACAAACGGTAATGGTTTAGGAATTCCGACAGATAAATCAACAAGAAAAACACCGTCCCTTGCACACATATACGCATACATTTTATATACAGCC
Source organism: Melanaphis sacchari (assembly GCF_002803265.2). Taxonomy (NCBI): domain Eukaryota; kingdom Metazoa; phylum Arthropoda; class Insecta; order Hemiptera; family Aphididae; genus Melanaphis; species Melanaphis sacchari. Next base: position 188,827 of record NW_020270481.1, on the reverse strand, counting down.
GTTGCGTATACATATCATCATTATTATGATATTATTGTGATAGCGGACACCCTCTCAATCCCCCTCCCACCACGGTCCTATCCATTTTTTAGGGGAGGGAATTTTGTCGGACAGCGCCACCAGGGCGTTGCTAGAAAATATAATACGAATATTTCGCCGCAATGATGTTTAAAATACATTTTATCGTACGTTTGCGCGACCGTGAGTGGTGTTGCTGTGCAAATACGCGGACGGTTCGTATAAATGCACATACCCATACATAACACTCCTACGACATAATACGGCCGAACCCAAAAAATCCAACCATTCGAATAACGGGGTAAGTGTGCAAGTGTTCTTACGTCCTATGACGCAATAATTATTATCGCACGTAAATTTATATTTTTCCACTCTCCTCGCGTGAGAGTTAAGTTCAACGCGATGCACCTGTTTTAGCGATATTTGCATTTTTTTTCCAAACACAATTTTCGTATTGGTATTGTAGCGGTGGTAAACTGCAGCAGGTAACTCGTGCACACTCGTCGGAATGCGAGTCATAAATCAACGGGACCCAGCAAATAATGTATATAATATTAATAATAATTGTTCGCGTTTCTTTTCGTACGGTTTTTTTTTTTACGCCTCGTCTCGTCCTTTTTCGTGCATACGACTAGAACGCTGCAATACACGTCATATATCTCTAATAGTTTATCGAAGAACAAAACTCGTATTTTTTATTATTATTATTTAATACGCTCGACCAGGAAATCGTAAATATCGCAATCGCACGCGCGTATAATAATGTCGTATAGGTCACACTCTGTTGCAGTCAGCAGGAAAATGAGACACGAGCGGCAGCTGCGAGCCGACGTAATTTTTCAGTGGTTGCGATGCAGTTTCATTTTTTCTCGTATTAACATAATATGCAGTAGGTACACGTTTATTGGGATAGGCATTATAATATACGCATGCATGTCTCTACGTGTGTACATATATAATATATTGTGTGCGGTTTTTTTTTTTTATTTTAATTTCGCATCCCCGCACAAATAACGACACAACGACATAATATTACGCATAGATATACGCCTCATAATATGATAATTTTATAATAATATAATATCGGCATCGCCGTCGTGTCGTCTCGTCGGTATCTGCAGGAGCGCGAGCCGCAGACTCGGACGCGTACGAATATAATATAATACAATAATATATCGAAATTGTTTATCGGTTTTGTTTAATATTATATTATTATAATATGCGATGTAGGTACCTGTACCAAAACCTCGGAGCTTTCAGCGACTACACGTATACCCACCGGTGGTCATAATTTCTTCTTTGCGACCGTTATATATTATTATGTCTCTCTGTCTTTTTTTCCCTTTTATGCATGCATTTCTCATATGTACAACAGTATTATATCCGCACCCGATTTATTACGTTATAATATCATATTATTATCGTTATTATTGCTGTTGCGACGGAGAAACGAACGGACACGCGGCGCGTACAATATTAATATAATATATAATATAACACACAGGTATATATTATTATTATCATGTATTGTAGGCATAAACATACGTAATATCGTTGTGTAGAAATAATATATAGTATATAGGTTGCAGTCGTAACCACAGCCGCCACGCGCGCGTGGGAATCGAAACAATAATACGAGAATGAACGTACGCCGCCACTGAGCTCGGATTACCGACTCCGACGTTATATATTATGTAGGTATATATGCCTGTAATATATGTTATATAGGTATACGTTTAAAATAGTATTATATCGGCCGGCACAGCAGGGCTCGTCGCGAAAGTGTACCACAATACGTCATATTATTATAATATAGGTATATACACCTCCGGCCCGTCATCGAAGCGCACGTCGTTGCAACGATAGTGTTGCACCGTATAGTATTTTCTCGGGAAATCGTCTGCCCCTCCGCCCCGCCACAGTGTAGTGCTGTGTGGCATAATCGCGTATTATGATACATATTATTATAACAATATTATATGCGTCCAAACAACAATTATCATGATGGTAATAGTAATAATAATAATAATAATAATAATAATAATAATAATAATAATAATAATCATTTAAGTGATCGCGTGTAAAATCTAAAAGCGGCCTATTATAATATTATTATTATTATATTTTTTGCCGTCAAAAAACACAAAGTATGTATACCGAATAAGGCGCCCGACGTCTTACGTTTCTCCTCGTTTTCGCCATCATACAACGATTACAAAGCGTAAATATTTATTGCGCTCCAAGGATAAACACGCGAAAAAATTATATAAATGAACCGTCGTGTTATAGGTTTATAGTGCGTTACTTTTACCATCGGCCATTATACATGTACCTATACCTATATCTACTTTTTAAATTATGAAAACTTTAGAAGTTTGTTCTCAGCGTTCAATTAAAAATAAATAATAATAATAGTACTGGCACGGAAAATCTACGTATACGTATAGGTAGCATGTACATTGTACGTTACATATTCAATATTGTTCATATTTTATTGTTCCGTGATAGCTTTTAATAATATAGGTAGTTCCGATAAAAATAAATAATGCAAAAAAAGCGATCAATAATCACTTTTAATAAAGAATAAATATTTCTTATCTTATAATAATAATATAATATCAGTATATCAGTGGTATGCATAATATTCAATTAAACATTTAACGGGAAAAATAATGATAAAAAAAAAAAAAATGTATAATATCTCTTAAGCTCAGGCTGTGATTTATTTATTGAAAACATAATACTATGAAAAATTAATTTTAGTGATATCAATTTGCATAATATCTATTTATTTTTTTAATTTCACCTTTATTAAGTTATTGTTTTTCATTTTAATAATAATAATTTTTTTAATGATATTTTACAACTTAGTCAGCACAAACTATTAGTTACATTTTAATTAATACGTATTGATTAAGTAAAATAAGCAATTATTAAAAGATTAATAGTCAGTTAAAATATTACATTTTTAAATCTTATTATAAATAAATAATTGATTTTAAAATTCAATATTTTAATTATTTTGTTTGAGATTTGGTTTTCGGGAAGAAATTTTATAATTATAATTTACTTATTAGGTACTGAAAATACTCGCATATACATAATATATAGGTCCTAGGCTATAATATAATATACGAATTGTATCGATATTCGATAATATATATTTTTTTAAAGATACAACGATTAGAGTATATTAGACAAACGAATTACAAACTTAAAATTTTTATTAATTTCTATTATCATGTAAAAATACTGGTCAAATTATGTTTGGACAAGATCGTTTGCGTGCGATTGTGTTTAATGCATTAATTAAACGTTTTTATAATTTAAAAATGGTATATAATTAAGTCTCAACTGCAGTATAATAAAATTACAAACTTAATATACGATAAACCTACCTCAACTCATAACGCCATAAATTTTCTCTACAGATTTTGTAATAATTGAAATAATTAAACTTTACATAAAAAAAAAAAAAAACAACGACGACGACATAAACGTAAACGTATTAATATCGTCGCGATAATTAAATAACAACGACACCCTTTTAATTTTACCTTTCGTTACAAAAAAAATTATCCGTTAAACGACGTTAAAAACTATTACAATTATACGGCGGCACAGTAAAGTGGACTGAAAAATTTGTCGACGTCATCGTCGCCACGACATAAAACCAGCTAACGCGTCGGGACTCGCGCGCTCGATGGTCGTCGTGACCGGCCGGTGTGTTTAATTAGCGCCGTCGTCGAAATTAAAAAATAATAAATAGGGTTACCACGCGATAGGGGTAAACGTTTTTTAAGGGGTGGGCCAGAGCGGTAACTGACGTGCAGCTGGACGTCCGCGTGCGTGCGTGCTTGCTGTAAGCGCGCGAACGTTCGCCTTGTAAATAATACGTATACACACACACACACACACATATATATATGTAAGTACCTACCTGACACACCTGGTCCGCGAGGGATATAATATAACATAATCATATTATACAATATTATAATAAATCGCGATATTCCACCGACGGGTTTAACGGGGTGAGTAGCACGCGTCGTCGTAGTGTCCGCGACAAGACAACAAAAAGCCGCGAAGGGATTGTTGCCCCGAGGTCATAATTATTGTATATATGATACACGTAATGCCGGGCTATAACGGCGCGACGACCTTTTTTTCTCTCCTCTTCGCCACTCTCTCACCGCTCGCACAATGTCTCTTTCTCTCTCTCTCTCGTTAAACAATGCCGTAAATGTTTTCGTTATACATATTTTTTTTTCATTATTATTATTTCATTTACGTCCGCCGCGGACAACAAAAGATCGCGGGTCATCATCGCGGCCGACCCGCGACGACTTGTACAATATCACGTATTATATAATATTATACGCTTGCACATCAGCTGCTGCTGCGCTCGCGATGCCCGCGAATTTATTCATAAATGTCCGCGGGCCAGCTGCAAGCGACAACGGTCTCCCGGCACCCCCCTCGAGGGGCGACCAGCCGCCGGTTGACCCTTTGACCGAACACGGGACACGGCGCGGCAATACATCACATAAGTATATGCGCCTAACCTTTGCCGTCCGCGTATCCCGCGAGCGGATCCCTCTCCGCGCGGCGGCAGTTGCCCGAAAACAATAATAATATAATAAGTACTCGGCCGTTTTTTTTTTTTTTTTTATATATATTATTATTTACATGCGTATAATCAGGCACGCGCTCGTTCCATCGCACGCATAGAAATACTAGTTTTTGTTATTATTAATGGCCATTGATGGTCATCCCTTTTTTTCCGTCGGATTAGACGTCGCATGTTTGCCACGCACCTGGCGACAGACTTTTCCCGTTTTACACGCGCGTCTATATTATATTATTATCGTACGCGCTTACGAGGCGAAAATATTGCGTTTATAATATTTACGAATCACCGATTGTCTAAATATTTTGCGTTGAACAACATAACATTACATATACGAATATGCACACGAAATTATATAACTTAAACGTATTTTTAACGCTGATCGTTTTCATATTTTTTAACAGATTAAATTGTTTATATAGTTTATTAGTTTTTATACTATTACTATTTGCTGTTTTCATATTGGTATGTTAAAAAAAAAAAAAAAAAATTATTTTTATAATAATGACAATTACGTACTTATTTTGCAAATAAATGCTAAATAATTATCAAAATTAAAATAGCTTAGGTACTTAATATTTTTGAACCTAATTTTTTCCTAGTTAACCGTTGTGTTTCTGAGATACACAAGTGCTATAGTGGAGTGCTCTATTCAATACGCCAACAGTGCAATCGGTGATTTCATTAACTGCGTTAAAGGTTAAACAAACTAGCATTATGCTCTTATGATAACAATTATTTACTCTGCGATAATTTATTGAACCAGAGTTTTCCATAGATATTATTTTTTTATATTTTCACTCGAGATAAATAATCTGATACGTACTAATCATCTTCAAAGCAAAGTTCAGCTATTAGCTATTATTTAACCTTAAAAAAAAAAAAAATGATGCAATTTATCTATTTATGTACTTTTACTCTGTATATCAAAAATTTAAATTATGATGCTTTCTGCAATAATTATACGTTGTATTTTATAAAAATTATTCATTTATTTATCCGTTTAACCACTTATGTTAAAATTCAAATAACCGGAATTCGTGTACTTATACTGAACGGTCTTAATGTATTTGAATTTAAAATTTAAAATGACTTTAATATGTATCAATATACAAGTAGGTAACACCTACCTGCTGTTATCATTTACATTGTTTGCGATATGAGGAATGTTGAAAGCGAACAATTCAGTAATATTTATGGAAAAATTAAATTTGTACACGTATACATTAATTGAATATTTAGGTTTTTTTTTTTTAATTCAACATGCCCATGAATTTAATTAAACAAACTAATTATTTTATTAGAATTTTATGTTAAGAAAATTTAACAAACTATTATGACGAAAAGACGAAAAGAGTATAAAAATATTTTATTAAATTGTTTATTGTCAATTGGCATTCTATACAATAAAATAAATAAAAAAAGAATTTGATAAATATATTATGAATAAAATAAAACTGTACTGACCTTATTATTGTGTGGAATATGATATTTTTTTTTACATAATATGATATATTATTAATGTAAAATACATAAATTAGTATAACATATTTTTATTTCAAATGATAATTTTATTGCACATTTTTATTCAAAAAGTTATATCAACAAACATTTCAGGAAAAAATCTTTGACCCTGCGAGTTAGATAATAAATGTTGCAGTAATTTTATCAGAAATGCATTACAATAATGTACACTGCAGTACAAATGCATAATTAATAATAATTATTATATTTTATTCCTGCGCATTTTATAATCATCTACCTACTTCAAAAACCCGGAAACTGCTTCGAGCCACTTAGACTGTTTTTAGGTCAAGAATAAAAATATCAATATGTTATTACAGTATTTTTATGTAATGTTATTAGCAAGTATTTGTATTTGTATTTATATTTTATTTTTTCAATATTTGTTATTCAATTTTATTCGTGGACGCGTGCCACGCGTTCTATATTTATTTAGGTGATCAATCAATCGACGTTTTTAATACATAAAAAGTCATATAAAGATGGTTTTCTTGCTCAAATTTTCACTTGATGTACAATATAATTAAAATTAGCGTTTTATTTTCATTTCAAAGGTAACTCACAATAGTAATAACTAAACGTGAGTATTATCGCTATTGTTCAGTTGAGTGAGTTTTGTCATCGGCACCATGATTAGCCGTACATAAGTGCATGACAATATGTATGACAATTTTTATCGCACATTTTTCAAGGGTTTGTTTTTGATTACTTATTAGGTTTTTAAAATATATATATATATATATATATATATATATATCATAACGGATATACGCAGATATTTACGTGTGCTTAAACTTTTACCCAAATATGAATAAAGAAAACAAAACGCGAATTCGCCGAGTTTATGCTTATAGACCGGTAAACATACATATCATTTGGTTTTTTACTCACATATAATTTTGTATTTATCTTAATATTTACGTCGTCTATTTTTATAAGTAGCGCCGTGGTGTTACAAGTATAATATCGAAAGTTTCCTCGTATGATTTAATTAAATAGTTATCGTACCAAAACGGCAGTCACAACGATATCTTCCGGGCTAAATGGGAAACGCATCAACCCTTTCGGTGCGGAAGGGTTAAATTCGGGAAGGGAGTCCGTAAGGCGGCGCCACCGGACGGCGACAAAACGTTCAGAACAAACGAAAACGAGTTTTAACGTCGTCAAAGTTTACTAAAATCTTAACGAAAAAAAATTGAACAAAACGATTTAAGCGATTATCACGTCACGAACTCACGAAAATAGTCTATACGCGCCTACTAAGTTACGTAAAAGTATATGTAGTTTTTTTTTTTTTTTTATAAATGTCTAATACTATAGGCTATGGAATTATGAATTTTCTTTCGCCTTACCCGTCAAGACGTTCAGATTTAAACCTTTACGCAACTGAACGACAGAAATATCGTTATACACATATTATTTATATGTAAACACGCGCGTTGAAAAAATAAAAACGATCATATTTTTACGTATAGGTAGTAGGTACCCAATCCAAAATTTGAGAGTACAACATATGAGAAAATAATAAAATAATTTTCGGACGTTGTGCACACACACATATACGTAATTATATCGTGTACGATTATTATTATTATTATTATTGTTATTATTATATAATAGTAGCGTGTCGCGTCGGGCGCGAAGACGGTGTGAAAGGAAACGGAAAAACCGTGCAGCGCGTTGTGGGCGGGCGGTGGCGGGAAGCGGAAAAAAGGCACCGGGTCGGCTGCGGCCGGGGGGCGGGAAAACGAAAAACGAAAAACGAAAAAATAAGAACAAGGGTGGAATGGAGGGAAAGCCGCACACCCCCTGTCGCTTCTTCGTCGCCGCCGTCGTCGGCGGGGGTGGGACGAGCGACCGAGAAAAGAGAGAGCGCTAGGGGCGGACGCCGGCGCAGAAATACGCACGTAAGGAAAACGTCTGGCGGCGTACCGCGCGCTCTTCCTAAGAGGGAAAACCCGACCCCTATTTTGCGCGCTGCACCGGCCCGTAGAAAAGGACGGCGCGCGGCGGCCGGCACACGCTACCGACAGGGACGGCGATATGTCCGCGACTCCAAGACATCTTGGCCGCGTATCTCCTCAGTCGCGCCGCGACGCCGACACAAGACGCCGCCACCGCCGCCGCCGCGAGTGCACACACACACACACGCGCGCGCACACACACGCACACACGCGCGCGCTCAGTTCGCCGCCGCGCTTCGTACAGCCGACGTTTTTCCGGCCCGGCGTCTTGAGACGTCGCTCAGTCTCAAGACTACTCCGGCGTCGCGAACACCTTAGGTGCCCGACTACCGACACAGGCGTAAACGCACGCACATACGTACATCGTCTCACCCGACTTTATAATAATATTATATGCCCGCGAAGTTCTGCAAGTGTCGTCGCGAACGAAGCTAGCCGATATTTTCTCCGTCTCCTCACGCACACGGTTCGTCGACGATAATATATTATTATATTACTGTTATTGCTGCCCATATAATATCATCGTCATATTTTTAAATTTTTTTTTTTTAAATTTTTTTTTTTCCACTCGTCCGGCACGCGCCGGTACGGTTTTTATTCTTATTTTTTTCACAAAAAGAAAATATTATATTACGGAGTTTTAAAACACGTTTGGTTTTTATTTCTTATTTTTTTATCCCGAGTGAGTTAACAATTTTTTTTTTTTTTTTATTCTTATTTTTTACAGATCCGAAGGAAAAAAAAATAATTACGTTTTCTCTTTTCGCAATCGCGTATATAGTCGTACGAATCGAGTGAATAATCGTCGCTTCCGGACGGACTTTACGCGCGTCATGTGCGGCCACCACTGTTGTTATTACTGCGGCTACCACTTCCACCGCTGCCACCACCGCGTCTGACGACCGTCGTTTGGACACGCGTGCGAACAGAACGAATATATCATCGGATTGCTTCACATCAGTCAAAACGATCTCTTCGGCCCCGCTGGATCTTCGCGCCTCGCCCGGCCACGAACACCTGCAGGGCGACGACGACGACGAAATGTCGGCGGACATACAGCAGCAACAGCAGTCCGTGTTGCTGCAACGGCCGGTGTTCAAGATGAACCCGGCCGCGGATTTTTGGCAACAGCAGCGGCAACAGTACCAGCACCAGCAGCAACTCCAGCAGCAGCAGCAGCAACAGCAGCAGCAACAGCAGCAGCAGCAGCAACAGCAGCAGCAGCAGCAGCAGCAACAGCAACAGCAGCAGCAGCAGCAGGCGGTCGACACTTCGCCGTCGCCGCAACCTCAGACGGCGCCACCGCCGCCCACGCTGCAAGTCAACCATGACCAGCAGCAAGTGCCGTCGTCCCTCGCCGTGGTCGGACAACCACAGCAACAACAGCAGCAGACGACGAACAGCGTACAGGTGACGGCCGACGAGGCGATCGCCATGGTCGCCCAACAAGTCGCGCAACACCAACAACGACAGCAGCAACAACAACAACAACAACAAACGCAAAACGCCGAGATGACCGACGATGCGGACGTGATCGTCGGACAACCGTCGCCGGCGGCCATCCGAGCGGCCGTCCAGCAACAGCAGCAGCAGGACTCGACGGCAGCCGTCGGACTGGCCGGACAACCGGCGGTCCCCGGCGACCCGTCCGTATCCGTAGTAATCAACCAGAACAATTCGCTCGTGCTGAGCGACCCGAAAATGATGACCGAAAAATTGGTCAGCGAACTACAGGTGAGTCGATTTTATTTCCGCTCGTAACTCCAATAGTTGATATTATGTCCGCAATTTAAAAAAAAAAAATAACCCGTTTTCTCGTTACGATAACAATTTATTCGTCGACAAGTGTTTTTATTCAGTTTTTTTTTTATTATTATTATTATTATTAATATTTCCATAATAATTCTAATACGAAATTGGATTTAAAAACTTAAAAAAGCTATAAACAGTGAAGATAATATGGGGAAAATAAACTTGCAAGATTTTACTTTTTTTGATAGAGAATATGTTTTCCACCGTAAAACGATTAATATAATTTTTTTTTTTTTTTTTTTTTTATGATTGATAATGCTCCCTGTAGTTTTGTCTCAAAATAATATAATTTAAAAACATAAAAATTTACAAACTGAAAATTTAATTATTCCAACTAAAGTAATATGTTAGGTAGATACATATTTTTATAATAATACCCTATTGTGTTTTATAATAAATTAAAATAAATTATAAATAGAAAAAATTTTCACAGAAGTAAATTAAACGAATAAAATAAAATAATATCACTAAAAAAAAATATATTAATAATATTTTTCGTAGTTGAAAAAATGGTTTTTCGTAATTTTTATATGTTTAAAAATAACACTCACAATATTATTTTTGCAAAATGTGTTATTGAATTTGTATTTTAAACTTTTAAAAATATATTTTTTTATAAAAACATCAATGAATAAGATATTTAATTAAATTTCCCGTTTTATCTCAAAGTGATTTTTCTATTTGTTGTTCATAATATTACATATTATATTTATTTAAAATATTCCACTTACAAATTTGTTTCAAAAAAAATATTATTTTTAAGTAAAAAAAACCTGCACGTGTACTTGGATTGCAATAAGTAAAAAAACACATCTTTATTTTTAAAATTAAATTATACAGAGGTAAAAAAAAATAAATGCACTGAAATAATATTAATACAAAACAGATTGTTGGCATAATATCAAATAGAAATAGTTGATGACGGCCAATAAAAAAAAACATAATTAGAAGCGACATATAGGTGTAAAAATAATGATAGGCGAAAGCCGAAGATATTATATTTAATTTCGTCGCTTAATCGCAATTATTAAAAATAATTAACACTTAAATGTTCATAATATTATAAGATATAAATATTCTCTAATTTTCCCAATTATTTTATTAATACTATATTTCATTTGAAATTAAGTGAATGTGAATTATAATTGTTTATAAATAAAATAACACAAACCATAATAATATTTATTTAATTTGTATAAATGTGTCAGATAGGATAAAAAATTTTAGTTCAAAATGACATCAATTTATTGTAAACTATTTAAATAAAGCTACAATATATAAATAAAATTATTAAAACTTAAAAAAATAAATTTTGACAATAATACTATAAGTATATTGACAGTTAATGTTATTAATCTTATAACCATTATTGTTAATTTTTGTAAGTTAAATATATTTATATATATTTTTATAATATCCAAAAATATTTTTATGTTCAATCAGAAGTTAAAATTTTGAAGTATTTTATTCCATTGAAGCGAACTTTAATGAATTAATAAATTTCTACTCTAAACTTATAAGTAATATGCATATATATAAAATGGTGTGCCAAACACAGGCTGTTGGCTTTATTCCTCTTGAAAGTCTTCAAATTAAAAATTAAAGCATACCGAAATAATTTTTTTTTCTAATTGCACAGTAGGTAAAGTAACGAAAAATAGCAAACAAACTAATTAAGCGTTAAAAGTATGTAAAACATAACTAAAAACTTACAAATTAAATGCACTGTTGACCAAAAATAACAAAATTAAATTAAAAATAAAATTATAAAACAATTAAATACCAAAAAAATATGACCATGTTTAATGTAAAAATTAATATGTTGAATTGTGAAATTGAAGTTCACGACTGGACACGGTACACCAATGTGCCGTGGTCATTGTTGCTCAAACAGCCGCGGGGGTAGTTTTTTTCTCGAATGTCTAACCTTATAAAAACCGGTCGACCGGCTTGAGCACGGGCTATACAACCGGATGGTCGCCAGGAGGTGTTGCGCAACACGCGCGACCCCTATTAATATATAGGGTATTTCGAAATGGGGTAGCCCTTAGTAGTTTATTTTTTATATTTTTGGGGTGCTGACTGGCCATTCGAGCCGCCGTCGTTCTTTTAGTTTCGACACAATTTTTAAAGCCTACTAAAAAAACTCATATTATCATAAATAACTATAACAATTAAAATTGTTATGTTATAGAAATAATAATATAATATTGAGAATAATTGTAGTTTTTACTTTTATATGGAATGAGGAGGAAACCACTTAAGGCCGAAAATTTTGCCTACGAAAAAATAGGAGTAACTCGCGCAGTGAAAAAAACTTGTGGGTGGGTGAGAGTATGAAGAATATAGAGGAGGAAAACATAAGGAAACTCGGTTTAGGATGAAGGAGCAAAAGGAAATGGGAAGGACCTGCGCGTTTCTGCCAGTGAACTACTGTGTGCGGTGGCGCGCTCTTCGCTCCGAGCTTTTTGCCGCCGATACCGACACCAAACCGTAGTGACCACGTGAACACAACACGAGTCACAACCCCTTTAGCCGATTTGAAGCCAAATTACATGTATCTGAAAAACGTGTTTCGAAAAAAAATATAGATAATTATAAAAAATGCATAAAAATCATAATATTATATTATAACGATAATATTAATTACTAACACAATTTTTAACGGTCAAAATAAAATAATGAACTATATGTATTATTAATTTAAAACAATGTAATAATACTAGTAAAAAAAAAATAACTAGATAAATAAAAATTAGAAATTTATAAAATAAGAAAAATTGTATTAATTCACGATATTATTATTATCGATTAAAAAACTAAATAATAACCGAGTCGTGACTATCCAATTATTGTAGTACTCTGTAAGCAGTACGCAATGTAGTTGGTCCTGTATAAATAAAAATATTTTGTTACTAATATTATAATGTGTTTTCGTTTGACTCTAACCAAAGAAAAAAGATACATTTGTGTATTATTATTTTTTTAATGCTGCTTATTGTGGATTCACCATGTGCAGAACCGATCGATATCAGACCGCACTCTTGAAGAATGCTGGTCCACTCTTCAGCGAGTCAGCTGGAACGTCTTTCGTTCAGTACGCTATATTTTTACATATAACAATTTTATAATAATACCTAGTATTTTGTTGAACTTTAATTTTGTTTATGGTTTTATTTCAAACGAATAGCGTGTGTTTTATGCGTGTGTGTGGTGTGTATGGAATTTTTGTTTGTTTATTATTATTATTATATCATTATTATTTTGCTCACTTTTCGCCTGCATGTTTTTATTACCCTCCTGAAAAGTCAAAATAGCTTTTTATTGTAATACAACTGAAATTTGTTTACTGCACGTTCCTTTCGATATTATTTTTGTGTACTGTACAACACATCATATAGGTATTGTTTATTTGTATATGTATGTATTACAATCTATATCAGTCAAGAGTGGGTGGAGTGAGAGCACTAAAAATATACCAAGAAAAATACCGTATTATAAAAGTCTCCAGGTCACGCGACCGTTCTACCTACGGACGTCTCCTGTCAATACACACTCACACACAAATACCCTTTGCAGGCAATCGTGTGGAAAAAATCGAGCTGCTCATTTGGTTCTATCACGAGAAAACATATTATTTACCCACGAACTACATACCATACACTCATATAAATATATATTATATTATAGATATGTATATATATTTATAATATGGTGTATCATATAAATCGTCCATGTAATATTGTATTTTAATATTATTATTAAACTTATTTTTAAATTTCGTTTGAATTTAACAATTAGAGGATTTTGAGCGAAAATAAAATAAAAACCACTCACCGAACAATACAAAGCCGCTCGTCAATAATATACTACCTGAGATAGAGATCTTCGGGTTAAAATATTCCATTTTTCTACTGTTACGTATATAGGATCGATGACCCTTTATAAGTTTTGCATAACGTCAATTAAAACCATTTTGTCGTAACAAAGGATAGGTAGATACTCCTGTTCGGTAACAGCGGCGGCTGCCGCCGTCGCCACCACCACCGCCCCGCCATCTTCTCGTTCTTATAGCTCCAATAGTCGTATGAAGTCCGATTGTGTTTTTGTATGTAAATATACATCCATCCGCTATCTTGATTTCGCCGTCCAAACTCAATTAATGAATTCTCTTCTTTTTTTTTTTTTTTACCTCTCCCCCTTCATATTATAACTACTTCACTACGTCAAGGTTTCCTCCAAGAAGACATGACGCTGACATGTGCCACGGACAAGGTTAATTAGAGCGATATACGAGCGTACCGATGTGTCTGTATAAAAGTCATTGAAAGTCCATCCACGGTAGTTCATCTTTGAAACCGTGAGAAAGTACCGTTAGCAGCTGTTAAAAAATTATTTCATTTTTTTTTACCCGGTCCTTTTGTTTTATAAAATAGAAACCCCAGTTTGTTATCTTGCATACAGGGACAATCCGGTTTATTTTTTTTCATTAACAAGAGGATTAAAAAAAAATCATATCTCTTACATACGGTATTACAACGGTTAAAATTTTAAAAAAAAAAACACCACTAAAACGGTATTAAAATGTTTCTTTTTTTTACTTAAGTTTTATCTTATCTTAATTTGTTTGAGTAAATATGAATTAAACTAATCGAATGGTTTCGTGTACATACGACACGTAATTAAAATTGAAATCAAATAGATAAATTATAAATATTAATAATTGCATGTTAATTTGATTTAAAACATTTTATCAGTTTAACCAGTAAAAGTTAATAAGCACTATTTACTAATTACATTAAAATATTATGTACTTCAGCAATTGTTGACTCACATAGTTCTCAAAATAAATACTAAATGCTTAAAACTTATTTAAATTAATAAAGTAATTAAGGTGGTATATGATATTTATGATTCCCACATTAACCGTCGTGGGTTCTATGTAAATTCATTGTTGAAGCTATATCCTTAAAAAATATGTAGCAATCAAGTCATTTATAGTATAAAGTTACTCGTAGTCGTATATTATTTTAAAATGTATAATGATATCACTTATCTATTATGATCTATGGAAATGTATTAAAAGATACAAACTATAATTTTCGGCTTTCGTTTTACCGGTCCATTTCGGCCGGTCGTGGATCGCCGCCACCGGTCAGGCATATACCTACGTATTATATTATATTATTATTACGTATACTACATTTGAATGCAAACGTTTTGAAAAATATCGCAATTTTAATTAACTCCTGTCCGTGTAATATCCATATATAATATTATTTAGTCATTTATTTAACATGCCTTTTGCTTCCATCGAGAAAACAATGATACGAGAAATACATTTTTTTAGTATTAAATTATTGTACCTATAGTAGTAAGCGTGCATTCGAATCACGTTGGCCGGCGGAAGCCGACTCATGAAGCGATCCGAAATCCGAAGGCCTGATGGCGGCGGCGGTACGCGTAAACCTATTATTGTAAAACAATGAAAAATTGTATCGAACAAAAAAAAAAAAAAATAATAAAAATAAAATAAAATAATCGAAAATAATTAAAAACCTACTCAGAACACAATGCCTTAAAATCGCCGGACCGAGGAAACAACACCTAGCGATACTAATGGTTGGTAGGGGGGTGTACCACAATGGCGGCACTTCGGACCCGGCAATTTCATACGCAAATACTTAATAGTAATAATAATAAAAACAACAATAATAATAATGATAATAATATTATAATGCGAGTAGTAAAACAAAACGAAAAACGTCGTCGAGGCTTCCGAAAGAAATAAATTCGAACGCGGCACGCGAGAACTACGAATGTGGCCATAAATAAAACGCCGCCACTGCATTTATTTTTCTGCTAAGAAAATCCCGCGCGCGCACATATTTTATAATAATATATAGTATACAAAATAGGTAAACCTATAGTATTGTCGAGCGGCCCCGGGGCGGACGGCACCGCCCAACCCTCGAAAGTAAGAAAAAAAATGATTTTTATTACCTATATACAATTTTGTAATCTGATTTCGCGGGCGGCCAAAAACGCCACGTGCACGCACCGTGGCGCGCACAAAATCTCCGATGAAAATCAAATTTATCGCGTTTTACTCTGCCGCTCCCCTCCCCCTCCCGGTGAGTTTTAGTGTTTTCCCGATCGAAATCAAATAATCCAAAAACCGTGCGGCGCGCGTCGTCGTACGCGATGAAAATATAAAAAATAAAAGTCTATTATCGGCTAAAAACCCGAACCGCAATGAGCATAATATTATATCGCTCACTCGACGTAATGTTATATAGATAGGTACGCAATAATATAATAATTTACAACGTCTTATTATACGGTGTTGAGACGTATAAAAAAAAACACCGCACGGCGCGTTATTAATAAAAAATTTTAATAATAATTAAACATTATTATCATTATTATCATTATTATTATTATTATTATTATTCTTGTGATTACGATAATCTCAAATGGTTTGTGGCGGGCGATCGTCGTCGTCGTGTTCGGATTCGCCGCGAGGTCGTTAAACGTCTGGTGACGTATACGCGCGATGCGATAAAGAGAGAACACACCAGTTATAATATACACTCTAAAACACACGTACACACACACCCACCCACACACACACACACACGGCACATATGTAAAGTTCCCGACCTAAGTCAACGTTGGGTTAGGCTAATATCCGACGTCGGCGGTGGCGGCGCGACGTACAGTACTGTCTGCGTCTTCGTTCGTCCAACAACCGCGGGCGGCGTCTAACCGCGAATTCCGCCGGGCCGTGATGTAATCATCGCCGCCGTGGTTTACGCCGATGATCTAATTTTTTTTTTTTTGCAACAATTAACGTATTCGTCGACTTGTGCGGTGTACGTAATACGTTGTTTTTTATCGTTTCAAAGTCGTTGTTTTTTTTTATCGTTTCAAAGTCGTCCGGACAAACGCGAGAAAAAAATCGGTCGTTTTGATGGTCCGCGGGAATTATCATGAAATTCAACTGTTTAGACTTACAGCTCAAAGTGAGTAGTAACACCGCAATAGTCGCGACTCGCGCCTACATATTTTTACATTTTTGCCGCCGCACACGCTCTAACCACACCGATTTAACTGGGTCAACCAGCCGCCGCCGCCGGGGTATGTTTGTTTTATATAATTTTTTTTTTTTTTGTTCTCTCGATTACTTTTATTTTTAATTTTAGTTACTTTTATTATTATTATTATTATTATTATTCAGTCTCGCGGCCGTTGAGTACCAATAAGGTCTTCCGCACACACGCCTACGCACACTTTATAGTGCACACACAACAGTTGCATCAGTCTCGCGCGCCGACATGTGGCCAACGGCCGCGGTGTAACGCGCGTTCTACTCGCGTTTCCGTCGGGTGCTAAGGTTAGGTCAAATTTCAAGAACCGATACGTTCAAACCGTCTACAGACCTACTACAGTTTATCAATTAATTTCGACTTGCATGGCAATGATACAGTTGAACCCCTTCCATCGACGGGGACACGTCTGAATAACGGAAAAATTATTTTAGTGACCAAGGGTGTCCAGTATTCAGAGGTTTCGCTGTGTTTATAATATTATTATCGTCGTGCCGGCCACCGGTAGAAATCAATCAGACGCGAGACTGTGGTGGTCTTCTTGTCTTCCGCGACGCGTCACAATTCGCCCAGATTCCTTCCGCGTCCTTGTCCGTTATTTTTAGACGATTTCTAATTATAATACTCCGGCCGGTCGTGAACCCGAATCCCTCCACTCGCTGCTCGCTATCGTCATCCCGACTCTTGGAAACCCAAAAAACACACGAGACCCCCCACCAAGTTGTTCGGACAAAATTATTTTCTATTTTTTTTTTCAATTTGTCATCTTTTATTATTGTATGCATAATATATCATACATATTATGTGTGCGCACCTATATACTTGTTTTGTCCTCTGCGTGGATATTAACACTGACCAACCTCAACACGATAAGCGTTATCATCGTTCGGTGCGTTGACCCGAGTGATGGTCAGCTACATAATAGACATAAATATTTAATATATAGTATTTACGTCGTCGATGAATGACGACGTGTCTGAGCGAGTCATAACTATAATTTAACATCCTCGGCCTATTGCCCGTACATTCCGTGAATCTGCAGCAAGCCTGTGTTTTTTTTTATAGTACTGCAGTTAATGCGTTTGGTATTAATCAATCAGAAGATTTCTTTAAAATTTTTTTTGTCATAATAATCATTATTATTTCAGTACTGATACGCATCGTCGAAGGGGTTGATGGATTGTGTCTGTCTGTATAGTTCATTAGTGTTCATTAGTCGTGTTTGACGGGTTTCCGAAAGGGTTGTTTGTTTAAATTTTTTTCCCGTTACGACTATCACCTGGTGTTTCAAACCACCGTAGACATTATCTTATGTTGACCTTATGTCGACTACTGTAGTAACGGAGGTGAGCGGTGGTGGTGGTGGTGTTTTGCAGGTGATCATACAGTCACGTGGGGTGTGTGTGTGTGTGTGTGTGTGTGTTCGTGTTCCGCGGAAGACGTCATTGAGTACAGCGTAAATCAAAATTAATAATATTAAAATGAATTTCCATCCGTCAGTTTTTAATTTTTTTTTCTTTTCTGTTCCTTGTCTTATTTGCAACCCGCGTCGACCGTCGTGTAAATGTTCGGATATCAGTCAAACGGCGTTCGGGCGCGAGAGAATAAAAAATAGTTTTTAATCATCGTCGGAATCCATAAAAATCACATCGGCTCCGTTAAGTGTCTGTAATGGATTTACCCCTTTTTACCACTATACTTTCAGTCGGTACTAAAAAAAAAAAATATATGTATATATATATATATATATATATATATATATAAATTACGGCCATCACTGTTGCCGAGAAAATGCAATCAATGTTAAGTGGTTTATTGTTTTTAACCGTAGTTGTTGTAGTGTTGTCTTGTGTTTTTTTCTCATTTTTTTGCCAATTTTATTTTATTTTACGTATAAACGACCAAAGCACTCGCATGATACCCGTGTTCGTACAATAGTTTATACATTATGTAGTATGCCCTTTAATGTATTGTATCTACTATAAGAGCTATTGTTTATAAATATGTGTGTAGTGTGTATTTTGTATGTGTTTGTGTTTTTTATCTATAATATAGTTAATAGTGTGTTACTTTGGCCGGTGATGATGACACGGCAGCGACGCGGAGGCGGCGACGAAGTATAATTTTTTAATTGCTCGGGTTTAATTAACCGCACGAGTGGGTTAAAAAAAGCAGCATTTCAATTAATATTTTAGAGCAAAATAAAAAAAAAAAAGTCTGTAACCTAGTAATTCTACCCTATACTTGGGGTTTATTTTTTTAATTAATCCCTCGTTTCAACGCGTTATAATACACATATATGATCTCGTGCATACGGTTTTAAAACGTCAGGTGTGCCAACCCTCGTGGGACCTAATACTATGCGCGACGTGTTTATTTTACCCCGTACACGAGTATTTCAATATTTTTTTTCAGTTCCTCCCTCATCTCCCCCCCCCTCACAATCCTTTTGCCACGGTGGCTGCTGACACACATAATGTGTTGTACCCCCTTTTCGTCACGCGCCCCGTCGTATACCGGTCCCGAACCGGCTCCGTCGGCGCACAGCCACCGCGTTCAGTAGTAGCAGTAACTGCAGCAGCAGCATTTTCGTCTTACGTGTAGAATTTTTTTCAATTATTCGCGATTACATTATGACTGTCGTCGCGATCGCCGATACCATGACCGTAAATCCGTCGCCGCCGTTGTCTCCACGGCAATCGTCCGCACCCCCGTCGTGTACCTATACTCACGGACGTTTCGTTTGTGCCACAGATATTCATGCAAAAGTCGGCGGCCATGCAGATGCAGGCTCGCGACTTCGGCCGGCCCGGCAGCATCGGCGGCAGTTCGCTAAGTGGCAGTGGCCTGGAAGTAAGCAAACCGCACCAGTGCCAACAGTGCCTCAAGTCGTTCAGCTCTAACCACCAGCTGGTCCAGCACATTCGGGTCCATACCGGTGAGAAGCCGTACAAGTGTTCCTACTGCGAGCGCCGATTCAAACAGCTCAGCCACGTCCAACAGCACACCAGACTACATACAGGTAATTAATTGATAAAATATTATTACTCAGTGCAAATAGTGTACTCGGATGTTGAATAAACTGCGCGTTCGTATTGTGTATGCATTAAAATTAAAAAAAAAAAAGCCGTAAATATAGACTGTAATGTTATATAATAAAAATATGAGGCAATATGTGCGTGTTTGATATGCAAGTCGTAAGTCCGCCGGATTTTTTAAAATTATACCACTAAACTATATTAGCAGAAAATGGGATATGCAAAAAATTATGTATTACACCTGTAACAGGGTGTGGGGCGTAAATTGCCGGAATTTTATAACTGTTCTTCTAACTGTAATTATAGGAAATGGATTTTTGAAAGCAACAAAAAATAAAGGGATGACGTGATTGCAAAGAAAAGTAAAATAAAAAATTCTTTACAAAATGTCTTGTAGCGCTATTTATATATATATATATATATACTGATTTTGCTGGGACGATAAAGTAAAACACAATAAGAAAGTCGAGTAAAGTTGTTATATTGTTTTTAATTCTTACGAGCTTGCGAATTTCCAATCATATCCAACCAATTTGCACCCTCTCTCCCAGTCAAACAACTCTCCATCGTCGCGTGGAACTCACCCTGTCACCACTCCGCTCCCATTATCGGTCGTTGACGTTTTTTTTGCAGTTCGACATTTTCTCGGGCACATTTACTTATATTATTATGTATTCAAACTTTTTGAAAAGCCTTTCTACCCGCTACCCGTAAAAATTTACCGTTGTGCTTTTTCGGGATTGGTGAAATAAAAATATATATATTTTCCTAAAAGCCGAAACGGTGACGGAGTTTTAATTATACATTTCGACCGATAAGTTTTACAAAATAGTCACGCCGACGTATTTACTTATTGAATTACCATCCGGCTTTGTTTTTTTTACGAATAAAAAATAAAAATTGAGTACTTAACCGTTTGATTTTTTTCTACGTTTTTAGTGAATTTTTTGCTATTAGCAGTAAAATTCTTATGCATAACTATACGAAGTTCGATCCTCCGCTATGATATAATGAATTATATAATACGCTACAATTAAATATATAAGTACTGCAATATGTATTATAAAGCATTATAATATTCCCTAGTACAACGATGACGACGTGCACTTTACAAAACTGTTTACATCACTCATACAATAGCCGTCTCATCACGTATCGATAACATACTATATCATTATATATATTTATATATGTGTGATATGTTCATTACAAATTCAATACAAAACATATTATTATAGTCTTTATTTAATTGAACAAGATAAAGACCGCAGCTTAACTTCGAACACAGTCGCGGGCCGTGTCAGTGAACCGAAGTGCAACTTTATCAGCGGTAGACGAGAGGCGTGATCTCCCCGACCGCCTCAAAGCCGTGTATATCTCTCGTTGTTTAGACGATATGAATTGATTTATTTGCCAATAATATGTGCAACGTTTTATTGTTATTTTTCTCTTTTATGACCAAATGCGTCAAGTACGGATAATTCATTAAAAACCAAACGCATCGATAAGCGAACAACAATTATTAATTATTATTATTATTGAAAATAAAATCTAGGTCAGCCGTAATTCACGAATTATAAATAATTATTATTACGCGAACACATAAAATAATGTGTGAATAATAACAGTTACCCATCGTACATAGTAGGCGTATCGAGCTGCAGTATGATATAATTTGCGATCCGCCTGATGAAATTTATTTAAATAATGCGTTTAAGCTCTGAAAATTGAAATGTAAATATATCCCTCAACAGTCCATAAAAAAAAAAGATGGCAGTGAGCATCAACAGTTTTACAAGTGGAAAAAAACTAAATAAATAAATGGAACGAAATTAACACGAAAAAAATATAATCATTTTTTTCGCATTTCCCGAATAAATCACGTTTCGAAAAATGTTCCATCATTAACAGCTATTCATTCCCGTTAATTTTCTTCCCTTCAATATTCTCGGAGAAAAGTGTCCCCCTTTTATGAATATAAAAAGAGCGACGAAATACAAAAAAAAAAACCTTCTTGATTTTTCCCTATAGCGACGACCACGGTGGCTGCGCGTACGGACCCTTGTCAACTCATTGGTCGTTTTATTGTTATTTACTTTTAACAGATATTGGAAAAAAAAGGGCGTTTCGCAAGTATACTCCTGCACTGTCGCATAAAAAAAAAATAATATAAAAAAACGATCTAAAAAGTTTCCAATTATTCTCTGATAAATTCAATATCATCAACAAGTAGCCTGCCATCACATTTTTGCTCCATTTAATCCTGACGTTTATTAAAAAGTAAATATGTGTATTATTTAGTATACACTTATATTTAAATATTTTTAAAAAATTACAAAAAATAATACGATTTTAATAGAAACACAAATTGTTATCCCCGTCGTGCTCACTTCACCCTCTCTGTATAAATTATAATCATAGGTATGATAATATAGTGTTTTAATCGAGCATCATCGAAGAGACTCCGTTTTTAATTAATAGCCAAACAAATATTGGTCTTTCCACTTACACATACACAATCATAAACGCACGCATACACATATACATTACTGTATTAGATTATTATTATTATTATTATTATTATTATTATACGTACGATTCGTACGCGTGCGATTAAAACTGCAGCTGCGTCAGAATTGGCTCTCACACGCCACACGTCGACATCGTATGTGTATAAAATAATAATAATAACAATAATAGGTAATATCTCACATTCTCAATTCTCACCCCCTCTGGGTGGGGTTTGGCACACACATGTGGGCGTGTGCGAAATCAAACATGGCTGATGTCCAGCACCGTGTACCCAAAATACGCAAGGGTAAAACGAAGGTTACCGACGTAAGAATAATCCTAGAAAAACGCTGATTATTATACAGCCCTATAAAGCCATAAATTTACATTGATATAATGTACTTAATGTAATGATATTATGATATATAACATGCGTCCAATACCTATCCCGTAACATCCGGATGATGTAGGTATAAGGTTTAGATGTATCCGTCGACGTCGATTAGCTTTATACATTATACCTGTGTATAAATTAATACTTTAATGATAACATAACACGTTGAGGTATAAAGCAAATTTAGATGAAATGTCGTTCTTGCGTCGCGATAAATTACTATGATATCATTATACTTCGCCGCAATCCTTACAAGTGTAATAGTATAGTATAAAATTTAAACGTTATGTGCAGTAAGCGTTGTACGTTAACGCTCCCGTCTTTTCCACCGATACGACTAAACTACGACCGAATTGTGTCCAATCACAGTTACTACGACTATTGTTGTAAAATGTAGTATTGTAATACTACGAATCGGCGTATACGTTGAAAATTGTGTTAATGTAATAATAATCATTGATTTTCGCCGGAATACATTCTATGGTTAGGTTAGCTTAGCTTCGGAGTACAAGCTATACTGAGTGAACCGTTTACTATGCAGTGAACATTAAAAACGGACGCTTCACATTAATTTAATTATCGACGGAGAATATTAGAATATTGTTTACTTTTTTTTTTCACAGTAAATATGATATTGATTGTTTTTTCCGAAAATTACCCAATATTGTTAATCAAATAAATCAAATTACAGATCAAACACTGCAGCAAACTTTTAATTGTTTTTACATGTATTTCAACTTCTATAAATTTCTATCGCATTTCGCAAAACCCACAAATATTTAATTATTAATTACATTACTGATAAACGCATAAAATATGTCGATTCGTTTTTATAGAAAAATCTACTTTGTCCACGTGCATAAACTCATTTCTATTAAAACCCGTCGGCATTTCTGAGTTTTTAAATTCCCTTGAATGGTCAATTAATTATGTAAAATGAAATCCGACATGATGAAAAATATGTACGTCCAAAATTTAAAACACATAATATTTTAGCAACGATGGTACGAAAATATGATTTTGGTCAAGTTCCGGTGGGAACGAATCGAATTACCGAAACTAATTTCCGCGTGTACGCCAATCTCCGGTGAAAAATATTGTCGCCGACAAAAAAAAAAAATCACCGTAAAAAAAAAAAATAATAATAATAATAATAATAATAATTGACACGTGGCAATAAAACACAAACTCCGTGGTTGTTATATTATTATTATTATTATTATTATTATACTCATATTTTATATTAATTCAATATTATTATAACGCTTAAGCGTTAGAATTCTAATACTCCTTAGTGCAGCGATTTTCAAACTGTGGTACGCGTATACCAAAAGTGGTACGAGAAAGGCCACGTTATAGTGGTAGAACATAAAATCAAAAATAAATAATTTTACTCGTGTCTGAAATAGCTATGGTTATAATTTTATCTGTAAAATAATTACAATTATTTACCAAATATTTCATCGCTAATATCAAACCTATACAAATCCATGGTTCTCATTGAAAAGTTGTTATTTCATTCAAATCTCATTTTAAAATAATAAAAAAGGAATAATACCTGATATACTGTATACTGTTTTACTGCCTATTATAAAAGTATATAACTAGGTATGTAAAATTCCAATCGTTCTGTTTTTAATCATTAATGGTAGGTACGCGGGTAATTGATAATAATATACTTAAGTGGTGTGCGAATAAAAATGTTTGTGAACCGTTGCTCTAGTGTGATTTATACGCGTGTAACGAATACGATCGGTGTACACAGGAGTTTTAAAAAAATAGCCTATCACCGGAGGTTTGCGTTGTGCTTTGTCGTCAGCCGAGAAGTGAGCGGTGTAGAACTTTAATATACCTACATGACAATATGTAAGCCACCGTGGCGATCAAACCGTGTAAAAGGTATATGGTAATCTAATAATAATAACAAAAACAGTACCATATTATATACAGATAGAATAAGCTATACTATACAAGTACAGCTGTTTATGCGATGTGCACTACACTATTATATTATACATGATTATTTATTACAATATGTGCGCGAACGTTATTGTCGGCGAATTACGACTTCGCGGGCATACATGCCAGAGACTGTTTTCAATATTTTAATGATATACCTTTGAGGCATTATTATTATAATATGATATGGACGTCGGTCACGGACAACGGTGGAAACGGCCAGCGATATCGACGGCAGCGTTTGTGTAGGACGTACACGACACAAGAAGCACCCCGGACGTACTACCTATATAGGAATTAATTCTTATTATTCGTGATAATTTTCAAAAAGTATAAGTAATAATAATTATAATATATTCGCCGGAAGTACCGGCACCAGTTTTGTAGCGACGCGCTGTGTACATCATTTACACGACCACGCGCCGTAATGACCGGCAACGGTGCGAAAAACGACAGTCGTCGTACGGAACAAACGTTAAAACGGCACGCGCAGACGGTCGAGAAATAAAATAATATTATATAGAATGCAGCAATACACACTACCTATATACCTATTTGTATAATATATTAAGACAAAGACGTCCGCCGGACACGTCCCGCGATTGGCGGAAAATCGGTAATAATTGGCGCGCGGCGGTAGTTAATCTGAAAATTCGCATACTATACACATATATTTTTGTTATTATTACGGAGTTAACATTAATTTATACTCACTACGTAAATATATAATGTATTAAATTATTGATCATTTTTTTTTGACACATAATATTAACATTTTTAAAACATAGATTCAGGACTGTGTAAATTATTATCAAATATTTATAACAAGTATAGTCTAATTTTTTTTTATTATTATTATTATTTTTACGTGCTCTTTCGAAAATTTAATTATTTAATGTTTAATTGAACTGAAAAAAACTGAAATTATTTTCGAACCCAACTCGATACAGCCAGAAAAGCCAGTTCGGCTGTTTAAGAATTAAGAGTAGGTTAACCTACCAACATTAATCTTAACATTATTTCTTAAATTACCAACCTCGTTAATAATAAGCTTAAAAATAATTCTTTTACTTGTAATACCATATAGATCAAATTTTAATAAAATATAAATTACTATTATAGTATATATTTTTGAAAATCATTTCAATTGATGATTTCAAAAAATGTAATGCACTTATACGTAAATAAACATAATAACTTCTTACAATGTACAAGACGTATACGCATTTATATGTATATACTATATATTATATAGGTATTATACCGTGCATAGACATATACGTATATTTGTAATTTGTATACATAAATTATTATTCAATCTGAATAATATTCATGACCGTTGTGACTTGAGAGTTAAGAGAACTACGGAAGGTCTAATTTAATGCCATTATTTAGTTTGTGAAACGACATGATATATATAATAACAAAAATAAAGAAAAAAAATTAGGTAGATATAGAGGTTAGGTACCTACATTATTTTTACAAATAAAATCTAGAATAAACAAAAGGAGATTTTTTGATAAAAATTCGTGGACTAAAAATGTATATAATTATACGCCCCCTCGGGGTCGTACATAATGATTTATCTTTAAATGTTACTGACACGACTTGTTTGATCAAACGATTACAACGTTTTATTTTTTCACATAAACGAAATAATATGCTTCTCGGTTATTCATTGCTAATGAAATACGCGCATGACTTTCAATTGTTTTTTATTTTTTTTTTCAAAAATTTAATTTGTAGAGCAAGTCTCAGATTTTACACTGTCTATAATGTTTGCGTTCAATAAGTTTAGTGTGTATAAATATTATACATACCTAAATCGATATACTTACCGGTTTACATATACAAATACGCACTATATCGTATTATTATTAAAATAATATAATATATATATATATCATATGTATTAGAAGTGTGTCTAAAAAGTTGTACCTTCAACTTTGTACACATTAAATATGTGGCGGGGATCACATAATATTATTATACGATGATGTATTGATATTTTATTGTAATAATAATACAATATAAATATGTATTCGATACGAGCTCAATGGTTAATGATAACACGTATTAACTATTAACGAGCTAATAATAATTTACGTATATACATTAAATTGGTAATTGCATATTACAGATTCTATCGCGATATATTTGCACAATACGTTAACCCTCCTTTCGGGTAAATTTTCGAATTGCACGCGCGATGTGACGGCGTCGGTATACTCGTGAGATTTTAAACGCCGAGTGCGTATTTCGTGCGCTATAGACGATAATAATAATAATGTACTATTTCGTCTAAAATATTATGCGAACCGAAATTATTGATTTTCATGTGCGTACGTATAGAATTTGAATTGGAATATAGATATAATAATAGACACGGTTCTCCGTTTCTCGCACGCGTCCTCTCTCGCTCTCTGGACCCTAACCGGGACGCTTTTTAGACGTAGGAAAGGGCAGCGGGAAATGAAATGGAAGTGGCGGCGGACACCCTTTTCGATGGTCGTCGTCGTCGACGGATGCGGTGGCGGCGTCGGCGTCGGTTGCGGTGGGGGTTAAATTGCTGCGTCGATGGCCGCGCGAAAATGGGTTTGGTCTAGCCGAGGCTTGCGATTTCACTATTGGTCAACACGTTTGTCTATGCGCTACGCGTTCACACACATACGGTGTCACGTGGTAACAGTGGCGGTCGTGTGTTCTGCGTGTACTATTATTATTTAGTACGGCACAACGACGACGTCATGAAATCGCGGTTTTCGGTTTGTGTGCTTATATTGTCTGAGCCCCTGAACTCTCGTCTTTGTCTCCGCCACACCAAAATATAACTTTCATTAGTACATGGACAGGAACTAAATTTCAAAAAAAAAAAAAAAAATACCGAGATATAGGACGGTATTATTATTATTATTATTTCATATCGCGTATATTTTGGTAAGGCCAATTTAATCCAGGAAACCCGAAGACATTAGTGGACGGTACCTGCTGTGTTCACGGGGGGAAGGGTTGAAAAAATGTATAAGTTAAAACTCACGCAAAACGTACGCACTTAATTTCCGTAAAAGGGTCACGATAATAATATAAGGTGGTGGTGTTGAGTGTTTAAGTTTCTTACATTTTTTTTTTTTTTTTATTTTTTTTTTTGTGTTTTTTTTCGTCTCGTCTAACACAGTTAATTGTGTAGCCCTTGTCCACGCCCACCGTTGTCATCAACTGTGCGGTCATTAGCATATAAACGAAGCAAAAGCGATACAATATTATTATTATTAAGTGTCTGGAAAAACTGCAGAGCCTTTTTTCCGTATACCTAATAACAATATTTCTTTGGGCAAACGACAAGTACTTTGTAATCGTATTCTGGTCACGTATTTTGCGAGGTGAGAAAAAGTAGTTGTTAAAAATTACGCTACTTAAGTTGCCTCTGTACAAATCGATCGGTTCAAATATTTTTATTTTGCATACATAGATGTGACGATCACGAGATCAAAAAATTGCTAATTATACACACAAAATTTGAAACGACTACCTATAATAAAATTAACCACGAATATATATATATATATATATATATATATATATATATATTTATAAATATAAATTACAATAGTATTTAATCTATACCTTTAGCATTTAGCGTACATGCGCGCGCACATCTTTTCATTTTTCTTCTTTGTCGCTTCAAAACAATTTATCTGATAACTATCCGTGCACACGTCATCAAGTATACAGATACCATCTATATGTCGTCAAAGTAACGTGCGTTTGTGTGTATATAATACATAATATATGTACCTATATATACGTAGGTACGCGTTGTATTGCATCTATAATCTATATGCACTCGGCTCTCATATTTTATCACTTTATAAGTACATGTTTATATACATATAAACATATAATATATATATATATATATTTGTATAATACAAACTTGTACACGTTGTGTGAAATATATATTATAATATCTAATATACAAGACTACAAGAGTGTGATCGGGCAACGTTCCAAGTCCGACGACAGCCGATGTCCCGCTCGTTGTACGACGTATATTGTGCGTGTATGGAGTGTGTGTGTGTGTGTTTGTGTTTGTATGTACGTGTTTATAAGGTGCAAGTGAGTGAGCAAATATTGAGTGTGTGTGTGTGTGTATAGAAAGTGTCTCCGAACGGGGTCGCTTTAGGTCTAGTTCGCGGTGTACGATGATTTACAGCAGAATTTATCGACATTATATTATATACACGTTGGGTTAATGAAAAAGTGGACAAAGTTCATTAAGTATGTAGATTCAGTTGAACACTTCAAGGCAATAAATTATTGGTCACGTTCCGAATGGATTAAATCGACTTCTTATATACCTATAATTCTTTTATTTCATTTTTCTTTTCTTTTTTTTTCTACATATTGACGGGATTACTTCTTTGCTTACTCGATATATTTTTTTTCTTATTTTTCCAATCTGGCGTTCGTTATATGTATACATAATGTGCGTGTATATATATATAGACTTGTGTACGCGCACCGTAGCGGTTATAGGACGCGTACACATAGAGAATGTTAACGGAAAACAAGCCGTTTATGGGCACGAACGACATTTATTGGACGTAGGCACGCATCGGTAAAAAGAAAAAAAGATTATAATAATCCACCCAACTCGCTCACAAACGTATACCGCTTATCTTAACAGATTTTTCCTCTTTTTATCCATCCAATTTATGTGTACACAAATACGGCCGTATAATACAATTTATCATAATATTATATATAACACACATATATATTATTATACTATGTAGACATGTAGAAACACGTCATTATAATATATTATATTGACATAGGTAAATATAGGTAATAATATAGGATAATAAAATGAGCATGGGATAAGTTCGGACATCATAAAGTTATACAGTGTTGTTCGTGTTGTTTTCAAGGTGATCGCTACCATAATATGATGTTATAATGTTGCAGTTGAAAGGTTAAGATATAGTATACATGGACTAATGTACTAACAATATTCTATAATCAGTTATTAATTCCCAGCCACAACTCAGCATTTTTCGATTTCAATCAAATCGTTTTATTATTAAATATAATAACTATAGGTATAACTAACTATTAATCGTGAACGTTATTATAAATTTATATAATTAATATTCATATCATATTTTCTTATATGATATTATTATAATTTGTTATTAGAAAAAAATCACATCCGTCAGTATTCAGTAGTTTATAAAAATAATAACTAGATATTGCAAATATATATGTTAAGAACCGTAATGCGGTAACAGTAAAATTGCGGTAGCTTGCATAATAATATATAAACCGATATTATTAAGGATTGACCACTGAGATTTTACATCATTATTCGTATAAATACCGTGTGATTTAAACGATTAAAAACCACACGAAAAAAAAAGGTCGGCAAAAGCCAAAACACATCTACCGCGCGGCCACCAACAATAATAATAAAAGGTCTTTTTTTCTCCGTTTTAATCCCGTCAAAGGGTTGAAAAGGGACTAAATTCAATTATTTATATTGTACTCACTTTCTGCAAACAATTACCAGACTTTTTTTTTCCTCTTCGAAGAACTTTTTATTGGAAAAACAAAATAGCCTCCACCCCAGTTATATTGCCACTTACCTGTCGTCAAACCGTTTTACCGTGTTATTATTATCATTGAATATTATTATTATTTCACTTTGTTCCATCAGACACACTCGGACTATATAATTACCTATACACGGCCCGTTTTATCAAAAAACGCAATTTTTAAACTTCACACATGCACTCGATACACGTAAATGTAATAATCGTAACAATACTATCGCTGTACGTATACATCTATGCATAATAATTAATAGTGTATAATATTGTATACCGACGTGTGTGTGCGCGTGTGTGTATAGACGGTATCGGACAATAAACGAAAAATACTATTGTCATTAGCCACTGTTGTGCGTGCGGGCAATCGACAGAATGACGTATATGAATTTCGATATTGTACGCATAATATATTTTATTATTTTGTATTTTTGTGGACCCCCAGTGTTTTAAATCATTCTAGCAGAGCCGAATTGTTTTTTTGACCAAAAAACAACGCGATGCCGGGGACTGTAAATAATATTATAATAATGAAAATACGCAAAAAAACCGAAGGGAATTGGACAAAAAATAACACTGCCGCGGCGAAAAATATGAACGATGCGATTTATGTGTCCACCCGTTTCGGTACATAAATCTCGTGACATTGTATAGATGTATTATACGCATATATGTGCACATATATACACAGTTTTTGTGCCGTTTTTCCGAAAATCATTCAGGGAAAAATCCACCCGGTCTGCCACCCGCGTGTTTTTTATTACACTGCCCTCAATCACATTTGTTTTGGCAGCCGTATACGTCATTTTAACGTGATTATATAATACACATCATGTATATGTATAACGCGTATAGGTAATAACACTATGTCGCGGTATATATATTATTTACCATACCGTAAACGTAGCTTCCCCAATCAAACAAACAGACGAAAAAAAAAACAGTTTGGAATATAAAGCTATACGATAAACAAAAATTTATTACATTTAGGCACTAGACGCATTCCGCTTTCACGCACCTTTACAATAATATCATAGGTATGAAAATAATCGCCGGTTGTCTGTATATACGCACAACAGTATTTTATTAAATACGTGCGCAGTCGTAGCAGACGAGTATTATAATATTGTGTTCGTTTTGAATTTACCACGGGCCTTTGTAAGCCGCCTTTGTATGCGCGCATAGGTTCACTATACAGTATTATATATATATATATATATGTACATATATAGGTGCTATACGCGGTCCGCACGTTAGAATTTCTATGAGTATTCTCTCACGGAAGACGCGCCAAGAAGCGTAGTGAACAAAAAAAACAAAAAATAAATATCATAATAATAAAAAAATTAAATAAATAAATTAGTGAATCAAATGAAACGCTCGCGTTAAAACAAAAGCGTCCGCGGGGATCGCGTTGCAGGCTGCGAAAAGGGGTTAAGACGAAAGGGGATTTATTATATTTGTTGGTGCAAAAAACGCACATATCCGGATAAAATTACCATAACGTGTCGGTAAAAATGTAACAAAAGAATATCTAATTGGATACGCGCGGTTCTCAAGGTGCCGCTGCAGTGTGTATCACTCGCGGCGGGACATATAGGTGCACTACGGTAGACGACGGCAGTGCAGTGCGTACGCGTATAATACTGCAGGTATATAGGTCCACGCGTATTATATAGTAATATAATGTAATAAAATATAATACGCGAGATGTTAAAAACAAAAAGGGAAAAAAAAAACGTGAAAAAAAAAAAATAAATAATAAAATAGTATAATATAATATAACGACGACTACGAAAAAAAAAATAAAAAATCAGATGGCATCATAGGTACTGCAACGTGTTAAAACAATAGCGGCTCTTCCTTCCGCAAAGGACCACATTTATATATATATATATTATATCGCTGCAGTGCGCTCGTACGTAGGTATATACGTTCGAGTACGGCGCTGTATAATGTTTGTCAGTATTTGCATATGAAACGGCTGCGCGCGTATATACGACTGCAGCGGCGGTATAACCGGTTACGATGGCATTTTTTTTTTTTTTCCTTTCTACAATACTTTTAAGTTTTTGTTTTCTTCCGACACGCTATTATTATTATTATTATTATTATTGTGCGATTACTGTTGTACGGGGTTAAACCGCGCGTACTATTATATTATTATTATGCGTTTTCGTTGTTCACGCGTATTACGTATTTTGTTTTCGTTTCGCAGGAGAACGACCGTACAGATGCCATTTGGCCGAGTGCGGACGAGCTTTCATACAGCTGTCCAATCTGCAGCAACATCTCCGCAACCACGACGCCCAAGTGGAGAGGGCCAAAAACCGGCCTTTCCACTGCACCATCTGTGGCAAAGGTTTCGCCACCGAGTCCAGTCTGCGCACCCACACGGCTAAGGTGAGCAGACGTTGTTTCTATACATAATATTATACGTATATAGTTATTCCGTTCGACAGAGTAAGGCACGTGTACGGGGTGCCGCCCGGACATAGTGTAACAACACATTTATATACAAACATTATACGCGTTACTTGTATATATATATATATATTGTACAGCAGGTGTCCAACGCTTATTAATAAAAAAAAAAAAAAAAAAAAACAATATTATATACCATCAATCGTGCTATGTGTGTACACATATTGTATGAGCACATACGCGTGTTTCTTGTATCGTCAAAAAATGACGTTATATTATTTACGGACAAAATATTTTGTCAGTTTTAATCGAATTTCCGCTTACCAAATGCTGCGGTGTAGTCGACCGAACTGTTAGTACGACGGAGCCCGCGAGTGTAGCAGTGACGTGAAGGTAGACGACTTTGACCCAGTTTTTTTGTGGGAAAGGGGATTTTCTCCAGGGCGATGCGTAGGTTTTATCGGTCCCCGTGTCGGCGATGACGGTGATATAAAGTGTATATTATAGTTGTCGTCATCGTCGTCATGACCTATGAGTTATGACGTTATTGCTGACGATGGTGTGCAACATGATCATAGTTTTGTGCATTTGCGCCCCGTTGTCGAGGGGAAAATCAGCAGATGATAGAAAATTCAAGAGTGATATTATATTGTATACAATTTAAATAGCTAAATATTTATCACAGACATGTCCTGTGATGTTATTCGATAGAATAAAATAGGTTAGAGAAAAGTTTTTTTCTTTTTTTACTGCACACATAATATCGAAATGTATATAATAACTCTTTCTCTTACGTATGTATATAAATATATATTATGCACGTATAATGTACATAAAATATACGCAGTTGCTGACTAGTCGTACGGATTTTTAATCGTTTTGTCACGATAACGACCGCAATAATATTTTCCTCGTTATGGAGTTATATTATATTATTATACACGTATTAAAACCGTCTTCATCGTGGTTGCCGAGATTGCATTACACGCAAGCGTACACCGTATTACTATCACTGTTATTATTATATTATATTATATATGTAGTTGAACGGATGATGAGGGCGAGTGGAGTAGCGGATAGCGCCACGGCCAATGAAATATAGTGACAACTCGGTGGCTTATTTGAAAAGTTAATGGGAAAAAGCTGGCGAAAAGGGTTTTTAATTCTTACGGACATCTTATATTTTTAGTTAATTTTGTTATTTCTTCAAATATGCCACGTTACGATTTTCGCTACTGTAATTAAAACTGCGAAAAATGGACTTTATTTCCCCTTTCCGCCTCACTATTCCACCAACACCGCTATTGCCGCCGACCGGCATCACGAGTCACGACGCCTGATGATCAGGCTAAGCAACAAAATCATTTTTTCCTCTCGCTTTCGATAAATACTGTAAGACCACCAAGTACGCAAAACTAAAAATAATCAAATATTTTTTTAATTCTGAGTTCTGTTAAAATATATACATTTTTCATATCGATAAAAATACACGTAGGTTGGTATTTTTATTATTTCGTAAACGAAACTTTGGGCCAACGTGTAAATGGATGCTGTAATCATATTTTTCCGACGTCACTTTTATATTTTATTCACTCGTATAGTCGTGTATATATATAATTTTGTAGGAAATCCAAAATTATATGTAGTGTAAAAGAAAAAAAGTTTATGCGGTATTATTTGTCGTATACTCGTACGTGTGCCAAGTTGCAATAATAATTATTTCAATAGTGTAGTCATTACTTCTACGAGTCGTTTGAAAATATTAGACATTATGACATTGTTTTAATAAAAACACGTTTTAAACTATGACAATTCCGTAACGCAAACTTTCGAAAATTATAAAACAAGTGAAAATGTTTTTATTTATTATATAAAAATAAGTTTTGAAAAATGATCGAGTCATAATTTTTAGTAGGTACTTATACGATTAAAATGACATTTCATGTTTTTTTTTCTACTTTAGATGGTGCACCTTTCATTTATGATCGTTGATTATTATTTATTGTTAATTTATGCCTTAAAGTTTGTATAGTCTAACGAAAGGGTGAAGCATTTAACGTAGTGGGGTAAAAAGTTTTTCTTCTTGTTTTAAAACAACGCTTCACTTCTTTTTTTTCGTTTTTTTTTTTTTTGTCGTGTTGAATTAACCAAAGTGTTTATTGCCTTATGCTTTTTTTCCGTGCCATAAAAAGTCATACCCGTATATTATTGTTGTAATGTATAAATAATTATTTTTATATGAATGCGTGTCCTTGATTGTGTCTATTCAATAATATTGTGGCAGTGATGTGAAATACTTTTCTGAGAGTATGTTTATAAATTGAATTTCTGCATAATATTCGCCAAGTGACCGATCCATAAAAATAGAAACAACTATAAACACATTCTCGGGTCGTTAAACTTGGCGTAGCCATTCCAATGTGTTTTTGTGCAATTATTTTGATTTACCACAAAACATACTTCAATATATTTATGCGAACAATTCTAACTAATAAAACGTAACTGATTATGCTGTTCCTCAAAATGTGTGTGGTTCAGCCAGACCGCACTTAATTTACAGAAATTTTATTTTTTCATTTCAAATTTATATATATTTGTATGTTCTTTTATCGTCGTAATTTCAAATGTTTAATAGGGCGAAAATCCGGTGAAGTGTAACACGAATATAAATTAGAATGAAAAGGGTTGTGCAAAAATATGACGTAACGAAAAAAAAAAACACCACTATTCGACGATATTCATTAAAAATGTGAAAAGGGTATTAAGAGTATTCGTTATTGACCCTTCTTGTGTTCAGCCTTTTATTAACATACTTCTATGCGTATTATGACCCTTATGTATATAAAAAAAAAAAAAAATACAAAATAACACGGGAACTAGATAACACAGATATTTATACATTTTTTACGACGTAACGTATATATTATACGTACAGACTTTTCGTAAATCTTATAAGCCACGTGACGGATCCCGAGGCACTTATTTATGTAGTGCACGAGCAGGTGAACCGATTTACATACTACATATAAGACGATTAATTTTTCAAAAATAGAATAAATTAACACTTGTCGAAAACAAAACGAAAGAATGTTTTTGTTGATTTCTATCGAAACTAAAAAAATAAATTAAGGACCGTTGATTTCTGAACATACAGGTGGTTTGTTCGGTTTCTTTCTTTTATCCGGCGTGGGCGTGTTATTTATTTTTTCAAGCACATTTTTTTTAATAAAAAACAATTCTTTATGTACAGTTACATTTTTTTATTTATTTTTTTTTTTGGCCACTAAACAATTATTTTAATTTCTTATGCATCCTACCTGACATTCAAGTTTTATTCTGGTGCATGTACAATTATATGCGATATGCTCGCGCGATGCATCCCGTGTAGCAGGTGTTAAAACAGTTTGTAGTTCGTATGTACAATGTACATGCACACGATATTGAATAATAATGCAAGTGTCGGGAGTAATTGCACGTTGTCTTGTCGTTTGATTGAATGTACTCGCATTCATAATATTGCTGTAAACATAATAATCGTTATTAATAATACAAAAAAAAAAAAATAAAGTACCGACGCATTGTGCATACATGCATGTCGTTTTAAATAAATAACCCGAATGTTCGACGTTTTAATCCATCTTTCGTATTATTTGTTTTAATATTTCCGATTTTACGGTTTTAAGTATTCTACCACTACAATAAAAACTTACACCGTCATATTTTATCAAGATTTTATTTTCCTTGTAACATGTTTTAAGTTTAGTATGGACTTTTCGACATCAGTACTACTTAAACGTTAACAGAAGAAAATATTCGTCTATACGAAGGCTTTTTTTAGGACCGATTTACTGTCACAATAATTTTACTCTCGTGTATTTTTCACGTTCCCCGAATGTGTTTTACGAGATCGCCGTCAAAAACGTCATCAACAAACTTATTTCATTTTTCAAATATTTCAACTCGCGTTTACTGCTGTACGCACATTTCTAAATAATAGTCTTTATAATACGTATGCTCGCCCGCTCGCATTACAAAACATAACCTATATGTAATATAATATTATAAATGAGTAATCCATTCATACATAATAATAATAATAATAATAATAATATTAACCGTTTAATGGCCTCTCCGCGGGGCAGTTTATAATATATATAATAGAATATGATATATATTAAAGATCGATATCCAGCACGCGCGTTTTCGCTTTTTACTCACTCTCGTACTCATACGGTGTATTATTATATTGTACAGCGTGCGCGCACGTTATAATATTTTATTTATTTCTTTCTTTCTTATATTTTTTAATGGCAGCAGCTCATTATTTTCTCATCCGGACGTAAAAAGCGGGACCGATCTTCGGACCGTGAACGTCGGCGACGGCGGAGAGCGGAGAGCGCACTATAGATAGGTGACGCGACCGACCGCGAGCGGCATACAATATATATATATATATGTGTGTGTGTGTACATGTGCATGTGCATGTGTGTGTGTACGTGTACCTACATATATATATATATATATTATTATATCGTACATATTATAGCAAAGCCGCGCGCACATGATATTCTAATAAGAGGCCATAAATTTTGCGGCGGGCAATACACCGCTCGCGGACGCTCGTGTCGCCGTAGACCACTTTCCGTAAATGGAACGACGACGACTACGACGACGACAGCGATGACGGGGAAACGGCGGCTTGTACACGAAAAACCGTGGAAAGTTTAACCGCATTTTTCTCTACAGTCCGCGTATTCTCGTGCGTACGTGCGAGCGTGCGTGCGTGCGTGCACCGTGAACGTTTCGCTAGAGTCGTACATAATACACTACTACAATATAGGTACAACAGCCGAACACAGTATTATAGGTACCTATAATAACATTATGGTAAAATAAAATAATACGATGATATCGCGCAGATGCGACCGTTGCACGGTATAGAATTACAGTGGAAAAATTTTCGTATATATATATGTAGGTACATTTTTTAAACGCGATCTGATATTATTATTGTTATTATTATTATACCTACGCGCGTCGAGGCGTCCGCGAACACACCGTCGTCGCGGCGTAATGTTTTTTAGCGGCAAGCGCCAACAAGACGAAATAGAACGACGACGCGTCAGTCGAGTAGGAATATTAATAATATTATGTTTGTGCGACATACGCGCTCTCGCTTCGATAACGTCATAACGCGCCGCGCGGCTATTCGTCGTCCGTCTAATTATTACAATTTTTATTTTAATAATGTGCCGTCAACCCGCTTTTCATTTTGAGCATCCGATAAGATAACGCTTACGATTATGTATAACCGAGTCGTGGATCTGCGCACTGGAATTCCATTAATTTTTCCAATTTCATCGTAGTCGTCTCCCCAGTCATATTATTATTATGTTATTATTATTATTATTATATAATCCTTTCTTTTTGCAAACGTTATTTTCGTACATAATCATTTTTTAAGTACTTTTTCGTGGAATAAGGGTTTATAATCGCATATTTTTCTCCGTCTTACTCACTCTTACTCATTGTATTTTCATTTTTCGCTTGTTTTTCTTTTTTTTTTTCTTAAATATGAAATTAATAAATCTATTTTAAATTCAGTAAAAATCGTAAAACCTAAATTATTTTAAAAAAAAAACAGGTCATCTATAGTTACTTGATAAGAAAATACGTTGGTAAACTATATTATAGCGAATCATTCTGTAGGTATGACATTTATTATAAGTAATTTAATTCAGTACGTCGCCGTGGAAAACGATAAAATTCATGAAGAAAATATTAGTTTTATGCAATAATGGTGCATAAATCATTTAGGTACGCAAAGTAAAAGTATTTGGCATTAATATAAAGTTTATATTGGAAATGGTAATGGTCACGGTGAATTTAATGTTTAATAATGACATTTTTCGTTCGCTTTTCGTAAATGTGTACTTACGCGATTATAGTTTCTCGTATAAAAAAATACACAGCATTAAATATTTAAATGACTCGTCAGCGGTTGGATTAGTAAACTTTTAAACTAGGTATTAACGTAAAATATAATGAATACGGGTGAAAAAAAATTATATTTCATCTTTGTTAACATATTTAAGTATAGGCATAATGCTGAATTAAATTATTGAAAACCCATTATTGGTCAATTACAACGTTTTAATTAGTTTTTATTTTATTTTTTAATTCCATAACATGTTTACCGAGTTTAATATTGTACAGTATTACGCCATTGCAAAGAGAAAAAAAATGCTTATTTAAGAAAACACTATTAGATTACCAGGCTGTACATTATTCTGTGTACAAGAACTGGATAGCTATATGTATACTTTGACGAAAGCCATATACAAATCACGTGCAAAAACCGCTAGTAATTATTAACGGTGTCCCGAGTCCAGGCGGGCGCCTATTCTTTCGGCTTTCGAGAACACTCAGACCGATAAATTATACTTTGTTTATAAAATATTTAATAAAAATGTAAATCTCCGCTCCTTGGACGACGCCGCAGACGGACTTTTAATAAAAGTCACCGGGCTGCAAGTAGTCGGAAGGGCTTTTAAAAATTAAAATTACGTTTGTTTTATTGCCATCCCCTTTACTCGTCGACTACTTGTCCTCCCCGGCCGAGTACTTTTTGCTCGGACACATCTCCCAAGGCGCCGATATTGTTACATTCTGTATAGCCACCGCACATCATTGCCAACACTCATACACAATATATATATCATGGCGTATAAATGTAGAAATTGTGTATTTATATTATACGTATAGACGTATAAAACCAGTATATACATAGTTTCGTTCTCGTATGATTTTTAGTCGCACATAATATCGGAACGGGGTGGAAAAAATAATAACGATTAAAATATTATTGTTGTGCGACAATAAACTCCGGTCGGTAAATTTTAGAGCATACAATATACATGAGCGTACAACGATAAATCTGAGCACGCCGTCGCCTAAACAGCAGCGTGCCATAAATTTGATCTTTTCGAGCGTATATTTTGCGGCGTCGGCGACGGTGGTCAGGTTTATGCGTGTACGGCGAACGTACAGTACGGATAGAAATGGCACGTAAAACAAAACGGAAACAGTTATTTATTTTTTATTTTTTCAAAATGGCCATCCAAACTCGCAGCAGACAATATATTTATTTACAAATATAAATATTAGTGTATGTGTGAGAGAGAGAGGAAGAAATAGAGTGTGTGTAATATATGTATTTTGTATATCTAGATGGTAGATTAATACGTGTGTCCAAAGGGACCACGTCGGTATTGTGTTTCTTCACGCGAAGCGGAAAGGAAACACGCTGTGCAATGGCGGCGACTGTGTGTATATTATTATAATTTAAAGTGTCTCCCCCGCCAACAAGTCCCGAACACACGTGTACTTCCGGGTTCGCTGATTACTGGTTACCTGACGTATGTTTTATTGTTATTTTCAGGAACATTTTTTTTATTTTCAGGAAGCTGAACTTCGCATGGATGTGCTCCAACAACACGCCGCTTTGATGGGCGGTGCGAGCACTACGTCTTGTCCGCTGTGCCATAAACTGTTCCTAGGTAGCGAGTCACTGGTCGAACACATGAAAGTCCATCACAACGATCCGACCACCGTGTCGCAGGCCGTCGTACAAAGTAAGTGATAGAATATTATTATTATAATAAACTCGGAGTAAAAACTTGTAGACAATTTTCACATTGGTCTTTTACCGTAGGTTACTCTGATATTGGTACTGGTCCGTACATGGCCAAACGCCGAACTGCTAATCATCCGTGCCCGGTGTGTGGTAAACACTACGTGAACGAGGGAAGTCTGCGTAAACATTTGGCTTGCCATCCAGAAACAGCTCAGTACGCCCAACTCAGGATGTGGCCGTGTTCTGTTTGCCAAGCCGTATTCACCCACGAATCAGGTTAGTCAAAGCGTTGTAGTGATAACATTCGTATCGGCAATGTTAAGATTTTCAGGATATACGTAATAATAATATTATATGCGCATGGTGTATTCTATGTATCATCGCGATTCGTTGAGACTTTCGAGTTTACCGAATTACAAATATAATTCGTGATAGTTATTTATCGTAAAATAAAAATATTTTTTTCGAATTCATACAATCTACATAATATTATGCTCGTGTATATATAAATATGTATATAACTAAACGTATGCACGACATCATATCTAGATTTATATACGATATAGTCATATACACGTACATTATTGTAATGCATATTTATTTATAATAAACACATAATAATAATAATAATAATAATAATACGTACACCTGGATCTCAATGGATCGAATCCGAGTTTAGGAATATAAATCTTTAATCCGAATTCCGGTTTGTCCGAACAAAATAACGACCATCGCACTAAAATATATTATTTTATAAGTACACAACTGCTGCAGTGCGCCGTGTTAGCGCTCCGACATCGCGATGATAAGTGATTTACGGCGCGCACGTCGCATAAATCTCTCGTCATACGTTGCCGACCGAGTAAAAAATAAAATAATCACACGCGCACAACGTACGAAACAAATCAATTTTTTTTTGTGCGCCGCAATTTATTATTAACCATCATATATAGATTTATGCACAGCATCACTGCGGCGGCCGACAAAAATATCTTATAACCCCGCGTTTTCGTTGTACAGGCCTGCTGACACACATGGAGCACATGCGCATGGATCCCAAACATCAGTTCGCCGCGCAGTACGTGCTGAGCAGAGCGGCCGCCGAGCGCAGGGAACGGGAGAACTTCCTGGCCGCCGTGACGGCCACCAACAGCATGGGCGGCCCCGCCTCGCCCCATTCCGTTCACTCGGACTCGTCGTCGTCGAACAACGGCGACATGGACGGTCCCAGCGGCGCTGGTTCCACGGGTTCGGTGGGCACCGGCACCAACAGCTCCGTGGCTGCTGCGGTGGCCGCGGCCGCGGCGGCGGCTGCGGCAGGTGGCAACGGCGCCGTTCCCGCAGGTGGCCGGCTGTCTGTCTCGCCGGCCGACAATCAAATCGCGTTGGTGTTGCACCACAACAACAACAACACGACGACAAACAACAACAACAATAACAACAACAACAACAATCCTGCGGCCATCAAGTTGGCCGAGCTAATGGCAGCGAGGACTGGAGGCATGAGTAAGTGTACATTGCAGCCTTCTGCAGTTATTGCCGTCAGTTTGTAGTCGTTTTCGATTAAAACTAATTTTTTTTCCGTTTGTTTGACGTACAGTCAGTGGTAACGGAGGTCACCAATACATGAACCAACAACCCCAGTACAACGCCAACGACCTACAGCGGGCCGCTGCACTGTTCATGAGCCAACAGCAGGCCCACGCAGCCGTTTCGCAGGTTCAACAGCAGCAGCAGCAGCAGCAGCAACAACAGCAACAACAGCAACAGCAGCAGCAGCAACAACAGCAACAGCAGCAGCAACAGCAACAGCAACAGCAGCAGCAACTTCAGCAGAACCCGCCGTCGCCATCGCACTCGCCGCGATCTGCACCTCCGACTCCGGCGTCCGTGGTGCAAGCGGCCGCGGCCAATCTCGCGGCGGCGGCCATGCGCATCACCCAGTCGAATGCCATGCACCAAAATCCGTTGGTCACGACTTCCAGGTACGCACCAATATGATACTATTTATATTATGTACAACCTTCGATCCTGCGATCTCGGCGGGTATTAGAGGTTTTTTTTTTTTTTGGGGGGGGGGGAGGAGTCGTGTAGAGGATGCGACGTTTTCGTCCGACTGAAACGGACTTCAGGAAATGGGGTGATAAAATGACTTGGCGTGCGAATAAAACGGGATCGCGAATGCACTTTAGATGTGACGAATAGCATGCTTGGTGTTTTAACGCGGATGTATTGTTTTTTTTTCGGCAGTGGTTCGGGTTCGAACTCGTCAGTAAATTCGATGCAATCCGCCGTCCAGATGGCCATGAACGCGGCCGTCCGGGCTTCCATGTCGTCCATGGTGGACGGCCTGGGTGGCGGACACCACCAACAGTCCGGTCATCAGTCCATGCTCCACCACCACCAACAGCCCAACCACGAGCAGAGTTCGCCGACGTTGCGCATGCAGGAAGCCATACTCAGGTCGCAGGCGGAGGCGGCGCTCAGGTTGGCCGTCTCGCAAGCCGTGGCCGCGTCGTCCGGCCAACAGCAGACGCCTGAACTGCAGACCCGACAGTCGTCGGTGCAACAGCAGAACGCGCATCAGCCGCAGCAAAACGTAGCGATCAACTACAACGCCATGGCGCAGGGGCAGCTGATGAACGGGCAGAACCCGTACCACCACCAGGGGCAAGTGTCCCCCGACCTGTCGGAGGCGCTCAGGCTCCAGGAACAGCGGCTCGAACAGGCGCT
The DNA here is from genome assembly GCF_002803265.2 of Melanaphis sacchari. Lineage (NCBI taxonomy): Eukaryota > Metazoa > Arthropoda > Insecta > Hemiptera > Aphididae > Melanaphis > Melanaphis sacchari. The sequence goes on along the minus strand of NW_020270481.1, from coordinate 145,469 downwards.
CAGGCTACACGGCGGCGACCCGAGGGCTCTGGGCTTCACTTTCGGTAACACCCAACAGGGTCATATCAACCCATGAGAGTTCAGTTACTATTAACGATGAGAGGACATAACTAAACCTTCCCTCCCCCGCCCCGTCGCCTGTCTAACTTCCACCAAACCCACCCCTCCGCCATCACCATTGGCCGTTGGCCAACTATTATGTTACTATGTGTTATTAATACTGTCGTCTTATTCACAAACACCGTCACCACCACAACCACCATGCATCTCCCAAAGCTCAACGGCGGACCTGCTGCAGCGCGCGCACATGATTATTTATTATTATTGTATTTACGATATTTATTTATTATTATAACCATACTATTATATTAATTACTAGGCGTATTACTTTAATGGATATTATTATTATTATTATTATCATAAGAATAATAACTTTATTTTTACCAAAACAACATTAATAATTGTCCCACTGAAAGACACGTCCTCGTCGTCGTCGACTGCGTTATGAGTACCTGCTTAGACGACGAATTGTGAGTGTCAAATTTGTAAATAATTGTATATACTAATTAATATTATGTAATTGCGATTTTAAAAATTAACCGATTTTTAAAAAAAAAAAACGTCGTTTAGCAAATTTTTGTTGTACAGTCATGTATTATAATATTTGTGGTTTTCTACGTGAGTTGTGTAAAAACAAAATTACATTTAAATCGATAAATCCAATTTATACGGATCTCTCGTAGAGAGATCCAAATAACGTATAATATAAAGCAACATTTAGGTTCCGAAAATATTATTATTTACTTATAAATATTCAAATAATTTTTACTTTATATTTATGTTAGTTTTAATTTTCATCCAAGGGGTTTTTGCAATTTTATTTTATTCAGTTTAAATAGTTTTATTTTTTAGCAAAAAAATAAACTCATTATTCACTTAGTTTACTTCATTTTAATACGATTATTGTCGTTTACTATAATTTTTTCGATGAGGAACTTCTCGGGAAATAATAACACATTTATAATTTATAGGACTCCCAGATGTGTCGTAGGTAGATCAAGAATATATGCAAATTACCCCATCAAAAGCATCTTGTACGAAAAAATATTTTCGGATACTTAAGCTTAAGAAATAAACACCGTGTAATAATAATTAGCATGTAAATAAAATGAAAAACATACTCTCACAAATTCACTGCATTTTCCTCCCTCAACATTGAATTTCTTATGACAACACGACAGAGCGCGCAATCTTGTACATAATATAATATGATAGTGATAATATAGTAGAACAGACATTTTATTTTATTTATTTACTTGTAAATATAATGAAAAAAATTGAAACAACAAAATATTTTCTGAAAAACCAACCCTGTACATAATAATGTAATAATTAAATGATAAAATGGTAACGATGTTTAACAAAATGTCTAATTCTAGTTCTCTCCCCCGCGTACCCACGTACGGCATTTACAACCCGTCCGGGTTATACTTCTCAAAAATTCATATCACGAACATAACAATAAACGAATGCCATGTTACATTTTAAAAATGATAAGCTCACCGTGTTTATGTAGTCCGCGTGAAACCAATGCAAAAAGCGGCTGTCGTGTTCTCTTCGTAATGTTTCCGAAATATATCATTTTGCCGAACATTCGTTTGCAATCCCTTTGATTTTATTATTTTTCCTCATTCAAGTATGATAATACACGTGCGCTTAATTCTTACCTCGAGAGTAGGGAGCAGGAGGACAATAATATTATATGTGATTTTTATTTGTTTGTATTTATTATTAATATTATTGTTTGTTTTTTTTTACCCGTCAACACGCCAATCAAAACAATCTCGTGCAATAAAATAAAGGAAAAATACAAATTCTATTTTCGTTTAATTCTCTGAGACGAACGAGCTGCGGTATATAATAATATGTACATATAAACACATACACCACATAATACCACACTATGATAATATAATATAAACGAGTGTACATAATATATTATGATTATATAAACCACACATATGTTTCTATTCTAATCTCAGTACCATTTGACGGATGACACAGACACGAAATTCAAACAATAATCAAACCGATCAATAGACAAAAAATACGCGATCACGTCTCTCAACAAATTCTATCGATGTACAGGCGGAACCTCTGCAACGATTTTCCGACGTACCCGAGCCCATATAAATCGCGTATTTCACACACACACACACACACACATTATAAATATATTATAATAAACAATAGCCCAAATACACGCTATCGCTGTGTATCACAGACACAAACACACATTATGCAAGATTTTCTCGCAGATTTTAATACAATAGTATTATATTCATTTAGCGGATAGGTCCGAATACAATAATAACGCACGCACCGCGCTTAATATATTAATATTATTTGCTGTGCGTACAGTTTATACAATAGCCCAAACCGGAAAGTTTCCGGCCACACATACACACACATAAGCCATTGCTAGTTGTTCAAAATTTCGAGTCTAATGATACTCAAATGTTATCGAATTTTTGGTTTCACTTTCTTCACAATATTATATCCGTCCCCCGGCCGTCCACAACAACCATTACACTCATCGCTATGGTAATATTTACGTACGCGTATCCAACCGTTATCGCAGGTCGCAACTCTAATTAAGTAACTATTACTTATACTTTCATGCTACAATTACTGTGTACCTAAGTACTGCGAACGCTTACCGTTTTCGGGGACGTCCGGCGCGGGACCCGAACGTGCAATGGACCAACATCATAATATATACCCAGACGCAGATTCGTCGAATCTGTATTTTTTTCTTTTAATTGTTTATTTATTTTAAAACTGATGATCAGTTATAATCCGTTAGATATTATTTAGCTAATAGGTGTAATACAAATACATAGTTCGTAGGATACTTTTAGTGCCGTTTTAAATGAAATACATAATACCATAATAATAATCATATCTATAACGATAACAATAATGATAATAAATACAGTTTGAGATAAATAAAACGGTCCAATGGTTATTATTTTTATTTTTTTTATTAAGTTTTTCTTTAATCTTGAATGTGTTTTTCAATATTTTAATATTGATAGTCGAATTCAATGTATTATACCCATTTGTATTTTTGTTTGATTGATGACAAATGTATAATTGTTCACTTGCAAAGTGATTACCTTTATTATTATTATTTTATTTGTTATTTTTTTTTTTTTACAAAAAATAATACGTTTAAATTTTTAAAACTATTTTGACCTAATTTTAATGGGTACCTAGTTTTATGATTATTATTGTTTACTTTTGACCCGCTATTTGTACACGTACCTACCTTTTTATACGTTAACGTTTATTTTTATTTTTTTCATGCCCAGTTGAGTTTTCATTTTGCCGTTTTATTTTATCAGCTTTTTAACAATATTGCAATTAACAATTAATACAAGTAGTTTTATCGTTATAATTTAGTTTTCCGTTTTTTGCTGACTATGTTTGTGTTACAATAGTTACAGTATACTACGACTTTTTTCATTATTATTATTATTATTATTATTACTATAACAATAATACATTATTACAGTTTCAATAATATTACATTAATTACATTACATAATAGTTATTGGATTTAGACAGTGTTTTTTTTTTTCTAATGAATGAATGAAATATACACTATAAACGTAGTTTGAAATATTTAGTCTTACAATATTTGAATAAGAATAATAATAGTCAACATACATATAATAGTACGGTTTTCAGTTTTACACACACACACTCATACAGACAGAATGTTTAAATGTTTCTATTGTTACAAAAATCAATTATAGTTTTAAAATTAAACAATTGATTTTGATTTTTTTTCTATTGTGTTCCTTTTGGTGTTAAGTTTATGTTATACGCATATATCTGTTCAGTTTTTTTCGTGTGGTATGTTTTTTTTTTTTTGTATAAGCTACAAATTTAATGCTAAATTATACGGTCCTCCCCCAAAAACTTATTTTTATTATTTGTATTAAGTTGCTCAAAAACAAAAAAAATTTAATAAATTGGAATAAAAATGTATTTAAAAAGTATATAATATATATTATTATAACCATTGTAAAAATTTTTTGGGAAACAATTTTATTGTCAAGATATTCGATGTTAATATTATATTATTACATATGATTTTTTTTATTATTATTATAATTATTATTATTATTATAATTATTATTATTATTATTATTATTATTATTACTTATTACTACTATATTATTTTCGGTTCCTTAATATTATTATATTTTGTCATGAAAATTATTGTCCTGAAGTTTTGAAACACGACTATATTATATTATATTATACGTTTCGATTCGATAAATTGAACAAAAATAAAAATATAAGTGAAAATAAAAAAAATGATGTTTGTGTAGTAAAACGATATTTATATTATATATTGTATTAAAAATTTAGTTAATATGAAATATACGTTAAAGTCATTAAAGTCTCGAAACTTGCGTATTGTTTTTTGTCTACATCTATATGTAGTAGGTACATAACTGGTTATTTAGGTATATCTAGCTTATGATATATTAACACCTACGTACGATGCCTATTTTCTTAACTTAGAAAAAGTTTTTTTTTTTTTTTAAAGACGTAAATATTATTACCAATTGTATATTAAGTTTGAAGACTAAATTTAAAATTCTGTGGATATTTTAAACAGTATACTGTGCATATTAACTTCTTAACCTAACCTGCTATACTTTGTAGCCTAGCAGTATCTAAATGGTTAAAAAAAGAAGTAAGGATTTTTTAAATGAAACAAAGTATTTCTTTAATATAAATTTCAATAAATCCAAGCAAATTAAATCTTAAAAAATATATATGATAAAAAATATTCAAAAACTGAGTGATTCTGCCTACGGTGGATTTTTTATTCAAGATATATATATATATCTGATATAAAAACTTTGACACCGAAATTATTGATAGTCTATGAGTGATATTTTAAAGATGAATTGTATCAAGAAAAAAAATAAGATCTTGGCTCATTTAAATATGCTAATTAAGATAACGTACAATAATCATACCTTAATTTTAATGCTATCGGTTGAGATCAAGATCTGTTATTAAAATATTAATTGATGATCTCCGATGTATTCTGAACCTATATACTTATATTAGTCGGCTTCAACAGCACACTTATTGTTTTTTTTTTGTTCAGACTTCGTTTATAGTGCGTAGTGCATTACGCGATTTTTCGCATATTTCACGGACTTAGATGGACCGTGAATAACCTATTCGATTATCTTGGTTAAATCGGAAAAAACGTAAACACACACACACTAGCCGGTCACGGCCTTGACAGTTTCAGGAAATCGCCGAACTAAATCAGGTCAATTCGTCATTATAGTGTATAGATTCATCGATTATTATTTGTATCCGCGAGTGAATTTTACTTGCTATGTATAATATAATATATAATAATATATATATATATATATAACAAAACATGAGCAAAACGAAACCGATACGACTATTTGCGCACCAACTAGGTAGGTATATCATAATACAATTTACATAAAAATAGTATATAAATAGGTGACTCTGTGCATAATTTGTAAATATTTGAATATTGTTGTACTTACGATTTTACGAACGTATTTATGATGTTGTTAAGTTTCTGTAAAAAAAAAAAAAATCAAAGATGGTAAACGTATTATTATATGAAGAATCAGTCGATTTCCTATAGTACTACAACAGTAGCTAGAATAGAAAAGTTTCATTATTTTAAGTTTAATATGAATTTCTATTTAGTGTTATTATAATATGTTAAAATTAACATTTGAACACTTAGTGTAATATTCATTGTTAAGTTATCACCACGGCAAAACGTTCCGAAAACTTAGAATTTATTTACAATATCAGCTATGACAATAAATCATAATAAATACTAAATAATATAACGAATCTACCTATCACTAAAGCATTATATAATATTATATAATTAATATATAAATTTAACCTATTGGTAATGAAAATATTTTTACACTATGGTAATGTCAAGAAGGATTATAAGCTTCTTAAAAATAAATGAGGCTTCTATTCAAATAAATAAAAAAATATATTACATAATGTTTTTATTCAAAATATTATACCATAGTGATTATTGGCTAATAATATATTTTAACAATTATTTGAAGTTTGAACGTTGTAAAATTTGACTAAGTAATAGATATACAATAATTCAAACAAAACTTAATACATAAATATAAAAATAAATGTTTAATTAATATCTCCTGCATAAGCTTACAGAAGATAGGTTAATCAATAATTTAACTAATTATGTCAATTATGTAACTAATAATGATTTGTTAAATAAAATAAAAAAAAAAAACTAAATAAAAATACGAAGCTTGAAAAATTGATTAACCACCATAATGAAAGATTTCCATTTAAAAAATCGATGCACACGTATTTTCATCACTGTGCCAAGTCACACTATTAAAAATATAATGATTTCAACTGAATCAAAATATGGTTATTCTATAATAGCTAAAATATAGTAGGTAAATATATTTTTAAAAGCTATTTGATCAAAATATTAAATTACCAACATTGTAAGATATTAAATAGTATAATCTGCTCAACTTACATGGTAGAACATTTATTAAATATACATGAAATACCAACAAAACAAATGCTGTAACGCCTGTAACACCTAATATGTTTATTGGATATATATATATATATTAATTAACTATAAATAAAAAATTGTCAAAATACAATTGTGAAAATATTGTTGTACTTTGAAAAATATTTTAAAATATTAATTTCAAAATTATACAAGGTAACTCAGCCACCCACATATATCATATAAACATTTGTATAAGAAAGATGTAACATAATACGAGTACTACTATATATGTAGATGCGTTACGATTGACACCGTTTCCGCCAAAATCTTAACAGCAGATGCTGTTGTAGAATATTATTAAAAATGTGTTATATTTTGAACCTAATTATTCGCATATTTTTACAATTATTTAATTATTTTAACTTATATGATCTCATTGCAAAAAATATTTAACTTTTAAAAAACGACACGTGTCTATTACAAATTCGAACCCGATTTTGTTCAAACATTTTTTTTAATTTGGACACAAATATCAATATCAATGATACAGATAGGTAGGCCAACCGGACAATAGAATTAGCATAAATTCAAACAATCGATCATTCGAAATGCGGTAACGGTTAACTGTACATCATAAGAAAAATGCATTTATACAGTTTATTTTTTTATAAATCAAGCATTTAAAACTATATAATTCCAACATTCTAGGAGTCCTAATGGTCCTAATGGTATACCTACGTTATCAAGTATGGAAGAAAAATTGAACGTTTTTTATTTTTTTAATTAAAACTTGCGAGTATAAATATTCACGTGATACATAACACAGTAATATTTATAACTGAACATTATAACCCATAATAGTTATATAGGTAACCTGTAGTTATTATTTATTATATATATATATATATACTTCAGGTAGGAACTTCACGTAATCAAATGTATACATTTTATTATTATTTAACGTGCAGAGAAATCCGTAAATCTTACTATGCGTTTCCCCAGTATGTTATACATTGTATACTAGATTAAATGTTACATAATAAACCTTGACGTACAAATGTACAATGTACATACAAACAAATAAAAATCCAATAGGCTTGAAGGATGTTCGTCTACGTGTCTTCGCAAGTTGTATTGTCGCGGTGACAGACTACAGAAGTTATTTATCCCGTCGGAAATTCGGCATATTATACACAGCATATTATTATTATGTTTTATACACGTGATACTACGTCAAATATGTATATATATATATTACACATACACGTACGGCGCGCTTAAATATATATGTATGTTGTTATCGTCGGATGGTTAGGTAAAATAGAACGATTGGTCACGGTCCGCCGACAATTGAAAACATACATAATATAACATTGAGGCTGCCGAAATCACTTGATCGCCGCGGTGAAAGATTTTCACCGTAGAAAATCGTCATACTACGCACAAAAATCACTAAAATACTATCGTAATATACACGGCAGTGCACATTCGTCTTCGTCTCGCCGGTCTGCACGGTACACTCAGTGTAAGTACATCGTGCTTAAAAACTATTTTGCGTAAAAATATTAAGACGCGTTAAATACTAAGTGCACACGTTTTTCGCAGTAATATTAATCTACAACACATTGTCGAACCTTACACTATACTATTGGGAAGACGCATCGTCGCGTTCGAGAAATATCCACGACGGTGGACATCATGTGTTTATGGAAATTGATGTTTTTCGGCTGGAAGCGACCTAAGTCGTCAGACTCGGACAACTGCAAAGATAGAGGAGACTTACGCCGGCAGCACACGTCGTCAGACGACGATATGTCTGATAGTGGGATATCTAGTGGCGAGTTCAGTCTGGAAAACGTGTGTGAAGACTCTTGCACCCCAAACTCGGCTTCACAGCCGGCTTCAACTCTCTCGGCTCATGAGGAAATCAGGCAAGTCGATTTTGTTATATAATTTAAGTTAGGGTTGGACGTTTAGTAGACTAAGCGTCTATATTAAGCTGCAGCATGCGTGTCATTAAAAATAGGTAAAACATCTGAGTAATCTAAGAAGTTTAATTAATGGAATTTTTTAATAAACAAAATCAACTTAAACAAGTATCTACATTTTGGAGACAGTTCGTATCCTTTTAGTATGTGTTTGTGAACGGGAATTACAGGCTGGTAATTCGCTCTCGTCGTCTTATTACAGACAAATTTTGTTATTTTTCATTACGGACAGTTATATTTTCTCACACGTGAAAAAGCTTAACTCGCGCGCGTTTTATCGAAATCAACGATCGATAAACATGGAATCCAGCAGACCGTAAAAGTCGCGCGCGCGTCCATCGGCCGCGGCAAAGTTACGAAATCGTTTCGAAACATTTGCCGCCATCGCCGATGCGCATCTCTACAACGACGTGTACATACGTACAGAGATCGCTGTAACACGGCCGAGAGGATTTTTTCCGTTTTACTCGCCGTCCATTTTCATTATGTTCTGTTGAATTCGCTCATAACGGTGTCCGCAGTCATGTTCGACGCGTCGTACTTTTACAACGATCGACAAGTGCTGTTGATCAGTGACAAACAACTGGACGCGGAAGTTTTACGTGCCTGCCGGGTGGGAGACTTCAATTTTTTGGGTTTCATAGCCGGCTCCGACATAGACCGTCTACAAGTCGAAGATTCGCGTGGTGCAATGGGATCGCATTATGCCGCCAGGAATGGACAATTGTCCGTGCTGAGGTGATACGATAGACGGATATATTTATAATAATTTGGGAAATTTAATTTCAATTTTTCAACATTTAACTCTATCTATTATTATTATTTATAATAATAACATATTAACATGACGCGCATTTGTTGTACGCGTAAAGCAATCGCATACTTATTTACCGTGAAGTATCATTTAAATAATATTTACCGTTTCGTTTGTAGGTTTCTGAAAATTCACGGCATAAGAAACCTGAACAAGAAATCATGTGTGGGATATACAGCTTTGCACGAAGCGTCCATCAACGGGCACGTAGCTTGTGTGGAATGGTTGATCAGGTACTCCGGATGTAAGCCTACCGAAAAAGATATGGATGGTTGCAATGTTCTTCATTTAGCTTCCAAGTAAGTGTAAATTAAACTAAAATAATTTTAACAATATTTCCATTTGAGCAGTTTAAAATTTAAATACGTTTATCTTAAGAATTTACTTAAATACGTGTACTATTAAGAATAGCCAATAGTTGGTAATCTGTATAAAAAAAAAAAAGCGTTTGATATGAAAAGCGGGGTAATTTCGTACAAAAGGTAAAACTATATGGTAAGGTTTTTTTGAAAATTGAACCAAGGTAGAAAAAATGAAGATTGATATTTACTTATCTATGACCATACGTTTATTGTTATCAACAACTATTAACCTCATTTGTAATAAATTCCCGCTCAAATTCTTTGTCATAAAAGATGTACCTATAATGACTATTTATTTTTTCATTTATTATAATTAAAAATTGTTGTACTTCATTTTGTTTGATGTAAAAGAAAACTGTGTCAAATTACGAAAGGTAAGTACAAATTATTTAATAATAACATTTAGAAGAATATTCTTTTTAATTTTGAAACCGCTTTACTGTGGGGAAAAAGTATATGTCATACTGAATTGCTAAGTGAGCTTATGATTAATAAAAGTCATATCAAGCATTATGCAAACTATCTACAATGATAATGGGTCAAAAAAAATAAATATTTATTAACATTAAATTACAGTTAAGCCTAAAAATCACTTTAACAGTATTTAAAATAAATTTCTACTCTCCCCTCCCTAAATGGGATTTCCCATGATAAAACTTTACCGTATATTATATTAGGTAAATGGACAATATAATTATCAATTATCAATTTTTATAAAGGGCATTGTGTATTATCGATCATATTTCTACTATTTTAAATCATTTAACCGCCATACGGTCTTGCCCAAAGACTAACATAGTTTTACACTATCTATAGGGCAAAATCGTATTTTTAAGTATCTACTTTAAAAATGCCTAAATAATAAATATTATTAAAGCCAATAATATAATTACTATCCAATTTCAAATTTATAAAATTTTGAAAGTTTTGTAATGCTCAGAAGTATTATTGTTATATCTCTACTTTTAAGTATACGCCATACGGTTTAATTAACATAAAATTATTGTTTTCTATATTACAGTAATAATACTTCTATGTAAACATTTCAAAATATTGATTTGTTAAAATGTAACCAACATTGGTTAATAAAACACAGTTAATGTTTTTGAATTTAATATGATACTACATGAACTTAAAAATGTATAGACAAAAGTATTTGCTTATTAAACTAATTTCATTTTAAACAGATGTACTGTTTTTTTTTTTTTTTAATTTAATATTTGTATTTAATTTAAACAAATCTTTAAATCTATTTTCCCAAAAATATTATAAAAATTATATTTTATAAATTTATATAAAATTTAATTATTAAATAAATATAAATAATTTATATTTTTAATATATATTTATAATTTTATATTTTATAAATCGTTTAATATAATTATTATAAGATAAAAAAAAATTGGAATGTGTTAAAAAGTTTAAAGATGTTTTACAAAGTCTTTACGATTTATGTTCATGATCTAACCAAAACACTAAAATAAATTTGTTATTAAAATACAAGGAATTAAAAACGAATACTATTTAACTATAAACATTTATGATAAATTTATTGATATCTTTAAGATATCAAATGTTAGGTACATTTTAACAAAACTCTTTCATTTTTTAAATAATTTTCATCCCGAGTAGGTGTATAGCGCATAGAAATTTACGCTTTAAGTTGTGAAACTCTTTGTTTCCATAGTTTTTAGTTTTTTGACATATAATATTCTGAACTAAATAATTTTGATCATAGTATCATTGTCTATGCTAGGTATCAATTATCATACTTTACTTCATTTTTTTTTTTTATGTTTTATTTTCTGAATGAGTCAAGGTTTAACTGTTATCACATTTGAAAAGTGTAAAATAATTAGTCGTGATTGCATAAAAATCACAACCGTTACATTGTTACATACAAACAATTACTTATCAAAATTACGTTGTACCTATTTTACTAGTTAATTTTTATAGAAATAACTTTCATTATATTTAACTTCTAATTACAAACATAATATTATTAACATGAAACATTAACACAAATTAGTATTTTTAACTAATTCAATTTTAATTTCTTTTTTTAATTTTCTATTCAAATCTTGAGATACATTTTATTTATTAGTACAAATAAAAAATAGTATACTTTGCGTTCTTATAATTTATAAATTCCAGTAAAACAAAATACCTAAACTAATTATAATTCATATTAATGTAAAGGTGTGACTTATTAAAATAAAATTAGAACTTTAAACTATAAATAGACTTTTATAAAATCGTGTAAATAATTTATCACAAAAATTCTATATAATTGTAAACTATATCTGTAGTCTATGTATAAATAGCGCTCAAACAAAATGTTTGAAGACCCCTGATAATCTTTAGCTTAATTGAATAGCACATTAGGTATGAAATTAAGATATCTTAAAATAATGTGTTTTAGATAAATTTTTGGATGGTTTTACTCTCATCACAACATACTACAAAATTAATTATTGTTTTTTAAAATGCATGCCATTGTAAATCAATAAATATGTTGAAAATTATAATAATTAAAAATAAAATACATAATATAGTTTATGATTTGATAATATGGAATATCAATAAATCGATAAATTACTAAACGAATCTTGGGCAAAAAATATTTTTACTAAGAAAATATTGAATAGGACAATTGGTTTAATACATTTAAGTAGTTTAAAATATATTGTAAAATTGCGACTTGTTAGACCATTCATTTTTACAGATAAATGACCGTTTTTATCAAAACATTTTTTTTATTAAACTAAAATTACTTGTCAATTACTTAAGTTTTTTGATGACCCTTGATAGTGATGTCAAATAGTATCTGAGTATAAACTCAGAGGTTACTAGTGAAACAAACTTAAAATAACTCATAAGCAATTCAAAATACATTCTAACCAATTTTGCTATATTTTTATTTGTTACAATAATATAAAAATTCTGTAGATTTATTATACGTAATCGATAAAATTTTACTATTTAAAATCTAAAGAAAAATAATTAAACATCCCAAAGTCACATTAGGTTACAATAGGATGATCTTAAATTATTATCAACAATATTATAATAATAGTACCGACATTGACGGTTCAAAAATATTACACCAAATTGCTTGTTCGCCATTAAATATAAATATTTAGGTAAGTAATAAGTATTAAAAGTATTAGTTTATCGAAAAAATGGAACGCTAAAGTCTCTATCGAATATAAAACAAAATTATATTCAGCACTAAGGTAGTAGGTACACCGGAATCATATGAAAAATAATAACGATCTTGTGAACCATTATTATAATATACTTGGATAATACCAATAACATCTATAGATATTAATTACTAAGTATAAAATCCTATATTTGACTCAACAACACTATCAGCTACATATTTACCGAATATAATAATATAGGCTCGTCAATTTCTTGTAATGCAAACATGCGGGGTTGATTTATTGTATTCGATAAACACACGACAAAAAAATAAAAACAAACATTGTTGAATATTTAAACAAATGAAATATTAAAAAGTGCCGTGGTGAATCGATCAGACAAGTATTTTTTTTAAACTATTTGTCGATATATTTTTTTATTATTATTATTATTATTATTATTATTACAATTATTCTAAATTATAAAATAAACTTGTTATTACAATATTTATAAAAAGATAGACAGATATATTATACAGACCGTACGAATATCGCGTTTCGTAAAGGTTTTACGTATAGCATACCGCTCTCTAGCGGTGACGGTACGTAAAACAGTCTGAATTATCGCACGATTATACGCCATCGTCATATCTATTATATGATAGATGGCATTAGAACAATATGTTTTTCGTTTATCGACGGTGGATTATTCTAAGAAAATTAATACTTTTTTACTAACCCGTTGACAACATTCGGCCAAGAGGGATTTATTTGTGCATAATAATTCTGTTTACAACATTAGTTTTTTAGTTTGCTACTTGATTCCATCAAATATAATAAGTACTTAAGGTGATATACTTGAACCACTGGCGATGTAGGTGACAGTAATTATTTTACGAGTAATGCAAATTCTTAAACAGTTTTACTGTACTTATACCATAAGTGACCAACTTGTGGCTCCCGTCTTTTTATAAAATAAAAATTTGCTTAATACAGTGGATTCCACCTAATGTGAGCACCGGTTTATATGGGCATCCGCTTAATATGGGCAAAATGGTCTAGTCCCAATTCCAATGTATACCAACAAGGTTAAAATGAATCGCATAATATGGGCACTCGGTTTAATTTATGTGGCAATTTTTATTTTATCATAGCTTTAGAATATACACAAGAGGGTAATAAGGGTAGTCAGATAAGCATGAAGCGGATGCCACTTTTGTAAACCAGATCCACATTAAACAGCTTAGACAATGAGGAATTACAATTTTTGTATACCTTCCACAAAACCACATCCAAAAAGTAATTTTCTTTAGTATGTTATATTTAGTTTAATTTATATGGTAATTTAACATTTTTTTCAATTGTATGATTCACGTTTGCAAAATCAAAACTTTTTTAATATCATAGTTTATTTATTTTTTTTTCGAACTAATTTCGGTTTTTATGGGCAACCGCTTAATGTGAGCAAACAGGGGTGGTCCCAACGTGATTAAGCAGAATTCACTGTATTATTATGAATTTTAATTTTTAGGTATTAGCTTTTAAAAAATTATTAAATTGTATAAAAAATGTCAATTAACATTTTGGCTCTTGGTACCATTTATTTTTCAAACCTATTCTTTTTATTTGGGCCCTCGCTACATTTTAAAAATACATCCTACAATTTTATAGTTAAAATAAACAAAATAAATGCTAATGAAAATATTTAAAATATTTAAATGCATATTTTGAATGAATTTTTTTTTTTTTTTGCTTTCTATACGTAATAGATATACATAAATACATTACAAATACTGCATTTCTTAAAATCAATATCATAATATGACGATTAGCCAATAAATTCGTGTATTTCCATCTAAAATACTTAAAAGTTAAAACAGAACAAAATGTGACATAAAACAATAATTAAATTAAATAATACATATTTATCTTTGTTTATTTTGTATTTTCCATTTATGGTACCTATCTAGATGTATAGCCGTTATTACCTTGAATATTTTTATGATAAAAATATTTTAAAAATATGCAATTCAAATAGTGTCATAATTTAAATAATGAATATCGTTTCTACTTTTTTTTAAAAAATTCAAATGTTTGAAACGGTTAGTAAGTTTTGAATAAGTAGGTAATAATGTGGTGAATGGATTTTAAGTAAAACCGAATATTCTAATCATTTTTTTATTTTAACTCGGTGAAACATTAAACTGTTATTAGCGATAGCCCTAATAATATAAATATTACTTTAAACGAAAATCAAATTGTAACTATATAATACATACTATTTATCAAAACATCATTTATTTTATCATTATTATTTCATCGTTTGTCGAATTCAGGCCAAAATCGTTAACGGTCAAATCATATAAATGTTTATGATTACACGTCATAAATATATGTGTGTGGGTCAAGTTTATTATTGCACCAAATTTATACAGAATTTTACCTACTAAATCTAATATCAATACATATAGATAGATACCTAGATTTTTTTGTGTACTCTCGTTTGCATCGCTAACAACTCTGAAACGTGAAATAATGTAAATAGATGTCATTCATCATATATCAAGTGTTATTATTTAATTTTTTGAAAAAGAAAACTATGCTATATTATTTAAACAATATTGTATAGGTACTGTTTCAATCAAATTCTATGATTTATATTGTTAGACAAAAATATAAAATACAGAACTTTATTCAACACTTTTATCAACTTAATACTTTCATGTAAGATATACTGACATAAAATAAATAATAATATCACAATTACCCAATAAATAATAATTAATAGTAATAAAAAACTCATAAATCACATTAATTTGTATCTAACTTCCCGAAAATTTTAAATCTAGAAATACTGATGAATTATAATGCTATATATGTAGGTACAAAAAAACATCTAAACATGTTCAAGTAAAACTTAACACAAGACAAATACTTTTCCCACCTTTTTCCCGTAAAATGTTTACATCCAAAAAACCAACAGTTTATTATATATAATACTTAACTCTTGATATTCAAATCGCTTCTATGGCCATAGAAAACTAAATGCCTACTCTCGAATAAGTGGTAATTATAACATTAAATAAGCGGTACGTTACACCTATAATCTCTGATAAACATGTCCAGCTGTTAAAGTATCAATAATTTCATGGTTTTAGTTCCATAAAGACTATCGTGGTTATAGTAGATTTTAGTAAGTATATTATATTGCCTACTACACTTCACTAAACCTACCAATAATATTTAAATATATACCTATTTCAAAACATACTCAACAACGTGTTTTAAGAAAATGAAATTCTACATCTCTGAATCACTAAATAGTACATAACAAAATATTTTTAAAAAATGTATTATTTCCCTTTATTAAATCCTATTTAATATTTTAGTTTATTGAATTATCAATGATAAATAGTGATGTTATATTTTTTAGAAACAAAATTTCATAAAATAAACCTCATAAATTAAGTATTTTTCGAGGTTTTTCATTAAAAAATGATCTTTTTATACAAAATATATTCTTTGTTACGGTTGAAAATTTTGATTTAAAACCATTTTGTAATTCTATTGTCATTTATATCTATAATTAAATCTGTTCTTTAAATTAAAGTTGAAATGTATCTAGTGCCATATCTATTATTTATTGCTTATTAAATAAGTAGGTATGAAATTTATTCACTTTTGACATCAATACGAATATATCTTTTATGTGTAAAAAAAAATATTTATGTGTTAATTGATTAGAATAAATAAGATGTATGTAATATTTTAATATTATTGTATAATATAAATAAGTATTTTAGTTAAATATTTAAATTAATGTAAACAATGTAATAATATGCATGATGCAAAAATTAAAACAGAAATATTAAACTATTTAAATAACCAAATAAATTATTCAATTGCAACAATGTTATATTCAAATTTAATATGTATCAGAGGAATATTTTCTCTTTTGAATTTATTTATTAAAAAAAATTATATTCCTTAAATATATAATATATATCTAGTTAGACTTATGTTAATATAAATTTAAAAAAATATTTTTTTGATAAGCACTGAATGCATTATTGAAAGGATTTTCCACACGGATAACACGAGAATCATTAAACTATAATTTATAAATAACGTGTTAACTAGGTATTTCAACTTTTTTTATACACATACTTCAATAATTCACAAAAAACTTTTAATATATAACATCTACTTATAATATTAATTATATGTAATAAATTATAGCCTAATAAATTCTAAATGTTTAAACATTTATAAAAATATATAAAAACTTTATTTCACGTTGTTCATGTTTTTATTATTTTATTTATAATTAGTGTCTCATTTTTATTTATATTTCATTGCGAAATAAAAAACAATTAAAAAAATTAAGTTTAAATCACAATTTCCTTATTTAATGAATTTACTAGAGAAATGTAAGTAGGTGATTACTTATTTTATTCGTGAAAGTATATCAGATATCTACTGAAATTTTTACATTTTATGATTTTAAGAATTCATATGCCGTCATAAACATTATGGTTCACACTCTATATGATATACCTATTTAATAAAATATTTTATTTTATAGACATCTTATACAGCTTATATAGCTTATAATGATACCTAATTCTAATATTAAAAAAGTGATCTAGTAGGTTTGTGAAAAATGTTAATGTTTTTGTGAATTATTTTATGGTTATAAATTTATAACATTTAAATTCGTCTATTGGAAATATTAGGAAATGTATTATTAATGACTATAATGTAATATTATACATTAATTATTCCGAAATTTGTAAGTTAAATATTGGAAACTTTATGCAAAAACATTTACTTAAATAAAACATAGATGTAAAAATACATACAAATTACGTATAATCAATGATTAAGTGGTCGGAGCCCGTTCGGCTTCCGTTTTACAAAAAAAGTCAATTTCCAAACGGCTCCCGTCAAAAAAGGTCTAACGATCAAGTAAATTCCTAAACGGCTCTGATTTTCACAACACACATTTCTTCCACTTTATACAGACTTTGATCTGCCTCAAAATAGGTGTGATTAAAAATGTCTTGATGTACATTAAGTAAGTTATTAAAATTATATAAAGAGAGTTTATAGTATAATATGAAATTTTAAATTGTTAATGTTAAAAAATATAAATAATGGAAAAAATGTTTGTACAAATAAAAATACTAATAAAAAATCATATTTCGAGTAAATTTGTTCAGCACAATTTATGCGTACTATTTTATTCGATAAAAACTCGTAAATAATTTTTTCGACGAGCAGTCGTTTATTTCAATCAGACAAGCGTACATTTGTCTAATAATAATTATAGAGTTTACAATCATACAATTATACCTGTTAGTACATTTTTTTTCGACCGAAGCCGTTTGTGAACTTACCTGTTGGCTGTTCGTAAAACCTTTTTTGACGAGAGCCATTTGGAAATAAGTAAACAATAGACAGGAGCCGTTACCTAAGTATCGTTAAAGGTGAGGTTAGTTAACATTGGTACACATGCGTAAAATACGTGTTATGTATACAAAATTATACTTAATTATAATATCTAATAGGTAGTTCTTCATAATTCATATTATCTAAAATCTTTATACACGTCATAACACATGCAAACGTAGCTATCAAAAAGTTCTGGTAATATTTTTTATTTGTTATCTGTTTTAGGTTTTTCGCATTTCTTAACTTATTTTCTTTACTTAAGTATTATTTATATCAACCATATTTTTTAGTATATTTATTTTGCACATTCAACAATTATGTCATTCTCAGACCATTTCATATGTATTTAATACATTATCTCAATCTCTTGAAAGAGTATGGTGAATGTAGGTTTCTAAGAAAAATAGCTTATTAAAAATATTTGGATCTCTGAATAAGTGTAATGTGAATACATTTGAAAATTATGCAAATTATTATCATTTAAAATTGCATATTTTAATAGATAATTAACATTTTAATACATTTAATAATCTAACAGATTAATACAATATTAACATAATCATTAATTTTGTAAGTATAGAAATTGCAACTATACGAATTTTTATTATTTAAATTGATAAAATAAAGTCTTGTGTTTTCAAAATGGTATGCGTAAAATACTAATTTTCGGCTAATTTTCAAATCCAGTGAACACGGTTTATATAAAGTAGAACGGTTCAATTTAATTTGTAGATAAGTACCTATACTAAGTTGCTTATGTTTCAGAAATGTGATCTAGTTTTGATGCATTTTAAAATGAAAAGGATTTAGCTTAATTTGTACTATTTTTGACGGTATTATTAATGTACAATATTTATAAAATAATATTTTGAGCTTATTTTAATATTTTGTCTATTTTGATGATATTTTTAAATAATTATTGTAGCTTAGCAATAACAATATTAAATTCAATTACTGTGATACAAATAATATAATATGTACATATATAATCAATTATTACAATATATTTGAGCTTAATAAAATTAACTTTTATATAACAATATATAATTTCGATGCATTTTTAATAATATTAAATTTAATTGCTTTTGGATTTTATATAACCCAAATTTTTATTATAGCAATATAGTATTAGTAGGCGGTAGCATTGATTATGAATATTAGTATTTTTAATTAATTTTGTAAAGTAAAATATAATGATATTATTTTCAAGTTTTATTAAAGAATTTTTAAGTATACAATAATTTATTTTTACTTGATTCCTGTTGCTGATAATTATAACTAAATATTTTTTTTCTAACTATTTAACGGTGATTAGAAGTTTTTAATTTTGTAAATTAAAAAAAAAAAAATTATGTACATTAACCATTGATTAAATTACATGTCAGTTTAATTAATCTCGAAATTGAACTGTTTATTTATAAACTTGATATTATTATAAATTAAAACTTTTTATTCTACTTTAACTATATTATTATAACAATGATTAGTATATAATAATAATTGAAAATTAAATATATTAAATAATTTAATTCTAGTTATTATTTCATTAGATGTTGATATTTTATACATTAATTAAAAACGACGAATTAACCATTGATAGCCGTTGTTATTAATTATATTATTTGTTACATCAATGTATAATGTGTACTTATCTTTTTACTATTTCTTTAAAAACTCTTTTTGAAAAAAAATAAAAATACCTATTCACAAGTTTTTTGCAAAGTATATGTATCAAATGAATACTTAGAATTTTATTATTTACAATCATTATAGTAAAATATGATAAGAAATACAAGATATTAAATGTAAGCAATAGTCAATAAAAAGCTTAAGTGAAAATTAAAACCTGTGAATTCCTGAACCATTTATTAGCGTCAATAAAATAGTTAAATTTTTATCGTTAACATTCAAATTTGTATGCATAATGTTTTATGCCAATAATTTTATTATTAACTTGTTGGCTCAAATCTAGCTATTATATACTGCGTTAGACACATAGACGTCTCAGAAAATTATTCCAATTATTTTTTATTAATCCTGGTGCGTTTAAAACTAGTCTGCGGAAAAAAAGAAAGATCGTTGACTGATATTAATAATTTCATTACTTAACGACCTCAACCTTAACCGACCGACAGTGAGAGGGAACTTCCTTCGGAGAAATGGACGATGCCGCGACCGCTATCAACAACCATACGCTATACCGTCTTATTGTTTTGCCTGACACACTTGTCCGTTAACTTCGAATGCGTTCAGATGAGTTTTTTTTAATCATACTATTGCCGGTTTCTATTGTGATGTAGGGTGTTTTTGCATTGATATTTTTTTTTTTTTGGTTTTTTTCTTGAACTTAAATTAAAACTTACTAAATTTATTTTATTATTATTATTATAATTTTTTTTTTGTGGTGGTGAAGTGTGGTTGTGATACACGTGATATTTATTTCAACGGAACTAAAATCCAGATAAAAACTCACTTTTTGAATGTAAGTTTCAATTCACTATTTTAACTAAACTAAATACAAATGTGTCACCTTGTAGAATAGAATATTATATAAGCACATCGAACTGTATATTATGCATATTATTTTATTATTATTATTAAGTATTTTTGTTTTTGAAAGTAATTTAAACATTTGTATATTTTAATAATTAGATGGCTTAAATTTAGTTTTTGATTATGTATTTAAAATTTAAATAATTTGATTACATTTTTAACACGTATACTTATAACTTATAAGCTTATAACACAAACGATATGGTGATTTAAAATTACATTTAAATTTCTTTATTTTTCTAAATCTTTAGCCTTTCCGAGTTAAATCCACCCAAATTATACGAAATCCTTAAATTAACCATAATTTAAAATAAGAAATATATCATTTATATGTATACCCATTTGATACTTTTTAAATTTGATAAAAACTATTTTGTTAATCTTAGAATATACGATTTTGAATTCAAATAACTTTTACGACCAAAAACATTGTAAAAAAAATTAATACGCCGATCAAAACATTTTGGTAGACGTTAATATTTTTATTTTTATCGATAAATATTATATAATTATATTTTAATTTATTAATCCGATTTCTATCAATATTTTCTTCAGTGGTAAATGTGATTTGAAGTGTTATTTTTAAAAATGTAATAGCTATGTTTTGAAATATTAATCTTAATTGGTAAATATTAAAAAAATATAGTTTTGTTACCATAATATACTTGAAAAAATTTTAAGATAACATTTTTAAAATTCTAATAATTTACGGTTTTTAAGTTACAATATGATATTAATTAAAATATAAATTAATTTAATTTAATTTAAATCAATGAAATACACTGCGCATAATACTCGACGATAAGATTTCATTAATAACAGGAAACATTTTAACTATCAATTTAATAGTTAAATCTTAAAATATTATGTCATTTATATTAAAATATATTTTTTAAAGTATATTAATATTATACATTATTTTGAACAGTTTTTTTTTTTTTTTTTACCAAAAATATTATAGATTTATAACAGTTTTATAAAGAATAAATTTATCTTTTTTAATATTTTTTGTGGTAGAACTTAAATGCAATCAGACTTGTTAACATCTGCTTATAAAAAAGAACTAAAAATAGCTTGTCATTAAATATTAGAATATTATTAATTAAACTGAGTTTTTCCTATTAATAAATAAATGAAAAATTTAAATTACACTCAATCCAAAAATACCATATAACCATATTTACCATGTATAGTAACTCAAAACTTGAAGATTATAAAAGCATAATAAACTAATTATATTTTAAATTACTATTCAATATTTTTTTTTAAAAAATCCATTAACCTCATTAATAATAATTTTAAATGTACAGAAAATACAGAGTATAAACACTTAATTTTTTTTTTTTTTGAAATTGCGCCTATGGGTAGAACGAAAAAGTTCAATGTCACATTTTTTATCGTAGTCATTCTTCTTCAATACTTTCTCAAAATATAAAAAATAATCTCACTGTTAAATAATTTTAGATCTCCATTCACTATCGTTTATGGAATGTTAAGCAATGTTTATCAAAGTTATTAAATGTCATACCAAATTATTATAACACATATTTTTAATATTGAATGAAGTGAATGAAGAGAATGAAAGTGAGATGTATATATCCAACACTAAGTAATAGGTTTTATTTTCTATCTAGAATTTTTCTGGAATTTTTCTTATGAAAAAGATTTTACGTACTATGTGATCAAATAATATTGCTATATAATCATACAACGATAATTGATTATAATTTGCAATTCTGATAAACGACAAGAATTTATAATTTCATTTTGTATTTTCAATCCGGTTAGGATGGAATTTTTTTTCTCTATTTTTTATTAAATTTTTTTTTTCATTATAAGTTCCGGTCTGACTTGATTATTTTAGGACTGGGTTAATATTTATAGTTATTTATATTTTAACTCTAATAAATCTTTAAGGTTTAAACAAATAAACAAATAAATCATTTACGTATAAGTGTATAACTTACTATAAAAACATGAAGATTGAAAAAAATAAAAATAAATTTTTGTTTAAATTTATTAAAATACAAATTGTATATTGTAGATGCGGAAAAATTTTAAATATTAATAATTTTTTGATTTCCAAAATAATCGTACCTTTATTCGATTTTATATTAATAAAAAACATACATGAGTTATTTATATGATATTATAAATATTCTTTTAATAACCACCCAAACAATTGGCGAATCACTTATCTCAACCAAACCTTTGTAATCTCTTCTTAATAATTTTGACCTCTTACTCATTATTAATTCTATTAATCTAAAACCTTATAGGAGTTACATAAATGGATGACTTCTTCATAAGAAGTTCTTTTCAATATTGAAAAGCTAGTTCGATAATATTATAATTCATGTAATGTAATAAAAAAAACATCACAATATAGTAATATAGTATACATTACTAAAACTTATAAATCTATGTATAAAACTTCTAAATGTATTAAGTAATTTTAAATTAAATATTCAAAGAATATTTATTTCTTTTTCTTAAAATTTAGTTGAATTTATTCACTAGTTTCTCTGCAATAAATTAACCTCTAAAATATGACATATCCGTCCATTCGTCAATATTTGCAACACTGCTGAAACCATCTCTAATTTCGGTAAACACACGTTTAACACGAAAATATGTATGTGAAATTAAGCATTAGTTCACATATACAAGTATTCAACATTAAATTTTTATTATGATGTCCAAGTGACAGCATAATATTGCCTAACGTTTCTCTTTTTTTATGTTTCTGTGATAGTACAATAATTTTACTTTCATACTTAAAAAAAAAACCGGAGAACTTGGTCTGCTATATAGTTAATTTTAAGTGTAAGTCGTCATTAATTAATAATAAGTTGCTATAATTTAATAAATATGTTTAATTTTAAACCAACAATAATATTATTATATATTGTAAATGATCAAGTTTCTGTGTGGGGACCGTCAGCATGCATTTCTAAAAATATTTTCAATATTTTTCTACCAGTAATGTGTGTAGTAAGATTGTAAGAAGTATAGGAACAATTAATTTATGAAATACCCTTTATTAACATTTTAAATCTAACTTATTAAAATTTAAAATTTTTTGCTAAAAAACAACTTGTAAATGTTCATGACTTACACGAATTTTGTTGTTATTTTATATGTAAATATCCGATTTTGTCAAAATTTTTACTATGAAAATTTATGCTTAGTTTTTTTTTTTTTTAATTCTAGTAATAACAGACACTTGCATTATATTTTCAAGTTTATTGGCAGAACATACACAATTTTATCAACATTTATAAAAAAAGACAAATATTTAAATTTCTACAAATAATCGAAAAAGAACCATAATGTTTTGAAAATTTTAGTATTTCTAGAAAGTTTTATTATAATTATGCATAATTTTATGACGTAAATTTCGTGTATATAATAATAATAAGTTTTTAAATATAAAAAAATAACGTAATATTGATTTTTTTCTAAAATTTGTATCCATGAACATTCTCATTTTCTATATACATACTATATATGTATATAAATTATTTTCCCAATTGTTAAGAAAGTTCCAAGAATTTTAAATAACAAAAAGATATAATTTTCTACATATAAATATACTGGAAGTTAAATCAAAGTATCTTTATTGCTTTAAAAGAAAGCACAAAATTATTGCCGATACATTCAACATTCTATTTAGATTCTAAAAATATTTATGGATTTAATAATTTATTCTAAATTTATAAAAACAGACACATCCAAATGTTAAATGTATAAGATGTATGCATATTATCTTTTATTTGAACTATCTGCTATATACCTATACAAATATTAGATCATGGAATTGCACAATAAAATTTATTATTATTTATTATTACGTATTATAATTTTATAAGAACAGTGGTTAAACATCTAAATAATAACATTTAATAATAAAAATAAAAAATTACTTTGAAAGTTTTGTTTCTTCGGTAAACAAACAACTTTTTGTTAACATATAAATATAAAATTTAAAGTATAGTTAATAAAATAGTAATTTAAAATGATTGTTTATATTAGTGTCATGAGCATTGTATATTATACTACACTTACAGATATATTTAAAAAGTGGATGTATTAATTATTCAATTTATAAGTGATAAGACATAATTATTACTAAGTATCACTTTCTTTTTATCATAATAATTGTAGTTATAACAATAATTTTACGAAAATAGACCTATTACCATTTACCCATGTAAACACTCTTAAATATTTAATTTAAATCTGAAAATTCCGGACGTTTGCAACAACAATTTTTTAATCATTATAAAATAATACTTTATTAGTAAGCAGACGTTTTGAAGGTTATCATTACTATCAATTATCCCATTAGACGCATTAGACAGTGGGAAAGTCGGCGGGGTGAAGCTGATGACCCCGAGGCAAATGTACCAGGACCGCTTTCTTTCAGACCAACTGATGACACAAATTTCACTCGGGGGCTCTTGATAGTCAATGTTTCATATGAAGTCACATGACAAAATGTCAACAGCTTTCTATGAAGAATATAAATGTTATTTATTTACTGAGAAGCAAAGAAGAGCTTACAATTAAGTTAATTACTTATTTTTTTTGTATTTTTTGTGTACATTTATGACAACTTTATACTATATCGGCAGAAAACCATCAATAAGTTATAATTTATATCGAATATCATCTAATTATTTATGACGATCTTATATATTCCACCAAGTTTCCATAATAGTATAAAATTCCAAATGATTAATACTTTTTTGCTATAAACATATAAAATTATTCTGATACCGGCCATACATATCGTAATGTATATAATTGTATTGATTTATTTTATTTTTACATTTAGCGCGGTAAATTCAAATTTGTAAAAAAAAAACAACGCATTATGGGTATAATAAACAATATTGATTAAAATATTTTATTTGAAAAAAAATAAAATAGGTGTAAAAACATAAATATCAATTTTTTTAAATTATTTGGTTATAGTTTAATATAAGTATTTATAACCTTAAAAATACAAACATAATATTTTTGAAAAAAAAAACTATTAATATACTTTTATAATAAAGTATATTTTTTATATATTACACAAAAATAATTAACTCAAAATAACGATTGCTCGTATAACCTCTAAATTATTACGGTGAAAAGGTATAAATAATGTAAAATACATTATTAATAAATCAATTGGAAATACATAAAATTCCAACTTTATTGTTTACCAATAATTTAATGTGA
Organism: Melanaphis sacchari; assembly: GCF_002803265.2. Taxonomy (NCBI): domain Eukaryota; kingdom Metazoa; phylum Arthropoda; class Insecta; order Hemiptera; family Aphididae; genus Melanaphis; species Melanaphis sacchari. Next base: position 119,310 of record NW_020270481.1, on the reverse strand, counting down.
TAAAGTAAAGTGTGAACAAGAGGAGTATTGGAAAGTCTACTTTAACCGGAAACGTTGTGTGACATGAGCCAACAAAATCATATAACAATCCCGGATTTGCAATAAATCAATGGCCAATGCAATTCTGTCGAACGAAACAAATTGAATTGATCATTGTTTAAATCGTATTTCATTAACCCCAAAGACTCGTTTTTATTGCGTTTTCCTAAACCAATCGATTAATGTTTATAGTCTTTTGTTCCAACATCGCCACTAATCATAAATAATCAACATAATCTGGCGCGGAATCCGCATAATCAGAATCAAAGGGATGTATCGTTTTAAACACACGTATTTTAAATTGTTTGTAATGACTTCATATTAAGACAATTTTATTTATGGTTCAATGAACTTAAATATCATATGACTAAAATGGTCTCTATGGTTTTATCAGTGTAAAAATTTCAAAACGTTTTACATTTTAATTGATGTCCTATATTCATCAACGCACGACCAATACTTTAGTAATGATGGGTTTAATGAAAAAATATTTTTCTCTCATCAATCTGGAGTTCAATTATTACTTACTGTGTCAGTTAAATTGAATGCGTATTGATTGTCTATTTTTCAATCAAATATATCTAGTGAAAATGATATATGAAAATTGAATTCAATGATAATTACTGTCAAAGTTAATCAATTTATTTGTGTCAATATTATAATATAGTTTAATATTTTATATGGGTACCAGGTACCTACTATGTAAACTCATCAGTTTTTTGCGTGATTTCACCTATATTATGGCTACAAACACTTGCAGTCGAGTTTAATGATCTATAACGCACACAGAAGACGGGTTTTCGTTTATAATCAGATAATAAAACATCGTAGCTGGTAACCCATAGTTTGTATTAATACCGAATGATTCAAATAATTTCTAAAAAAAACATTCACCAATGTAACCTTAAGCGGCTTAAGCTACCTACTATTTAATTATACTTAAGATATAAGATGTTTTAACGAAAATGTTAGAACTTAAAAAATTATACAAATACAGGCGAAGTGTTGATAATAATTCTTATTGAGGAACATCGAATACATTATAGAGATTATATTACAAAATATCGAATTGTTGGGCACCAATACGCAATCAAGAAAAAAAACATCGTGTTATTTAATTGTAATGTTATAAGTTGAATTCAATTAACCAACGACAATTGGGTATTAAAGTCTTTATAAATAAATAACTGTGAATGTTTATAATATCTAATTATTAAATATCTCAAAACAACACGCCGAGTGCTGACCTTCCCGTATAATGATAATATAATATTATGCACACCGCACTCAAACAAGTCGTAAACTATATATTATTATGTTGGTTCGATATTTACCCAAGATGTGGGTCGAAGAAATCGAATCGCCAGTAAACCGGAATATAGAAAAAGACGCTGGAAGGTAAAAAAAAAATTTAAACACATCTGCTGGAAGAAATGGAAACTGGTAATTAGAATTTATGGTTCCAGGCAGTTTATGGCTGTTGCAGAGCACTGTAGTGTATAATATTATTCTATGTACGTATATATTATACACATCTAGTAATATCGACCTACTTCGTTACGTTATCAAAATTTCGTAGAAATTTTCACGAAAAACAGCGGCATGAACGTGTACAGAGCACAGACTATAAAATAAACATATTATAATATTTTATATCCTGCACTTCGTCAATATACAAGTATATGCCGATTCAACCGATTCGAGTGATAATATTTAAATACTCGCATACGATAACATTGCATAGGTGCAACGGCTTAGAGACGACAACGGGTTGTTGCACTGCTGTGAGTCTCATTCTATCTGTCTTCTGGGTGAAACACGTACGTTTCATAAGTTTCTCTAATTTCGTTGTAGAAAATTTTATGAGACACATGTAGTCCATGCTAATTATTGCCGTTTAGGTCTCGTGGCCATGTGAATATTGTGTGCGCGTTACGCGACGTGCACAGCTGTTATATCGGTTCCACGCGCTGGGCAAACGATAAACAACTACGCACCCCGGACTCGACTAGTCGATTTCGCCTATGTCTAAATGTCTTGCGTACACTATGAGTCTATAACCGTAATAATATTTGCCGCGAGCATAGTAGACAAACGAAAAAGTAAAAAACCTAGTCGTAAAAACAAGAAACGAAACGTCAACTTTGTCGGTAGACAGAAAAAAAGAGATCCAAACCATCTCGCCCAACGACGATTATACACCGTCGGTTTCGTGTATAAGGTCAACCGCACGTCTACGCAGACGGCGGCGTTCGCGGTTTTTTTTTCTTAATCTTTTACTCGATTTGTTGCCCCGGAGCCGCGAGTTCACCGCGCCGCGTTTCACTTTTTCGGTTACGTCCGTGACTCAGAGCACCGGCCAAACAATGATGGTATACTGACGCAGTCGTAAATATACATGCTTTATAATATTGGTTTTCATTTTCAGTCTGGACCATAACCTCGACCCCACCACCCATCGTGTTTTCGTCCGTGCTCGCGAAAATATAATATATAGTGCTTGGTATACTTTTACGACCGCAACTTGAATACTATCGCCATCATAGGCACCAAACATCGCATACGACTGTAGCACTATCATTATACTACGACTAAGTACTAATTATATATATATACAAATCATATTTGTCGTGTGGGTTAGATCGCGATGGATTGGGAAATAATATCAAAAGTAAACAAAGCCGGTTAACCGCAAAGACGACACCGCTGCTGTATTTTATTTTAGTAATCGAAAAGCATCAAACGATCTATTGCGATCAGTATGCAATTTCTTATTTGATGTATTATATCTCCAAGTATACAGACTGCATTGTTTTGTGAATTCGTTTGTGTTTTCTATAATGACGTCTGCAGAATTTAGTACAATAAATTATAGTGAATATACATTTGTACTATGTCAATAAAAAATTTAATTTAACTTTTAACGTGTCGTTAAACTGTAACTAACTATTTTCACGTATTTTTAATTTTACATAATGTTACAAAAACAAAGAAAAGAGTATCTTATGAATTTTAAAAATCAATTACATGTTTACGAGAAGACATGCTTTATATTCACAAAAATAAATTTGAAAATCTTTTATTAAGTTAGGACCGAAAATACGTACTTCTTGTCACTTAACGTAATTTGTATTTACCATAGAAGAAAGTATTAACTAGTAATTAATAATAAATGTAATATAAAGGCAGTAGTTCAACTAAAAAAATAAAAAATAAAATGGAATGAGACAAAGTCTGAAAAAATTTTCGTCAATAACCGATACGATAATAATTATTTCTGTACTTTAAATAAAATAGTATTTATTTTTGTCTTTGTTTAGCGATTTTTTTTTTTTTTTGTTATTTATGCTTAAAGTTGTGAATAACTAACTGCATGTTACTTGCATCCCGTGTAAGATCATTGATAAGAATTTGCAATAATACAACAGTAAATTACGTCCCAAATACTTGGACGCAACTTACTTATGATATTAATTGACGGGTTATTTACATCCTAAACAATGATTTTGGTTAGATATCAACAATTTTGTTATTACATCCTAAATAATTATATCTCTGAAGATTCGCATTTCCCTCCTCAAATATGGACTGAGTGTCTCACTAATCTTCGGCGAACTACTTACTCGTATAAATCATTTTATTCAAAATTAAATTCTTCATTTTATCACTCACACCCTAATATTTTTGTGTTCATGAAAGTACCTACTAAAAGAATTTCAAATTAATACATAAATTCTAATAAACAGTTCGAATAAACAAAAAAAAAAAATTATAATAGTGACTAAAAAGATAAAATAAAATTTATTAAAACCCAAATTGCCAAACTTAACAAAGAAATTAACAGTTTGTTATTAGGTATAAATAATGTATGTCCTAAATTTTTACCTAATATTGATTGGTAACAACATTCATAGATTTTTTGATTCAATTTTTTTTTTAATTATATGACAATATATAAATTTATATTTTATTTTCGTATTATCTACATATCGTTCTGAAATTAGCGATTGTGTGAAATATTTCAAAAAAATTTTAATAATTATTAAATATAACAATTTACGTACCTATATCTATATGTTTTTTCTCATGTAGGTATGCCTAACTATAAAATTATATCCTTACGAAATTATAAATCGAGACGCGATTAACACATCGATATATACAAGTAAGTTGCGTCCAAACTGTTCAGACGCGAGTTACCTGCTATTTTCAATTTGGGACGCAAGTAGTATGCACCGTTGTGAATAGATATCAAATTCAATAGTTTCTAAAACCAAAATAGAATTGAATACACAATTTTGTCGAAATAAGCGTCTATCAGGATAAATTAACATAGTTATATCAATTTTCATAACATTGTATACAGTATAATTCGCGTTATCTATTATACCTAGTTTCAATATTTATACAATATGTATACTTATCTATTATATTTTGATTAAAGGAAAAAGAAATCTTATTCATAATAAAAATAATATAATGTTGTAAGTGAAATGAAAAAAATTATACTTTTGTTCTCCGTCAAAATTGATTAAAAAACTCAATACAATGTTTGTGCGATTTTCAACTAATCTAAATTCTATAAGATTATTGGCAGATACCGCGTTATTTTAACTTATGTTATTATATATTATCATTATGTAGGTAGATAGTGTACAAGCCGTGTTTATATACTGTATACTGTAATAGGCATAGTACCTATCTACCATATAATTCTAACGGTAGACGACTATGTGATTAACAAAATTTCCGTATATTAGTTCAGAAGGAAACATGCACTAGTGAAGTACAATATTATAATCTCGTGTGGTATTCGTATAATATATTTTATACGTTCACTTTTCTAGTTATTTACCTTCGGAATTTCATATAAGCTCGCCACCAAATACACTATATTCGAACACGGGCGAAAGTGAATCCTGCGAACATCAATAATATACCTAATAATACGTCGATTATTATACATTATATTATACGTATATAATATATATATATACATATAATGACTCGTATGTGTACAATGTAATACAGAGTTGACCGAAAACATGAAATGCCTTCATACTTGTGCTTCAAGTGCAAATCATGCATTCGTAAATAATACTAGAGACGGTAGGCGGGTGTACCATGAAAAATCTTCATTATATTATCAGAGTATGACCACAAAATGATTCTAATGTACTATGCATTCATTATTTGATCAATAGGCGAAAAGAAAGATTTACTACAAAGTACAAAGTGCCTAAAAGATGTTTGATATTAATATTCTTGGTGATGGTAATATCACTAATATCGTATTATAGCGATGACGATGACTTATTTATGCCACCGCAGTACTGCACAGTTATAACTCTTATATTTTATACTCTAGACAACTCTTGTCTACCTAAACTGCCAAGTGAATTATCGCGTATAATATATCTAATGCATTTACGTTTTTTTAACGCACTGCCGCGCATCAAATATCACAGCACATTTATTAAATCAACGTGTAGACATGTCGCGTGTAAATTTAATAATGTATAATGCATTATGCAGCCACGTTGTAGCGACATTTGCCTGAAAATTCTACGTATCAAAAGCTAATAATATTACAAACTATTGTTCATATAGTTAACCACTTAAACTTTTTTAAACCCGATTAAATCACGTTACTGTCATTAAGTCATTTTACAAGATTAATGTTAAAAGAATTTAATAGAAATAACTTTAATATTATAATAATTAATAACAAAAAAAAAAAAAACCGAATATTTAAAATTCGAGGGAGTGCTGACTGGTGGTAGTAATCATTGTACTGTATCCAACGTGTATGACGCTCCCCTATTCAAATTACGATTTTTCCCTCGTATTATATGAACCATACAAGCATTATACAAGTACCTACCACATACTGAATTAATCTAATATATATATATATACATTAAAATATAATTTATTCAAAATGCTTATAGCATAAAATTCAAAATATTTTAACATTATTCAAATTGACAAATGTATACGTACCAATGGCTATATACTAAATATTGAGTTCATAATTAATATTTGATACTTTAATAGGTATAAAATTTTAGGTAGAATGTTAGTATTCAATCATACGAGTACAATGTATAATTACAGTGACAACCAGTAATTTATTAAACTATTTCTATGGATTTTTAATATATCACATTTTACTCGAAGTTTATAAATATATATTGTTTTGACAACGGAAAATACACTCAGTTCAACAATACTGTAGTATTAAGGTTTTAAGTATTCAAAGTAATTTTTTTTTGTTCGATAACTTGTCATTTGATAAATTCTTAAAAAAATAACAGTTCACATCTGTCATCTCTTGGGCGGTTATGATGGTGTTTGTATGTATAAATAGGTATAATTAGTCTTTTGAATTTTGACAGCTCGTAAAGCAAATACCCATACCTGCGTTATCCTTTTCACCCGAAAATGGATTTAATATACTTTAGGCCCAGCTGGGTAATTGGACGTAGCCCATTCAGCTCTTGTTTTTCCTAGACAGCTTCCATTTTACAAAAAGGTCAATTCCCAAACGTCTCCCGTCGAAAAAGGGTCTACGAACAGGTAAATTCCTAAACGGCTTCAGTTTTTTACAACACAAATTCCTTCCCACACTGACTCAGGACTGTCTCGAAAAAAAAAGTACTTAGTTAATAATGTGTTGGGGGAAGGTTATATTCTAAGTAAATTATAAAAATTAAATAAAAAAATCATATATCGCGATTTAAATTAAATTTCTATTAAAAAAAAAAAGGAAAAATTTTCTACTAATTGTTTTTTCACGCAATCCACTTGACAGATCGGAAAAATAATAAATATAAAAATTAACAAACACATACTGCGGCAACGAATATTGTGAACTGGCTGGAGTCCGAATAAACTACACAAGCGGACACGATTGTGTGTCATATCCATATGGCATATCTGGTTAAATTTTATAAGCAAAATTCTTATCGACTATGATGTAAACATTGTAAATCTTTATGTACTTATTTAAAGCACTTATTATTGTCAATATTGCCAATTAGATATCAACACGCACGTTATCGATTGGATATATCGATGACATACGATATATCCATGTAGGAAACGACATAATACACGCAAGCATCTGTTACTACGATATTCGTCAAGTACCTACACGAATACGTATAATGTATAATTAATTTTGGTATGTTCAATGTTTCAGTGTTTTCGATATTATCAATATTTTACTAGAGTTTTACTTCGTATCGTTTTAACTAACCTTTTCGTCTATGATTGTTTTTTGCGACACACGTCGAGACAAAAATATAAACATATAATATTTATTATTTAGTATAATACTTATATCATATAATAATAATGTAATATTTCATATATTATATTAATCATTTTTACGATTAATCAATTTTTTTTCGTGATGGTTGTAATTTTATAACATTATAGTCGTGAAAACGAACTTATCACATTTGGTTACTTTGGCAGTTTGGCGTTATTAACACGACTAAAGTTCAACTGTTTTCGGTAAATATCAGCGTGACATTGACAGGTGTAACGCACATTATTGTCCTCGGAATGCGATACACGATCAACGCATTTACACATTATTGTACTTGATGGCAATTAAAATAGTAGCAGCGATTGAATCAGCAATAGTCGACATTGTCGTCATCGTACTCATTAATCCGGTCGAAACCGATAATACGTTCAAGGCTCCTCAACCCGGGATACCCGCTGACTGCTTCAGTGTACAAAAACCGCGGTAGCGGCAATCGATGACGGGGAAACAAAAAAAAAAACGATAATAATCTGTCGACGAAGCACCGGGTAAAAAATAGACGTACGAAAACAGAAAACACTATGACAGACGACTGTGGACGCAGTCGCTCACGCTCGCAGTGCGCATGACGATAAATCATAAAATAAAAATGGATATTTGTCGTATACAACACGACGCGTGGACGCGTCGCGTCTGCGTACACAATGCACGCAAATGAGACACGCACGACGATTACGCCGTACACGGTACGCAGTATTGTTCGGACTTCCGGTGACCCTGCAGCGACCGGACACGGGGAACGGCGGCGGCGGGAGGTTAAAGGTATTGTGTATATATCTAACATCGGCCGAGTTCGGGCGCCCCGGGATCGGGTCGGTTTGCCGCCAGTCGTGCGCAGGTCGTCATGTTGGACAGCGTCCGGTGTCTGATGTCCGTGGTAATGGCTTCGCCGCCGGAACGGCCGGCCGATGGCGTGCGGCAAAGACTACTGGCCAATCGACGGCGGTCGCAGTTTGGCGGTTCCAAGCGCAAGGTGCGCGTGCACAGGATCAGCTCCAGGTACCCGGCCGTCGAGGTCCGGACCCGGATGGACTCGTACGGCACCGGCGTGCGGGCGGTCGCGGCGACGGAAGCCGACTCGAATGCTGCCGACGCTGTCTTCTGTAGCGCCGGTGCATCGTCTACTTCGTCGTCGTCGACTTCGAAGTCTTCGGAGTCGTCGACGACGTCGGCTTCGGACACGGCGGCCGGATGCTCGTCGGTCTCGGATACGGACTTTTACTACGAGGACCGGACAAACGGTGCCGAGTTGCACACAACCGTGATCGAACTTAGAGCCGAACAAGTGGACCGGACAGAGACGGTTCAGGAGGAGTTCTTAGACAGCTTGTCACCCGCCTACGACGACCATCAACACCAACTTCAGCCGCGTCACGTCAATCTTCGGACCGTCGAAGTCGTCACGAAACACCGGCACGTGCTTTCCGAATCGTGTCGCGTCAAAGTGGAAAACCTGAGGTACGCCGACGTGCACATAACATATTATAACTGATAACTGATATCGTGTCGTGTAGTGTGCGTTTGCAGTATATCATAATATACACACCGAGTCTTAAAATTTAAAAGCGTGTTATCTGTAGATACCTATTACGTGATATATGTACATATATTGGGGGACCTGACCTCGAACGATGACAGTCACCTAACGGCTAACATTAAACACGCTGAACCTTTTTCGTATACAATACTAATAATGATAGTATTTTGAATTTTTTCCTAAGTTTATTTTATAACACTATTTCAATTACAAATACTTTTTTATTTCTTCTATTTTATAACGTTATTGATCGTTAATCAAAACGGTTTTTTATGAACCACGGAAAACTCTATCAAAGCTGATTTGTTTATTTCTATTTTTTCGTAAATTGTTCATTATCGATGGATCCTAAAACAATATGTCTTTTTGGTTTTAGTTTTCAGTTCAAAAATGTATGGACTTATTCGACAATCTGTGCTTTTTCTATTTCAATAACTTATTTGCATAACGCGTGTTTACATTGTTTTTATTTTTTTTAAGACAATTATACGACTACTCGAGTACCTAACTCAGATTTTATGAGCAACGTTATAGTTATTAGCAGTTAAATAAATGATTTTCCGCCACCTTTAATCTTCGTGACTGGATCCGACATTAATTGATATTATTATTATTATCATTTGCATCAACCAACGTCACGTCTTCATAATAATCCGTCCGTAATAATAATGCGCTGCCTGTATGTTTTATAATGATAGTTTTTCGTTTATCGTCTGTCGATTGACCTTTTGTATAGTATTTTGTATTTTTGTTTATTTATTTGCGTGTTTGCCGAGTATATTATAATACATTTTTCGATTTCTACAGTAAACGTTTTACCTATATTTTAATTATGCCGTTCTAACGGGAATGTTTTCCGCTGCCTCCAATTACAATAATATCAATACGTTTTATTACGTTCGAAATTTATTACAATCCAACGAAAGTGGATTTGTAACTTTCCACTTGTTCTATGTATAACAGACGACCGGTGACTAAAAAAAACTAGTTTTAACATTTAAAATTACTTTATAATATTTACTGTTTAGTTTTGACATTAAACGTCATTTGATAGATGTGTTATTAGTTATTACTGTTATTAGCAATTAGTATTACATACATCGCAATAATAATATGCTAAAATTACATTAGGTACTACAATATGCCACCTAAGAAGCTTATTATAAAATTTTAAAAAAACAAGATTATTTAACTTCAACATTTAAAAATAAATAGTTTCTAATAATTCTTCTATAACATCATTATTATTATAAACACCTAATGTATGTTAAGTAGGTACCTATACCGCTATACATATTGTACGAATAAGTTTTAGTTATATTTTTTAATAACCTAATAAGAATTTATTTTTATATGAATTCGTAAAAAAAAATATACACCCTTTTTACTCAATATTACGTTTTGATCGGCTCAAAATATACAAAATAACTTTTGCACAATTATTCATATTTTTTTAGCTTCAGAAGTGTCTTGTGGGATTTTTAGGTATAAAAACCGTGATAAGTTATTAATGTCTATCTTCCTATCATACACAATGTAAATCATGGACGATATTCACTTTATGATTAAGTACAAAATATTGATATCAATCGATAGTTAGACTGTTAATGATTTCGCTTTCAGCAGACTGCTGGTCATGAACGAAGCTTGTTTCTTCGTGCACTCATGAATCGTGATATCCATTTCCGTAATTTATCCCACAGCATATATTTATTTCGATTTCCTACAGTTAATTGTAATTCTGTCATTATAAAAATAGAATATTTGATCGGATAATATTTAAAATGTTGACCAAAATATGTACTCTTTAATAAAATTAGTTTTTAAATCGTCGGTGTTAGCCATCGCCGTTTTTATTTAGACCGACTTATAAATAGGTAATACGCTCACAAATGTAACGTAAGTCGCGATCCAAATTAAGTATACAATTTACTAGCGAGCGAATTCTCTGTGCGATAATTCTCACCTATTGGTCAGTAGATATGAAGCAAACGCAGTCATTGTCGAGTGTCGACCTTTATCTCCACGTTCATCGTGCCATTCAATTATCGATCAAACTGTTTTCGTGTGGTCGTCTACAAATATAAAATATGCTTATTAATAATGGTTCCTGATGTACTAGTGAGGTGGTGCATCCTGGAATTATAATATATACTATACTCGTATAAGGAGTGATTTGCCAAGCATTCTCACCCCCATTTTTTTCTTTAGTCATTAATTTGTTCAAAATCTGATTTATGAAATTTTTAAACACATTTATAAAGACCATATTTTCTAATTCTTGAAATTTTTTTTCTTTTTATAAGGAATATCTGGTGGTGATACAAGCTTTTTTTTTAAACAAATAAGGTATTTTTTTTTTTTTTAATTTACAGTATTAAATAATTTAGACATTACATTTTAGTAGATTATTTTTCTGAAAAATTTAACCAATGAAAATCAAAATTTAAGTGAAAAATTTTTGTGTAATTTAACTTAGTGTTTTATGTACAAATTCTTTTATATTAGGTTTAGGAGATATGGAAGACTATGATTATGATTTTAAGATGTCAGTAATTAATATTATTTATTAATCTATTAACAAATAAAATTTGAAAAAAAACGGTCCAAATATAATAAATACTAGATATAATATTACATTTATTCTATATTTTTGTAAAATTATTTTCAAGGGCTATTATTTTTTGAGTACATATTTATTAGGTTTATCGATATTGTTTAAGAAAAAACTTATTCATTAAATACTATACAATGAAAAGGGGATCTTTCAAAAACAAAACTGTTTATGAATACCATACAATTTACTGAATTTACTGGGACACTCTTAAGAGGAAAAAATCTCAAGAAATGTTAAGAGTATATTTCAAAATTTCAAAATTCAGAATTCAAATGAATTCATTATTAAACGAATAATGGGAGTTGGCATACTCGGTGAATCACTCTGCATAACATCGACAATCAATTAACGGTCGTTATCCATTAGTAAAATATACAATAGATATATCGGGTGGAGTACAATAATGTAAAAAAATATTTTATACCTATTGAACAACAATTTAAAACAATTCTGTGCCGTCGCCAAAAGCGTAGTGTTCTTCAATACACTCGTGGTTCCAGTTTCCGCATTTCGCATTGTACCAATGACGAGAACATAATGATTATGATTTCATTTGACCGCAACGTGTGAAATCGATTTTGCGATTTCGGGAACCTACGCGCGTCACAGTTTTCTGAAATAATTATTAGTTTAATGTTTTTTTAACAAAAATGAAGGAATGATAAAAACTCGTTGTTTACGACCATATTATAATTTATGATATAAATATGACAATTAATGGAAATAAAACTGTTGTCGAATGGGAAGTTAATTTTTAACGAGTGTGCTAAAGCACATCCTCATTCACCGCCGTGACCTATATTCCTATGTTTGAACTATTTTTGAGGTATATAAGCAGGTATTTAAGCAATGAGTATGATATTATTATTTATACGAGTATACTATTTTATAATAAACCATAAGTAACCTATACCTCTATGCTTTTTGCACTAATGACCATCGTCCATCGATTAGTTATGATAATTAAAATATCATACTATACGTCTGAATCATTTTAATGATCATTAATCATACTACCACAGAATCTGGATTTTATATATTAACGAAAGTGCCAATAAAAATATAATATTCTTTCAGTAAATTTTATTATCGTTTATTTACAACTTTCCAAGTAATAAGTACTTATGTAGTTATGTATAATAAAATTAATATTAAAATAATTGGTGCATTTCATTCGCTTTGTTGTGGTAAACACGTTATACAAAATGGAGCACTAAAACGGCCGAATTTCAAAGATAAACAATTTGAAAATAAAAATTAATCATTATTTATTAGAATGAAGTACATAACATAACTTGCCATTTATATTTTAAAAATTATATCCTCGAGATGATGGCCGTCTCTTCTCAAGCACTCTTCTGCCTACTTTGTATTTTCTACAACATGGTGTATAACTTTCAAAGATGTACATTTTCAGATGTATGAATGCTTTTTTTCGTAAAGACTTCTTACAGAATCCGTTTTTTTTTTTTTAAGTTGATTATCCATATTTTAATAACCTTAGCCGATAACACCGAATCATGGCGTTTAAGATTTAAATGAAGACGAAATTAACGTCGTGTGACTACGTAACTGTCGTTATTTTTGTAAAACAATTATATCACATAAACAAGACGTTCATCATTATTCATTTCACTATTCCGTGTTTAGTGAGAATTCTTATCTTAATTACTACTGAGAAAATCTATTTTAAAATCAGTCGGTTCGGTGCATCATTCTATATTATACATATTTTACACTATTTTGAATACCCACAAGAAATGGCTCAATGTTTTAACTAACACGGGGTGCCCTATAAACGGTTTTAATTTTAACGTGTTGATTAATGTTATTTGAGTTATTCGATATAGAATACTTTGTATTGGTGAAAAATTAAAATATAACGTAACCTAATCATTACTAGCCTTACGCCGCGATTTGAAAAAATCGTTCAAAAACACAGTTAACTGCGATACTTACTCTTGTAGTCACTATGTCACTACTCATTCTATGGAGGTATATACACTTTTATACAAATACCGTCAACAACAATATTATTATTAACGTGTTGTGTGAGATAAAAAGCTTGATATTATAATATCACAGTAGTAATTACGTCTAATAATTTACGCGCACGCGCTTGCCAACGTTTGTGCTCTGTTTAGCAAAAACAGTTGAGTCATTACTAATCATGATAATATATGCGTTTTATTTTATCATTATTATCATAATAATTTTCATTATTATTATTATTACCTACTGCAGCTACGCAGATATACATTATAATGTACGAGGACTTCACCGGCCGGAACAAATAAACCACTAGTTCGGTCATGGTTCGTAAGCGTGGTAGGATCGCGTTTCCCATATATGTGAATATGTGACCCCGGTGCGACAAACTCCAAAAATACAATTTCATTTCGTACCATCGCCATCGGCGCCACTTCACTAGCGCCGCGGCCGTTCACCATGCGCGATGGATATACACTGACACGCATTATATGTTGCCGTATTCGTCGGACGCCAGGCGGACGCAAATTGTATAATATTTTTTCTGAATAATAAAGTAAATAACTAAATCGTATTCTCCTATAAACGGCGTATGAGTCGTATGACTGATATAACATGAATGGAAATAATTAAAGCCCCTAAAATAAAAACATACGAAAAGTTAACCGCTTTTATTAAAGTTGTCTGTAAGTTCCGTTTTTTATAGTACGTGAAACTATATCATAAGTTGTATTTCATAAAAATGGAAATTAAAAAAAATCAACCGTTAACGATTACCTGAAATGTCAATCAATCAAAAAAAAAAAATTATTAAGCAAATTAAATCGCTATACACGAAACATAACTAAATTAAATGTGTGCACATACAATTATTATAGGTATTCAACCGTGTAACCACATTATATTAATATTTAATAATATATTATATTACATACGTTTATTGAGATTGATATAATTTAACCTGATTAAAAGTGTATTATTATCTATACCATATATTAATAGGCAATTTATATACACATGGTATACACTAAACAGTCGGTACCTATACAACAAATTCCATATTTCTATTAGACAACATTAATTATTGATTAATATTATCGCAGGTATATTGTAATATTATCTTGAAGTAAATTTTTCTTTTATTAATGTTAAATTTAGTTATTAGTTATTACTACAGTTGTTTAGAAATATTAATTGATTTTTGCAATTGTATATAGGTAAACTTAATACTTATAACTTAAATTTATATAATATGCATATTGTATACGCATGATGACTGATGAGGTTCTATTACATAGGAATTAATAGATTGTAAATCATTTTAAGCATTATGAATTATCTTGAATAGATTTAATCATATTTTATATCACCAATTAAAACTTTTTTATAATAATGTATAAAAACCTTTTTTAGCTAAAAAATCCATGTACAGTTACAGATTATAACATTAATAAAAATTAAAGTTTCTAACGGTGGTATATAAAAAAAAATGTGTTAAAATCTATTAGAAACTAATAGAATTTATTTGCTGTTTTATGGTTCACATATACCTTTGAATAAAATTGGCTAGTATTAGAACAACAATTTATACATCACATTTTTTTTTGTGATAGTTATAGAGTGATAACTGATACTAAGGGCACTAGAGCAGTGACAACTTTCCATTATTAATTGTGTATAAATATCTTTGATTTCACGATTTTATAGTTTTTACTATATTTATTTTTATTATCTCATAAAAATAGAATGGTATCAAAAAAAAAAAAAAAAAAATATATAATATTATATACGTACATGATAATTAATATTATATCTAAATAACTAACAAGTATTAAACTAAACGTTTAAAATGTTAATGATACATGAAAAATTTCAGTCGACCTGCCTCGATATTTTAACTAAATATAGACATGTGCTATAGTTATAAAACTATTACGGATTCCAATGATTATCATTTACTATAAATTGAATAGGAAAGTTGTTTCAACGAATTTGTTTATGATATAAAAAAAAATATAAATAATAATTATCAATATAATATATAACTACTAAATGCTTTAAAAGAAACTATCTATAACCAGTAATTTCTTGAAAAAACATAATTAGCTCACTAACTGTGTAGTGTCAATTTATAAATTAAAATATCAACAGCATATACGTCTTTTTCAAAATAGGAAAATTTCTATTTCATAGAATAGTGAAATTATATGGTTTTAAAAACAAATAAATTTATATAATGTTTAATAGAATAATCTTAGAAGTTATGTATCTTCTACGTTTAAACCATTTTATGTAAGAAAATTATTGTTATACAGTATACTCGTATATCTGTACAACAAGTAAATATCACTTAGTTAAAATAAACTAAAACTTTTTAATTAGTAGTTTAGGCATAAGCTTTATGTTATAACTGTGACTATTTAATAATATTATCCAATTTTTTTTTTTTTTCATAAACTAATTCGAATAAAGTATTTTGTTTTAAACAGTGATTGAATATTTTGTTTTTATACCTATATTTAAATAAACGTAGAAATTTAAAACATTAATAATTAATAGGTACAATTAAAAATTTAAAAAACCGAGATTATCGCTTTGTTGCATAGTAGATAATAGATATCGAGTTAACTTTATCATTCACCGAGTAATTCACTATAAGTCTTGGAACACATTAGTTACGTCCTGCAAAAAAAATAAACACGAATTGCGTCCCGAAATATTAAGGATGAAATTAGTGTATTTTAATCAAAGGTTCTTAAACAATTGGTTATTAAATAAATAATAAATTTATTATTTAATATTATTTATTGAATGTTTATTTATTACTATAACACTATACTTAATGAAATATTTTATACAAACTTAGTAATTCTACAACCTTTTGAAACTAAATATTATATATATATTATATAGGTACCTACATATATTTAAATAATAAAAAACTTGACCAATATTTTAGTGCAATATAGAGACAGTTTTTTTTTTTTATCGCAATGGTGATAAACGGCAACTTGTTTATTGTTACTTATCTACCAGAAATTGGGTAAAAAAATTCATTAATTTTCGCAACTTATAATATGACATAATATGTGATATTAAAAATTAATTTAAAGTCAAACCAATACATCATTCATCCACTCAAAATCTAAAATAGAATTTTTATTGATACATAAATAGAATTGATCAACCCAATATTTTTACAAAACTAGAATTAATAATTTCGTTTATCACATCATCAAAAAAAAAATACTTCATTTTTAACGTCCTTAAATGTATTGTTTCATCAATTAAAAAAATATTTCATGAAATTTTTACTCAAATCATTTTACTACACATAATAATATTATGTAGGACATATATTAACACATATTAAACAAACAGTATATATATTATTGATAAATAAATCTACATAAATTGCGCATGCCATATTGAGAGTGAGCAATATATAAAATTTATACAAACATTGGTTGTTAAACATTCTTGTTCGTGTTCCCAGTTAATACTTAACTACATAAATTATAAATAATAATATAAGTATACTCAATAATAATAATAATAATAATAATAATCATTATTATTATTATTATTGTTGTTTGTGATAAAAACGCGTGGTGTATGACTGACGACGAATCCGAAAATCTTTGTTTTCTCTACGGTTGATTGCTTAATTGTTACTCGTTTTACATAATTAAAACTTTCATTAGTCAGTGTAATAATATAAACAATAATAGTTATAACTTTAATTATTCAATAATAATAATGTTTACCTATTGCTGACAGCTGCGCAATGTGAACGTTTTAAGTGCATAGCATTACACATGTAATATTATTATAAATCTTTTTCTCTCTCTTGTTCAGATATGGTCGAGTGAACGTGGTCAGGTGGCTGTTGTGGGAAGCAGACATGCCGGTGCTGGAAAGGTCCAACAACGGTGCTCTGGCACTGCACTACGCGTCGGCCAGAGGATGTCTGGACTGCGTAAAGCTCCTATGTAAATCGGCCGGTGAAATATGGTAAGTTTAGTTTTAGTAGATACAATAGTCAATAATAAAAAAAATAAATAGAACAATGATACTCCTCAAGGCTTGAATTACACATAGTTCTACTTGTATCTATGTAATAAACACTGTGTCACTGTGAAGACAACGATAAATGTTACAACTTAATACTGTAAATTATTGTATAGTAGTCATTTTATAGGCAGTCAATAATAACCAATAGCTATAGTGGCATAGTAATATATTTACTAAAAATATTATGACGCGATCAATTAGGAAATGGATGTAGTAAAAAGCTATTTTCTAGTACATAGCCGCAATTTACTTATTAATTATTACATTACTGACATACTGATTACGTCTAAACATTATGTATTAGAATTTAAATATTATAATGCTTACATATCTATATACGTGTTATTATACGATAAATTTGTTATAAATCGGTTTTTGAAAGTATGTATACCTATTATTAACCTAATAATGTTATAATGAAACCCTGTATTAAAAGTATCTACTGAAATATTGCTAATATTTCTACAGTACATCATCAGTATTCAGTTTACATAAAATAAACATTAAACTATTAGCCGAATAAATGTACATTAACGAGTAATGACCGACGTCGACGAATTGTTCTTTTCTGTGGAAACACATTTGTATACGTAGTAATTTATAGATTATGTCTTATTTTAATAATATGGAGTTCATTAACGGATGTAGGAGTGTCAAAAAGAAAAATAATTTTTCATCGTATAAAAACGAAACTATAATATTATAGCCCGTCTTTAGGGATAAGATTTCAATTTAAAATAAAAAATTATAAAGGCGCACGATAAATATTATTGAATGCCAAGTTTTTACGATTGTTGACTGAAACCTAGTATACACAAGTTATATATACCTGTAAATAAAAAATAGCTAGTACCTATACACATTATATGAAACGCTATGCTCGATTTCGTTTTAAAACCGGCAGTGATGGCAGTAACGCGGCATCATCTAAGCAGTGTTGGCCTTTGGGATTCGATTAACAACCACACTATCGATGCTGTAAAATGTTATATGACGTTATAGCCGATACAGCTTATAATGAAAAGTGAAAGCGCCGCCGTCGTTGTCGTGATAATATTTTCGTCGTATCCTATTACTGCGTTGTAGTCGCAACTTCCTTCCCGATTCGCATAATTGATTTTGATTTTTCGATTTTTATGCAATCGATTTATACGCAGAGATGATTTCTTCGAACACGTTCGCGGTAAAAGATGATACTTCTCCACCACCGTTCTTCACTCTCAGCTATCCAGTTATTTCGTCTTTAACCACGGCCGCGTAATAACCACCACCATCACTGCACAAATCGTATCATCACATTAATTCGAGAAAATCATTATGTCCAAGAGCATAACATTATTCTGGGAAACATTATTGTCAAGTACCGGTATATTATTTAACAGTGAGCAGCAACGTTTATTTTATAAGTATCTTTTACGTATACACCGCGCGTATTGCTAATTAAAATATCGTTGCGTAACGCGGCATTTTCCAATGGACGTGTTGTACATCGTCATTACATGTAACATTATGTATATATTATAATATTAAAATATTATACATGCATATGGTATGGTTACCACGTTTATGTGGATTAATAGCCAATCTTTGAAGGAACTCGAGAAACCGCAAACGGACACTACATGTCTACGTCATATTCACTAGCGTGTTGCGCCGCGGTTCACACGAAAGGAGAAGCTTCCGTTGCAGGACGCCGCGCGTTTACTATTTCTCTAAAAGAAACACACCGCTGGGTTTTAATGTCTTATAATAGTAACAATAATATCATAACTTAATCCGCGAGCTATTTCGTATACTTTTACTTTTGGAAGTCCACGTGAAAAAATTCTTCTCAATTATCATATCGACGTGCGCGTACAACAATAAAAATATTATTATCATAATAATAAAAATATTATGCGCGCGGAATCTCATATGTTTGAACAACTTGTTGCGATTCATCCGATGCCGTCATAATATTATGGCGGATAATGATGATTATAATAATGTTGTTATGAAGATGGTGTAGTAATACGTAATACGATATAAATGCAGTAGGTATAGATAAAACGGTGAGATTACCAGTACCTACATTGAGATGCATACAATAATATTCTGCATGTAGGAAGTGAAGTCCTCCGTGAACATTATTATAATGCACGACCGCAGTTTTATAGCAGAAAACCAGCGGCGGGTAAATGGCCTGCGCTGTAGCAGATATGTGCATGTCGTTATCGGTAATAATAATTCATAGATAGGTGTTGTAGATAGGCACTTGTTATGCGATCGATTGTCCGCGGATGCTGAACAGACAATGCGACGATTCCCCGTCCAGCGTACTCCGCCGACCGAAACCAACAAGACGTGACGACAGTATTATTTTTCTTATATTATGTCAGTACCTGGTTAAATTTTTTTTTAATCCCACAAAAAATCGTAACGATCTAGCCAACAACGTTTCCGTTGTGTTTTGATAGTATAACATAATACTATCAAGCACCTGCAGACTTAATAATATTAATATAAGTAATACAATATTCGGCGGGCGTATTTTATAGTTAGAAAGTTGTAATAATTGTTATAAACGAACGAACGGCTATGTGTCGATGCGGTTAATCGTTTTTTCCACAATACGGCTGTGTATTTAGTATTTTACCGCCTACCTAATCGTTTTGTCACAATAAAATATGTAATACTATTAAATGCCACAGTGGTATATGACTGGTAAACGTGACAAATCTCGCGTCATTATCAAAACGCTCTCGTTTTTTTTTAGTTCCATAACACTCTGCGCATTCGAAATTTAATTAAATCGTTTTGTTTTCCTAACAGATATTTTTTATTCAAATAATAATTATTACTCTCAAAACTATTTCTTAACGGACTATTTAACACGTAACGCACTAGAATCGTCAACGTAATAGCATTATTTTTTTTTGAACATTTTGTGTCAGGTTATCCATTTTATCCTCTTGATTATATAAATATTATAGTATACGTTTTTAAATTGATTATTGTAACACCCGTGGTGAACACAGACATTTTGTAAATATTTTGCGTTGTAATATTTAATATCTAAAATTCTAAAACGATATTAATTATGTTGAACTAGACACGTGACAACATCTTATGAGTTGTGACGTTCACGCAAAATTGATATATTATACCTGGGTATACTCGAAAAGACAAAACATTTTTAGTGGATCAATATAGGGATGAAAAATATATTTGAAGGGCTGGGGCCTGTGTTCAATAAGTGCATTGCTCAATAGTAGTTACGGAATCATTACGATATTATATGTACCTGTTTGCTATAACTTAAATTAAAAGATATATAGATACAACTAATAATTTATGATTATTAGTATCCTATAATGACACGATTAAAGTAAAATTTTCATTGTGAATACAGTTATTTTTCCGTAATAATAATCATATCTGATTTAATTTATATATTATATACACTTATATGAAAATTTTTAATGAACCATGAAATATTCCTTCTAAAATTAACTTCATACAGTTTTTCTAAAAATTAAATAATATACAAACATTACAAACAACATAACTAAATACAATATACAATGTATACTAACTACTAAGCTATGCTATTTAACTTTATTTTATTTTTGTATAATTTCATGTAAATATAAAAGAAAAATTAAATTAAAAAAACAAATAAAAATTTATTATTTTATTATTGAATTTCTTTTAAAATCTATAATTTGTATAATATATTATTTAAATATTATTTTTATAAATATCTTTCTTGAATATTCTCAAAAGTTTAAAATGATCCTATAAATATTAATTATGAAATATGTCTTATTTAAAAATATTACAAGAAATAAAAGGAGGGGAAATACTAGTGAAATACTTTTTTCTTTAGAATCTGTTCTCTTTTTAAGTTGATAAAAGATCAAAATAGTAATTATGTCTAACATTTGTGCAAGCATGTAAGCCACATGAAGTAATAAATATAGAATTAGTGGCATAATATTTTTTTTTTATAACCTAGTATGCTTGTTGTCTGAAAGACTGAACTGTTCTCCAATGAATAATGAGTAATGACAATGGGGATACCTTATTAATTTATTATATGGCAAATTGTTATGCAATTGACAATTATACATATACATCGACACGAATACACGATTAATGTCATTGTAACAAAGCGCGTAACTTAAATTATATTACCGCGTAAAAAAATACTTCAAATTAATAATAAAAAACAAAATCACTGTTTACATGTCAATGATTATTTGCTTCAATATTTAACGCTATTATATACATCCGTAACGAAATGTATAAACCAACAACATTAATTTGCATAATATAACGTTTGTTTACAAAAACAATATTATTAGATTACCTATGCATTTTGCTAGTCAAACTTATATGTAAAATTAAGTTTTAATTGAAAAATTAAACTACCAATATTATTTAAAATTGATCTAATGACTATGTTCTACTATATTATTTAATTAACACGACATAATACGATTTTTCAGATATCGAGTACTTTTCTGTAAATATAACTAAAGTGTAATAATAGCACAAACGTTAATAATTTTCCAATTCTTTCCATTTTTTATCTCAGCTACTTATAAATGATTATATACTTGATGATTTATTCATAGATGACTACACAGTTTGTGAAATAGAGTGTAAACAATTTCTGCTTACTATTGATCCCTGTTATTACTTATTATAAAGGCATACATAATAATTTGCTATACCTACACGCTACCTTTTTTGTCAACCTATTTGAATTCCATGTGGTATGTATGTTTTTTCATTACGTATATGCGTACATAGAAGTCATAGAACCATTTAGGGTGTAACGCGTACACAACACACGTACCTATTGGTACTTAAATAAAATTATGCGCAATGACATACTATTCTTGTTGATCGAATCACATGATTTTTTCTGTAATCCAATAAAAATAAATGTAAGGTACTATTAACATATTTATTACGTTATAAAATATAAATAAATAATCATTCATTTGCAATACCATGAAATTTATGTTAATGCGTTTAAATTGCATTGAAGTTCTGCAAAATTGTTAGGTAATAATATTTTTTGATGATCGTTTATGAGCCACATAATAATCAAATAATATTCAAGGGTAGACACATTGTTTGTTTAAATATTTATAAACGGTAACTATTTTCTCATTATATGTTTTTTTTATGTATTTTTTGTCCTTCGTGAGAATCGTGAAAAATTAATATGAATCATACAAGAAATTAGGATTAATATGAAGACTAAAATAATAATAATAAAAAAAAAAAAGATATTTATTTGCTAATTATTTTAGTGATTATTCCTCAAATCTAAAAACAAAGTAAGTGACGATTCCAGGACTTCATAACGGTAACAAAATAAAATTGTATGGGAATTCATGAATTTAGCACCACTAATAATAGTACCTTGACACATGGTTTATAATATACATGTATTAATTTATTATTATCTCATTTCAAAAATCATTGATCGAAATTCAAAATAGCTCGTTTGCTCCAGATAGATGCCACTGATACCAGTGCTAATCAGTGTAATATAAATACCAGGCTTCTATAATAACTATAATAATATTATAAACACACGACTATGGCAGCGAGTAGACTTTATAGACGTTTCGGTTAAACATACTCTTACCTATATTCAAATATAAATTATTTCTACGAAGAAAAAGATCATAAAACTATTAATTATTTTATTACTATGTAAAATAAGATGACTGAGATTTTGTTTTTGTTTTTAATACCACATATATAATTTCGGTGTACTAAATTAACATGGCACACAATAAAATACAATAACGGTTCGATGTTAATAGATAAAAATAAGTCAAATTAATTTCTAAAAATCCATTTTTATGCTTAAAAACAGACCAATATTTATATAATCAGATCGACCGCCTTATAAATTTCAACATTATATGTTCCTCGCAAAGGCCGTTGTACGCCAGTGACGGTCGATCAATTAAATGTACTTGAATATAGAAATATTATCATTGGTCTTATTTTCATACTTTTCACAAACGCCTCTATAGACGTAAATGTTTAGATTTTTATAGGGATACGTATTGGCGTATTGTTTATCCTGTAAAACATTTTTCATATTATCTACTCTTACTGTTTTTTTTGTCCGAATAAATATTATTTTCAAAAATGAAAATAAATTGTCTTTTTTACAATAAAGCTATTTTTTTGAACGAATAAAATATAAGTATCATATTTTTCAGACACCATGAGCTTATATTATTTAGGTACTTACAATAGTCAGTGTAAATAACCCCTTCGGTATTATGCTTTTGTGTTATCGGCAGCCATGGTGGCGCGATAGCGAACGGCGTATTTAGTTATGCGATCTCTGCAGTATAGTGATACGCATACACGTATAAGACATAATACAGTCGGTGGACCGTGACGGAACAGTGTACGACTATATGTATACGTTTAACGAGTTTGCGGTCGTCATCGCATCCGCCGTTGGGCGACACTGCTTTTTGCTTGTATATATTTAAATATATATATATATATACATAATAGTGTTCCTCGAGAGGCGCTCACGCAATGTCTCACGGTAAAGCGATCGCTGAAACATTGTTCGCAAACAAAAAGACACACACGCACACATATACCATTCTAAAAATATATGATTAACGTCTATATATATAAACATTATACATACACGAAGAAAGTATATAAGTTATAACGTCTCAACGTGCATATAATATATTTTTTGTCTTTCATTCAAAGTACCACGTTTGCGATCGCTGCCGTTATTCGCGTAGTATACCGAGCTTCTGTAGTCCATTCATCGATGTACCCGAACATACCTTGAATGGGACACTACACTGCGTTATGCAGGCCCTATAACTATGACAATGACCACTTGGTCGGTGCAACGACCTGTCTCGTCTGCGGGTAATAAGTATACGTATACAAGATACCTGTTATATGTATGAGTACACGCTATAGAAAATCGCCCGAATGTAATGTTAAAACGTTACATTATATTGCTTCCAGTGTTAACAAGCCCGATGAACGACTCTGATATCAGTACAGTGTATCATAGACTTATTTCTTTTAAGTTTTAAGTAATTTCATACATATTTTGCTATTCTAGTATGAATTGTAAATCATAGCCGTTCATACGCCGGGCACGTTAAAAAAAAGGTCACCTAAACATAAGGTTTGAATCTAATCAGTCTATGGATACGTCACTTATTCAAAATAATCTTTAAGAAGTCGAGTAATTTATAAGATACGATTTATACATAAATATATATAACATAATATGAATATATAATGCACTAAGATGTGTATTACACAGTATATAACATGATAAAAGTGATAGTAAATAATATAATTGGAGAGCTATTTAGAGATTTCAATGCAGTAAAGAAATTTTTGATATTGAAACGAACATATTTTATGTTAATATAATTAATTGTTGCGCTACTTGGGAGGTCTCTGATTTATTATTTTTATTTTAGTAATTATTGTTATTAATTCGTCTTTCGTGCATAATTTTCACGCTGTGGCTGCAGGCGGTTAACAATATTCATATTTCACAACGGAAAATGTATAACTATAAATAGTTTAAACTACCTATATGCGCCGCAGACCTATATTAAACTCTGTAAGCCAGGTGGAAAAGTTTAGGAAGTTAAGAGAAAAATGCAATGCGCAAAACATATGGATTGAACAGTATACGAGTAGGTAGGTACTCGAGAAATTTCGAGAAAGATGAGTTGTTTTTTTTTATGAGTATGTGTTTTGTAAACATAATTTCGTTTGACCGGTCATACCAGTTTTTGGGAGAAAGTTCCAAATCTCGTAGCACGAGAGTTTTAAGTAACGGCGGCGGCAACAACAATTGGAAACTATGGTCGGTGGCCACGACTATCATTATAACCATATAATATCATTATTATCACTTACATCCCTCTTTCAGCTACCGAAAAATTATTTTGCATTGGATTTTTGGCAATCATCGATTTTTTTCTAAGTCTAAAAATCTTATTGTATTAATTGTTCACTAGCTTATCTATTATAAAGGTTAATGAACTCCACATGACGTTTATTGCACATACACACAGAAGTATACCTAATAATAATATATAATACGATTTAGTCGCGAGTTTATTTGCTATATTACCTCCGGTGGGGTTGATCGTTCGTCGCCCACACACCGCTAGGTTACAGCCGTGCATGATATTAAATAATCTATGTAGACGATTCAATAAACGCTCACCAAGAGGACAATGATTAAACAAGACTACGTAAGTCTAGTGCGATTTTGAAAGACCTGCGTAATTACACACGCGCGAAACACACTCACACACTCAGACACACGTCGTTGTCGTGAGCTACCTAAAAAAAAGAAGAAAAAGAAACAAAAACTCTAACAAACGGTACATGGCGCGACGGAGCGCTAGTGTATGGGTACTGCGATGGGTAGATACGTGGAAGAACGGTTTTCTCAAGCGAACGACGACGGCGGCGTGCGCGTCCAGTGACAATCGCGCCGAGAAACGTGCAACAACCTTTCCTTCGACACGACGAACGTCGTCGTGATGGTGGATGTTACACGCTTCTCTATTCTTCCTTCGCTCTCCACAATATCCCCAAAACGAAACAGTGGCTGTTTTTTTGTTGTTTAAAATTAATTTTTAGTTACCGAGTATATCGTGAAATTCTGTTGATTTTGATTAGTTTTTAATTGTATCTATTAAAATTATAATTACCTACGAATATCAAGAATATTGTCGTGTTAATAATACCGCAGTAGTCGTATCGGTTACCTATTTTATATGTCATTACAGTAATCGTTTCGACTGCCGGAGTGGTATATTTTTTTCCACTTTAAACCAGTGACTTACTGAGATATAGGTAGTGACGGGAATTTGAAATACTCGCACCAACACCGAATCGCCGCGAAAAGACCGTCCCCGTTACGCCGTCACGTAAAATAATACAAATTTCCGAAAGGATATAGTCATGTTTTCGTCGTTCGAATAATAGTAGTTACGATGTTCGGTCTCGGGTGTAGTGTGCAAAAGAAACCTGCGTACCGGCAGCAGGACGACGTGCACATGATGGTCAGGAGCAGCAGAAGTCATGGCGCCTCGATTGCTGGCGTCCGGAAGAAACGCGGTCATCATCCAAAATTTAGGTACACAATCCGATGATAATAATATATTATAAATAGATAATATATATGTATATATAAACGTCATGTATCGTTGTATAATGTACATCTATAATATTCGCCGTAGGTCCTTATATTATCACACGTCGTAATAATAATTTTTTTTTGGATTTTACTTGAGGTGTTGATAGGTACGCACTTTTTTTTGTGCCACACGTCGTTATCGCGAATAATGTCTACCTACTTGTTTAGCTAGTGATTTTGACAGCGATGGGTGTTAACTCGGTCCGTACAGCAATATATCTGTATACCATGTATATACCAGACTATTATGGACCGGCGCAGGTACTGTGCGGAGTATAATAGACAGGATTCATTGACATCGCGAGTTTTCATTGACCGTGGCGATAATATAATATATTATATACGTATACAGTCGCGTATATAATATACTCCGGCCAATGTCATCGAATTCTACGTAAAGCGGGGGTTTCAGACGTGTGTATATGTGGAACAAATTTGATTTGCGGACACAATGATGGCCGGGCCGGCGGTTACTGTGTATTAAAATGACACACACACACACACACATGTAAAACATGTGTATATACGTATATGATATGATATATATATTTATGTATATGCATGTGTGTATAAACTAAATATGGACCGGCGGCGGGCAACGGAATGCTCGGCAATGCACAATGCCCGCGCTTCATATACAAGTTGATTGAACTCCTCGGGCTGTCGCGCGATGCCACCGATTCACACCACAATACGCGAATATTACATTGCCGACGACATCGTACATTTTTATTGTGTAAAAAGAGACACCACCGCCACACGGGTGCAGCACGGTAACGTAAATCGTCAACTGTTAATGCTCCACCGAATGTGCGCAACGATTATTCGCCGCCAAAGAAAACGAAAACCATCTCCGGTTGACGTATTTCGCAGTGTTTTTTAATACATTCTAGATGTTATACAAATAATCCGAATAATGTACCTGTACATACTTCTAGTAGGTAATGATCGAGTCAAGTCGTCGGCTGCGCTTAATGACTTTGCTGCACGGTGATAGTGTTGATAGTAATAACGTTCCGACACTATTGTATATATATAGGTACTCGTATAAATATTATTCATAATACGACCCGCGGGATCAGAGTTAAATAATCCATAGCCTTTGTACAAGCACTTTCACACATATTGGAAATATATAAAATTTCAATGTTGAAATTTGAAAAAGATAAAACTTAAACTCTTTAGTTCTTTTTTTTTCGGGGAGCTATTTGGTATGTTGTCAGTCGTAAACCCTGCATTTTCTCGTAGGCCCTAATCGCAGGGTTTTTACTGTTTATTTATCAATTCAACTTATAAATAACATCATATTATTGAATTGCAGTAAAACGAATATTATTGTATTTATATTCGTTCGCCAAGTCACCGCCTCATGTTTTATATGGGACATTTTTGTTTTCCTGTTTGGGAACCCTACAATTATAGTAATAATAATAAATACTATAACAATGGCTATGATGATAGCGTAGGTGGGATATAGACAAAAGCATAACGTGTTGGAAAGAAAAAAACACACAGAGACTATATAACGATGTCCGGTTACGGTCTACCGCGCGTGGACTTCAGTAAAACGGATCCCGCACGACGGACAGCGACGCGGCACAGGCGCGCACCTCGAATTTAGAAGTCCGGAACATTACCGACTTCTCGTTCTGTGAAATATATCCACACTCATCTTCGCATATAACAGATGCGAATTTATTACTGTTATCGTCGTAAGATATTGTATGCATTTCGTTCGATATTCCCAATTGCTACAAATGATCAATATTCTAGTCCGCATAAAATTGTCTGAGAACCAACTCGTGGAATCTACTGTTTAAAACACAATGATATTATAATAATACCATATTACTTGTATACATAGCTGCCGCCACGCAAACCGTTTTATAGATTGATACAATTTAAGAGTTTTATTAAGAGTTTATCGCATGAAAATACGATAAAAATAAAATATAATAATGGTCAATATGCAAACCGCAGCTAGGTACATTACAACTTTCGCGAACGTTATAACATCATTCGTTATTATTATATATGCATAAACGTATACATAATAATGATACCTGTATTTCCAATACGCGCAATTATATTTAGTATTTGGGTATATAATAAGAATGTTATGTTTATGTCGTATTAAATCAAATTCAACAGTTATTAGTTTATAGTTACATTATTTTTTAAATTATCGCATGATGAAATTCCAAAACAATTTTAATATGCCTATCGTTTTTAATCTAGAATTTTTTTTCTCTTAATAGGTATCTATATTATTTGCATATTATCTCACAGTTCTACATTTTCTAAATCTCAAATATTTCACCAAATCGTACGGGGCAAAGACCCTTGTTGTATTATGTGTTTAAGTCAGTTTGTCAGTTGTCAACTGACACGTTTATAAATTATAAGTAATGACTAATGAGTAATGATGTTTTGACACAACTGAAAAAATAATATTTATCGGTTCGTAATGTAAACACAACATAATACAATTTTATAGGTTATTAAAGGTCAACAATATTTTTCTAAATAATTACTCCAATAGACAATAATAATTTGAAATTTTTGAAATGTCGTTGTTTTGATATTATAGGAATAACATTTCGAATTCATTGTAATTTAATTTTTAAGTTGATACATTTATATTAGCAGACACCTGAATATTTTACGGGTCGCTTACTCCCGCTGTTCATTACAAAAAAAAAAAAAAAATAATTGTGTCAATTTAAAAAAGTCAATTTTGTGATTTTAAAACTGAAATTGGAAGGCTCGTAATATTTATATTTATAGGTATGGGTGTTTTAGTGTTTATTAGAATGAAACGAAAAGAATGCGTGCCATATTTTTACTGATGTAACAATACTCGTATGTTATTATAAAATTAAGCTGTTTTAATTGAGATTTATAATACTAATATGCTTTATAGAAACAATAAAAAATATCATCATAACTTCTATATCTATTTAATAATTAATAATTTACCGTTATTTTTATTAACCCAAACCATTTGTTGTCATATTATGGTCTATAGACCATCATTATAATATTAAGCATTTTACTAAGTCCCATCAAGAAACCATCCTCTTAATCATTCGGATTTTTTTTCAAAATAGTACTTATAAAGTTTGTACTTATAATTATAAAGTTTTCACATATTTTATTATATTGTTAACTGCAATAGATTCAAAGATCGTTTTATCCCAATCGTATAATATACACTGATACTTGAAGTCTATTTAATATGTTTTTGGCGTTTTTGCATATTGTATTCATGAAAAGTGAACCTATTGACATTTAGCGTTAGTCGTACCTAACTGCAGTTCACAATACTACGATGTAACAAAAAAGACATATTTTAAGATTTGTCGTGGTGAAATCGAACGCGTTATACAACTTTTTAGATGATTTAGTTTTTTTTCTCTTTAATAATTTATGCCAGCACGGGTTCACCGCAAATGTATAATCCCAGAAGTGATGTTCATCTCGCAGATTAGTTTTGCTTCGGGTTAAGAGACTTGTCATTTTTTTTCACCTAATTACATAATTTTCCGACAAACAGACTTCAGAGAAATCTTCTTTACACCCGAATAGTTTTATTGTTATTTAATTTATTTGTAGTGTCAGTCTTACTACTGCATCGGTGGTGTCACGTCGCGTGTCGTCCAAAAATGGACCGTTTTAAAAAGATTTTAAATTTGATTTTTAAATGTTCACACCTGTTTGGGATTGTTAATGTTTTGAAAGAATCTATATTCATGATAATTACAATCAACGAACGTAATAAATGTGGCCTGTAAGTACTGTCTAAATATTTCAAATCTGCACAATTATCGAAAATCTATTAATTTTTTTAATAACTTTAAATTTTAAAGTAATCAATTTAAAAAAAAAAAAAAAAAACATTATTTATAAATTATCTGTTCTTTAATATTGTTTATTTTACGAATAATGATATCATAATAACAATCATTTATAATGATTCCAACTTGAGAAAATTTTAAGTAAACGTAACTACTTTCTTTTTACTAAAATAACCCGTATTTGACATCTTAAAATGTTGTTAACATTTTTATGAGTTTAATGTCTCCAATAAATAATTTAAAAATATGTTTTTATTTTTTCTATTATAAATGTTGTATATTCTCGAATTATGTATAAATTATAATACATATTGATATTGAAACTTATTTTTAATCGATCAAACTCCATACGAACAATATCTATTAAACTTAATATTTAAAAACACAAAATACTCAATAGAATTCCTTACTGAACTGTAAACACTACAAGTATAATATTAACCTTATTTTATCGATATTTATCTTTTTTTTAATCTTTTTTCTTTAAAAAAAAAATTATATACAGGCCATATGCCCTTCGGCAGTGCAGCATAATAGTTCTCGTCCGGTGCACAAATATAATAATATTGGTTATGGATTCATGATGTATATATAATAATAATATTATAAAGGTACGTTATACATAATATATGAGTATATGACTATAATATATTATACATGTATTTATGTTTTTTTACGTCTTTAAATGTGTGTCATCTTGGTGCTCTGTTGGATTATGTATATGTGTGTGTCTGTATTTTTTTCTCCATAAAATTCTCAACATTTATACTATACACACATATAATATAATAATAAATAGTAGCATGTAGTATACGCTATAGCAGCAAGAGAGCGGTATACACGCGGAATATAACTGTTTGTCTGGTCGGTCGGACGACCAGTCGAGATGCAATTACCCGTGTAATGGCTTGGCGCGTCTCGGTTGTATGAATATAAAACTATTTTTCATGCCATCCAATTGACCGATATTGGAATTGTAGCGGAGACAAATACATGCACACAATTATACATGGTAATATTATAATAATATTTTATGTGTGTAGTACCTATATGTGCGTGTAATATAACAGGCATACACGAGATATCGTCTTATTTTAGCCCGAGGAAACCCGTCGTGAAAATTTACATACCGATTCGGTTTGCACATGGAATGTGCACAACGTTTAGGTCGAAATTTAGGTTCGATGTTTGCAGTTTTATTGGGTTTTTTTTTTCTGGACGTAAAAGACTTTGCCTCGGTATCAGAATACCTACATAATATTATTAATTATTATATTAAGTTTTAATTGGTCGACTTTTATTGTAAAATAGTATTAACCCAATTAAAACGCGTTGCAATGTCCCACTCGCATGTATTCTATATATCTACCAAAAATCATATGTTTAACATAATTATATAGGTGATGGTTAGAATGATAGTCATATCGCCATTATATCGGCCGTAGAATATATTCCTCTAAATCGCAGAATTTTGATCCTAGTCAAACACCCGGACGAAACGTCATAAATTAATAATTGTCGTTTTTCTACGCTAATGACGATCGTCTCACATAGACAATAACAGCATAATACCATAACAAACATTATAAATGTTTAAAATATGTAAACCGTATTAAACATATTTTTATATTATTACTGTTATTATTTATCTACGATCATATCTATGAAGTAACCACCAAATACCAACATTAGAATTCATATCATTGTACTTCTTACCAATTATGTAAAATGCAACATTTTAGTACAATTATTAATTATGTTTTACTGATTTGAATTGTAATATTTTAATTATTTTATACTTCAAAAATAAAATAGACTTCCAGCGCAGTCTGATTTAAAATAAAAATGAAAAAATGCACTTTTCTATCCAACCTACCTATTATCGAAAGGTTCCTTTTCAAATACAAAACATTATGATGTTATAACAGTTGAAAAATGCACCGGTATTAATTAACATTACCTACTGCTGTTATATTATCTATGGAACTTGTTGTCGGGTACATTTTTAAATTTAATTAAAAACTATGTTTAATTCCATGTTTAATATCAATCGAACAAATAGAAGTTTCGTGCGTATAAAGGAATAGGCACATCACGTTTTAAAATTGTTCTGTATGACTGTATATAGTATAATAGCATATAGGGTACACGGTATACGTGTTTCGAAATATTTCGATCACGATGGTATTTGCCGTGAAAAGATTCACGTAACATCGTTTTGTCTATTTGTAATAAATTGTTGAGCTACTTTTGTCGAAAAAATAATCTAAATGACAAAACATATATTGTATTTATTATTTATATTTAAGAAGAAACGACCAAAAACTTACAATGTTTTAATACTTTATAGTCCGTGTAAAAAAAAAAATGTGTTTACTGAAAATGTATACATATTTTAAGATAATTGCTATCATTGTATTAAAATGAAATTAATGAATTATTACCATTATGCTATTATTAAAACAATATATTTTAAATTAGCAAAATAAACGTAACATAAAATAATTATTACTATTTTTTAATTAAAAGGGTAAGTACTTATGTGATGTACTTACGTATAATTATATACTATAATGGGGGAGGAGAAATACTCATTCGGTTTCCCTTAAACGACTGCAGCTTAAAATCGAGGGGAAAATATTTATACAATATATTTATATATATTAAAAACAACTTTGCTCTTATGAGATAATAGTTAAAATAATATTACGGAATTAAACTCATTATAAGAAAATTGTAAATAATTTTAGTTTTAAAATTATCATAGGTATTATTTTAAAAGTTAAGCTTTTAATACAATTTACAAATAATCTATTTGCATAAAAGTATATTATAAGTATTTATAATATGGTTTATACTGCATGAATTTCTTTATTCTTCTGAAAAACGAAAAAACAAGTTAATAATAATTAATGATGAATCATATGAAAATTCTAAAATTCTGAGTAAATTTAGATTTTAGAAACGGTACATACGACTGGGAACTTATGTAGATTATACACAACACAATAATTTAATATTACATATATGTATATAATATATTAGCGTATACATTAATTCTGACAATAACTGTAGACTATATAATTTATATAGTACACACGCATAATTACATGTATTATGGTGGCATAAGTATTAGGTATTCGGAGTTTTTCACCGCTTATAAGTAAGTGGTCGTAATAATGATAACAGGGTTTATAATGTATATATTATATTAAAATAAAATATTACAGCGTTATTAAATATAAGAGATCGACATCATGTTTATCCCTTTTTCTCCAATAATACAGTTATTCAAAATCTGATTTTTAAAATTTTAAAATATACTTAAAGATGATATTTTTATATTCTTATGGTTTCTTGTACTACTTAAAAAGTGTCCTATGTCGATACAAATTTCTGTTGTTGTTGTTTTTTTTTTTTGTGTGTATACAGTAAATTATTTAGAGAATGATGTTTATAATTTTGTTGTTTTATCAAATTCAAAATAATTTAACTAAGTAGTTTTTGAGTTGTTTAATTTAGAGTAGACTATAGAATAATAGGTGAAAATATATGGGAGACTATGATAATTTAAACGTTATAGTGAATGATATTAATCTATCAATATTAAATTAATGTAATTTTTAAAAATGGTCCAAATATAATATATAATAAATACTAAATTCAATACTTTATCTATTTTATGTTTTTGTAAAATAGTTAAAGACACTATATCCTAACTATAAATATTTTGATAACTGAAAAACTACTCGTTTTAATTTTAAAATCAGAATTTATAAAATTATATTATTGAGTAATAAAAAAGGGATGAGAATGCTTAATGAATCACCCTGTACGTAACGCAGTTATCCGGTTGAATGATGGCATTGTCACAGTATACTAAATAACATTACCATCTAATATTGTTTGCTGCAGTAGTTTTGATTTGAATTTTCTAGTGCGATGTTGTTCGTAATTCACGACTCGCGCTCGTTTTCAGATTGTATTATTATTGTAATTATTATTTGAAGTCTCTAAAGCCCCGCGTGAGCATATATAACAATATAATATTATCCGTTGCTTCATATTTTGTTATAGACGCTCGCGCAGAGCTATATACCGATTGCGAATATATTGTCGCCCACTTACGTGTCATTGCCCGTCAGGCCTGTCGTGTATAATAGGGGGGGGGGGCAAATCGCGTTCCCGCATAAATTTTATTTT
The DNA here is from genome assembly GCF_002803265.2 of Melanaphis sacchari. Lineage (NCBI taxonomy): Eukaryota > Metazoa > Arthropoda > Insecta > Hemiptera > Aphididae > Melanaphis > Melanaphis sacchari. The sequence continues at coordinate 84,423 of NW_020270481.1, read as the reverse complement.
TAAGCACATTTTTTCCCATCGATTCTTATTTTTTTTAAACATCGAATATCTACAGCTGTGTAAACAAACGAGTTAATTGTTGTGGCTATTGTTAGTATTCCACCATGTCCGTCTACAATCGAAAAATAAAAACACCAAGGTAAATGCAGGTCGGTGTTTCGTTGTTGTGACCGCCTAGAATGTTAACATCATAATGTTAACACTTTTTATTTGTATTATCTACGCCCTCCATAGACACGCGAATCATTCTCAAAAGCTAACAAGCGTGTAGTGTTGTTGCCGCCGCGTTAGTTGATAAAATGATTCCGGATCGGTAACCTGGTTTTTCAACCTGAAAACCGCCTAATAGTCGTTCCTGTAGTTTGCGGACACCTAATAGAGTTCAATATAGGTATATTATGTACCTATTTTATATGTCGACAAATGTAAAACGTGTTCCTGACACGTTTTGATGTCGAATCGGCTGCACTAAAATACCCATGTGCAGGTTAATCAATTATGCATTCCGACAAGAACGACTCGCTGCACCGTAATATCTATACACGTATAACTATATACGAATTTTTTTTTTCTTTTGTATCCACGAACGTTTAATCACAATACACCTGTACCAATCCCTATACAAACGATTTTGTCAGATTTTTATTCGATATTCCGTCGAGAATATTATTTACGAAATATTTAAAATGTACGAATACAAAAGTTCAAACAGAGAACTGCTTGATATGTAATAAATATAGGATAAAACCATATAACCTAACCTTTACGTATATACCGCCGTGAGAAGTCTACATCATTTCCGGGCTCTTAATTATGCCTTGCCGGTTACCGTATACTTACCAAGTTCTATATTGTCCCGTTCTTTCGGTTCACTGCGTGTGTCGAACAATAACATAAGTGTTAAGTAACGTAGGCACTAACCATTCATGAAATATCATTAATTCTATAACGTAATCCTAACTGAACCTTTAATGTTTCAATCATATTATACGAATACGCTTTCGTAAAGTCTGCATATTTGGATATAGTATAACATCATAGTTACGTTTCACTATAGTCTATACTGTCTATAGTCATAACGGAGATTGTACAATAACGATATTATTGTTTTGTTCCTAGTTGGACTTGCTATAATGGTCTGCAGATAATCCTGAAATGACCTGTTCAATTCCGGGTGGTCTGCGTGGGAGTTTACCAATTGCGCTTAAAATTACCTTTTCATATACCAATTGCGCTCTAAACATTTTAGGGTCGATATACCAATTGC
>NW_020270481.1:51875-83146 GCF_002803265.2 Melanaphis sacchari | reverse complement strand
CGCTCTAAACATTTTAGGGTCGATATACCAATTGCGCTCTAAACATTCTAGGGTCGATGTACCAATTGCGCTCAATATATTTTACATTACCTAAGGAAAACTTATTAGTTAGTTAATAACCGATTTTTTTTTGCGAGTTAAAAGTAAAAGTCTTCCAAGTCGGTGAAACGTATAGGCTTTATACAGTTAAGTTAATGAAAACTAAAATAATATAACATTAATAATAATAAGAGAATAGGTGGTTAAATCATAAATATATAATAATAATAATAGTTTAAGGTAATCATGATGTTTGTATTTTGCATGCTTTATAAATGTTTCACCACGAGGTATAATAATAATTAATAACATTATGATTTTAAAAAAGTATAATACAAATAAATTAATAGGTACACTATAATCGGTCACAAGTTTGTAATTACGTTAAAATAATGAATTTGGTCACAACGAGGTATAATAATAACATTATGATTTAAAAAAATATATATATAACACAAATAAATTAATAGGTGGGTACACTAACTGGTCACAAGTTTGATTGTCAATTATTCAAAATTAAATTAATAGGTACATAATAATATTATAATTCACATTTAAACGTTTTTTACAATAATGATAACACACAATTTTTAAAAATTCGTTTCTACAAATTTCGCCAGATTTGTATTTATCGATATAAGAATTAATTGTTATTTTTTTTTTTAAATATGCTCTATTAGAAATATATTTTTCCTGTTCTATACTATTTATTGCAATGTACGTGCTAGTCTGCGTTTCAATAATAACTTTTAAAAAGACAAAAATATTTGGATGGGGAGAATAAAAATTTGTAGAAAATGAAGCGTGAAAAGCTTCACATGCATTAGTTGTACGTTCACAGCTTATTGAATTGGACGCCCACAGTTTTGGAGGAAATGTAGTATTAGATGATATATAGTTTTCAACGAGATAATTAGTAAATTTAGTTAGATTTGAATTAATTGGTTGAATCGTCATTAGTTCTTCTACAAACACATCCTCCACTTCTTCGTGTGAAAAAAGTGATAAACCAAAAACTAAATGAAGCCATTTTCCTACTTCAGAATTAGGATTTTTATACTCTGTTTGCAGTCCACAACTTTGAATATTCCTCCACCAAGCTTGTGATAAATGAAATCGACACCCTACTAAAAGTATTGAAGGCCAGACTTGTTTTACTGCAAAATGTATACCTTGTTCGAAATCGGCAACGACTGTTTTTGGATTTAAATCAATATTGAATGTTGCACATTTACTAATTAAAACTCGAAATAAATATTCATATGTACTTGGTAATTTATTTGGCAGTAAAGAAAATATAAGTGGAATATAGTGCCCATTTTTCAAACCATGTATTGTAAAAAGTTGGTAAAAATATTTAGAACAAAATTCGAATGTTCCATCAACAAATATTTTGTCACAAGTACATAAAAAATTCTAAGTTTGATTTGGTAGAAAAACATATTATATTCAACATATTGTCGTTTATAAGCAATAAATTCTCACTCTTGTATGTATTTGTATCCAAATTATTTAAAGCTGTATGCACTTCGGTTACATTTTTCGGTAAAGGTGGTAGCGTTTTTCTACGAGTACGATAAACGCTTCGTCGTATAGAATGCACATCGTTTAATGTTAAATCTAACGCACTTGATTGCACTTCATTCCGAATTAGTTTTAGTGGTCGTGTTGTAACTTGGTCTGTTGCTTTTCTTTTTAATGAATTAGCAACAATTTGTCTATTAATATTTGAACTTACTTCGTGGTTATGATCAAAATTCGATTTTAAAAGCACCGTTTCACTCACATCACATAAAAAATTCGAAGTACACGATTTAATTGTACATCTCCATTTTATTCCATTTTTGGAAATAGTACATTTTCGGAACTTAAACTCGTCAAGAACTAATAACGGTTTACCTTTTTCACTAAAAGCTTTTGTAAAACGATCCATATTGTAACGTCAAACAACTAAAACTTATACTAAACGATTAACAAGACATAAGTATTGGGTACCTATCAATATGATTTATATTTATAATGGGTATCACCAATGTGTTCTTCTATCTACAGTATATTGTGTGCAACGAAACAATTAGGCTGATAAAATATATCCGATGATAATGAAAACTTGTTTTCGTCCATCACTCAAATGCGTACTTCCGTAATCAAAATATGTGCGTAATAATAATAACGTTTCATAAAATTCCCTACATTAATATATATAATAATACACTGTTAAAAAATATATTAAAACATAAGACATAAAGTAATAGGATTTTGAGTTTATGGTAATCATAATATTTGTATTTTGCATGTTTTAACAATAATAATAATTTTTCAAATAATAATTTGAGCATGGCAATTTAGAATAATATAATTTAAATTCAAGCGCAATTGGTATATTGACCGTAAAATATAAAGAGCGCAATTGGTACACTAACCGTAAAATATATGCAGCGCAATTGGTATATTGACCCAAGTATAAAAATTTTGTTTTAGGCGCAATTGGTCCATACCCGTCTGCGTGACCATTGCATTTTACAATTAAGTAACAATATTAACACGATTGAATATTCGATATTCTTTATAAACGAGATGGTTCACTGTACAAGAAAAAAAAACATTTTAATTTTTTTTACATTTTTATGACGTGTTAATACGACTTCTGAGTTGACTGTTAGGGGTGTTTAAAGTACTTAAATTTCATAGTAGTTAGGTTAATACCTTCGTATAATATGCATATTTCCGAATAAATTTAGAAAGTAATGAATCTTACCCCTTATTCTTGATAAATAATTTATAATAACCATTTTTATCCGGTAACCATACACCAAATGGCTGCTATATTATATTTAATGATTTACACTAAATTTGTGATGGTTTCGGTTTGTTACAAATTGTCGACATTTTTTTAAAGAGAAAACATTCAAATGATTAATTACTGCAGACTTTACAATTTATAGAAAAAAATCCTCTTATAAATATAAAATAATTAATAAGAGAACAAATTACGTGAAAGTCATGTTTGTTTGAAGTACAAGAAGATATTGATAAAAAAAATATAATCTATATTTTCTTAACACATCATAATATAATCTAAAATATAAAACTGATAATGCGCATACATATTGTAAATTCCTCAAGTGCCATTTGTAGTGAACTCACGAATAAAATAGACCTGCCTGTATTAGTTGACACAATATGTGACGTGACGATCGAACCCATAAAAATTAATAATTTCACGCAATCACTGAAATATTTAGTATTTTTATTTTTTTTTAAATAAAAATAAACATCATACATGTATACAACATTTACACACACGCACATTGAGTGTATTACTGTTGGTACATCAACATGTGAAATTAATCGATTCTGTGTGTTTATGCACCACGAACATTTGAATACCGCGCAATCAGCGTCTTGTGCCGTCTTATACTCGTATTATGGTTATCCCACAATATATTGGTCATTATTTTCCAATTCTCCTCCGAATAAGCCGTACAATAATAAATAATAGAATTGTATACTTTCGTACTTTCACGGTATCCTACCACTGTTCCAATATTTATGTTTGCATTATTATAGTTGTAGATACACAACTTGTCACAACAAAGTATTTCAATCGACGGGCGTTGTACGTCTCATATTTTATTTTGACTATACAGAAAACGAATAATAATATTGATAACATTGTTGAAGCTTTGTCGAATGTTGTATCTGAACGTATCGAGTTTGTGTGGGTTTTTATATTATATTTGTAGAATCTATGTTTAACTTATACATTAATCGCATAGATTACATAAATCAAGCTCCTTGTCTTCACATATACGACTTCCTTTGGAAGTAAAATTTTTGAGGGTGTTAACATGTGTGATTAGGGTTCTGAAAACGATTTTCAAATATTCAATAAAATTATAATGGTTAAAATATAATAAATATAAACGTATAAAGTGTATCGTAAAGAATGCAATTTCTATTAGAGAGGTAAAAAAAAATATTTTGCCCTCAGGGTGCTTTAATAAACATAGCTAAGCTACTGAGACACAACAAGATACATATCAAAATATTGTCATGGTTTTAATAGTTATTATAGTACGATGTTAACGATCTATATAAATCGTATGTCGTTTGTTACAGCGCGAACACTCAGATGGACAACGACGTCACGCCGGTTTACTTGGCCGCTCAAGAGGGACACCTGGAAGTACTCAAATTCCTCGTGCTCGAGGCAGGCGGTTCGCTGTACGTCCGAGCCAAAGACGGTATGGCACCCGTACACGCTGCCGCTCAAATGGGATGTCTTAACTGTTTGAAATGGATGGTGAGTTAAAGATTTTACCACTAATATAAAATAAAATAAAATATCGTACTATGATTCGCCGACTAAAGCACCGCGCCCCAACGATACAGGTACTCGGAATGCTTTATATTATGTGTTACAATTGTATGTGCACGATTTAATCACGTCAAACGAAATAAATTAATAGAAAATAGAACATAAATCATATTTTTTCAACATATTTCTACCCATATAAAGCCGCAGCTAGTAGTTCTTAATTCCAATATTAAAGTTGTTGACCTACTACGCAATCAGTTATGCAGGTATATAATATAATAATAAGTTTTTCTAATGCCATACACTTTAAAATGATTTATTATCGAACATTTTTTAATCTGCAGAGTAACTTAAACATTGTAAATAGGTACTAGCCACAAGGAGGCATATAATAAAAATTAAATGTGTGATTTTTTTTTAATTATCTTACAAAATATTACGGAAGTTGTAGGTAATTGCACGTGGGATTTTTATATTTTATAACACTACTCAACTTTCATAATAAAGTTTACTGATCTTTGGTTTCACGCATAGTTTTTACGCTAACAAACGTAATAATTAATAACCGTATAATAATTAAAATATAATCACTATAATTAAAATGTTATACAAATATTTGTCTTTAACACATATACAAACATCTTGTTTTATTATAAGAACACTATTTTAATTAAAATTAAGTGAAAGTAAAGTACTTACTTACAAATTATAACAATACAAAAATCTGGAAAAGTTAAAAAAATAAAAATCATAATAGGTAATAAATTTTAATTTTGGTAAATTGTTGACTACAACATCAGTATTCGTTATTTATTGAGAATATTACATTTCAATCGTATACATACGTTGTGTTAGAATTTTTCATCTACAAATTTTTGCACTGAAGGTTTTGTGTGCATGTTCTTATACTTCATATTATAATAAGCCTATACCTATATAATAAAAATAATGCATAATATTGAAAACACAAAATAGCAATGTCTTTCACGCTTGTATCAGTGAACCTCGGGATGTTTCGTCATGGTTTTAATGTTCTCAGTGGTATTGTTATTTTTTTTTTAAATATTTTTTATAAACTTATCATCGTAAATCTCATCCAATATATTTTTTAGTTTGGATACTGCCAGATATAATATCATAATATCGTGTATATAGTTTTTTCTGTTACACATATAATAATTATCAATTATTAGAATACTATTATTGTGGTAGCCGAGAATTTATTATTATTATTATTTTTTTTTTTTTTTAAATAATATTAATGTGTATTTTATACCGTTTATGTGATTGAATAGGTTAGAGATCAAGGAGTCGATCCAAACCTTAGAGATGGCGATGGTGCAACAGCGTTACATTTTGCTGCGAGCAGAGGACATGTTGACACGGTGCGATGGTTGTTGAGACATGGCGCCAACCTGGTCGTCGACAAATACGGGAAGAGCCCAATCAACGACGCAGCGGAAAACCATCAAATGGAGGTGAGCAAAGTTTCCGACTACATAATTCACGTTAATCTATAAAATATAATACTATATTAGTATAACTAGTTTTTACCATAACAAAGAAAGAAGATTTTCAAATTTTCCTACCTTTTATGTTCTTCTTTACTTTTTCTTTATACTTTTTGAGTATTTGTTCAAGAAATCCAATAACAAAAAATAACATTTGTATTAAAACCTAATAGTAAAATAGCAAAATATACAGCAGAATGACAATTTCAAAACTAAAACTATTGGATTAAATGAATAAAATGTAATGTATTATAATTTAAACATTGCTAATAAGTTATATAATTATATTTTAATTATTATTAAATTAAATTTGTATACTTTATCGCTATGATAAAGCTAGAATTTTAAATAAATTAGCATTTATTCGCAGTATAATTTCTAAACCACTTCTGAGATACATGAAACAACAAAATTAATAATTCATTGAATTGAGATGAGCTGGCGACTTTTCTATATTTTGTAAATGCATGAAATTAAAACAGTTACGTGTACAATATCAGTCTTCTAAATTCCGTAATTATTATTGTTGGTAATTTTTGTCATATTGAAAACAACTCAATAGCACAAATTTACTAATATCCACTAATAGTTCAACATAATCGGTGAATCTCGATTAAATTTATTATATTTTGTGTGTGAGAATGAAGACGGCGCGTGCGTATATCAATTTCTCTTTTATCGTTTTTCCGGGTATGCATGTAGCACATAATATATTATCGAGAAAGGAACAATAATTTAATAATTATTATTGTAATACTGTGTACTCAATTTTCTGCTATTGCTCTGTACTGACACACGTCAAATACGTCGGACGAGGTCACAGTAAATCGGCGTGTTTGGTGAATAAAATCAATTTCACGCGCCGACAGTATTATTACTCGCGTATACCTATAGTCTATACTATAAAATAACATTCAGCAAAGCGTCTTTAAAATAACCTCTCGTCAGTCGTCTTCAATGGCATTGACCAATCGTCATATTGTCGTATTTACCAGCAATTTTTAACAAGAGTAGTTTGTCGAATTTCCTATTGCATATCGGCGGTAGCGTCAAATAAATAATAAGGAAAACGTGTTTGTCCTCATCGCCCGGATAGTTAACCCAATTAGTCTACAACTGGCAATGCAACGTACATTATTTCCGTGGCTCGTTAAATACCACGATGACCGTGATCTTTAACTAACTGAATGGCTACACCAATATACACAGCATTTTTGTATCGCGACGATGATGACCGTGGGCGAACGATATTATATAGTGATCATCGCACGGTGAAATCGACAACAACCAACGGACATTCCGGTGTGCGTTCACGTTCCAATAACCTCTCGCAGATGCGATTCTCCCGATGATAGGCGACCTTGATCCATCATGCTCAGTGAAAGAACGATATTATGTTATGCACGAAGGTATAAAACGTGTAAAAAACGAAAGCTCGAAACTTTGACCAACAGTGTATTAAATACGTACAATATCATAAATCCATAACATTTATAACTCTCTTCGCTGTGCGTCGTATTTAATATGATAAGTGCAAAGTAAGAAAAGACATACGCACTTACCCCAGAGTGCATACAATTATGAAAAATATAAACCGCAAGTATTTATATAACTACGCCCTAACATTTATCCCATATAGACGTTTCGTAATGTGTGTATAGGCCGAACGAAAAAATAAAAAAACATACGCGCTCGATATGTCGACCACAAATTAATTGCCGTTTGCGTCATATTTCTTACACGTAACACGTATAATATATCATATACAACATAATATATAAGTCTGAGTATTGTGAAACCCATCGATTTATTGATATATATATATATTATTATAATGCGATAATACGTGTATTGTATGCATGTATTATACCGACACCCTTTCGAAATGTTAATAATGTAATATTATATCATGAGTGTGTTTGTGTGTATATGCAGTGTCTGAATATATTGGTGCAACATGGTACGATGCCGGATTATCACGACGAGAAAAAGAACGGCAGACTGTTGGGCTGTACGTGTCGAAAAGAAGAACCGAAAACACGAGTGAGTGTATTTTATTGTAATAATACAAATAAATAATAATATAAAAGATTGGCATTAACGAATCAAACAGTCAATATTATTTACTACCTATAGTAGTTAACCTATAGTTACTTTTGGGTTCTGTTAATACATCTATATACTCACTTAGCTTAATTGTTTTTTAATTAACGTGAAATCAGCCAACTAATTAGATTTTTGTTCAATCACCTACATTTATTTTATCCTAGATTTTATTTATTATTAATAAATTATATTTTAATCGATTTTGTTTTCATGTTATAAAGATTATGAAGTGTTTTTGGTATAAATAATTTTTTTGATCAGTGACGAAAAACTTCAATGAAATACAATACTTGTATAATAGTAATACTTTATAAATCATAGGATAGGTTTAAATCAGTAAAAAATAAAGTAAGTTAGTATTATTGTCAAAATGTTTAAAAAAATTTGTGTTGTGTTTGCACTTTTAACTTAACTAAGTTAAACAAAAATTAAATGTTTTACTTTTTTACTCAATACGTATTATCTCAACTGAGTTTAAAAAAATCATTTACTTTCTAGCTTTGTATAATTAATATGACTACATTAAACATTTTGTGTGTATGTGTGTCTTTCGGGGCGTCTCTCTTCATATTTAATTTATTATTGGTTAAAATGAACAGTTATCTATACATCTCTGCAACCACACTGCACTGTTACTGCTCGTCAGTTATAACGTCACTAAGGTTAAGAAGTTAAGCCGATTAGCAACTGGCCTGCTTCCTACATACCTACATAATAGTATTGTACATTTTTTATTTTATAAATACGTGCATAAAGACTCTATAAAATTGTACACGCGTTTACTGCAATAGTAATTAACGAACGCGTATTATGGATATAATATTATTATAGATCGCCGTTAAATCCGGTCAAACCTCTTACTAGAGTAAACAGTAAAACCGTCACTAAGATGATACCACTGCAGTATTATAGTATCATCTCGGCGTCTAATATGGCAGTTTATTGTACTTGAATGTCAACCTGTGTCTCTTAAATTGATTTTAATATATCATCGTGATTTCCGGCACTTACAAATTCGTTTTTGAGGTTTAAAGTTCGATGAACGCCTACAGCTAGGCCACAGCTTAATACCTTAAAAATAAAATAAAATCAGTAAACTCGAGACTCCCCGCCCGCTCTGATCAAGCTTCTCCGATCCTCGAGAAACCATTAATTTACAAATCTATTGTCAGACCAAAGTGCGGTCCTGTGGCGTCCGGATGTGAGTCTTTGCCAAAACTTCCTACTTAAAAACGATTCAGCTCTTCCGATCGCGAGTTTTCCGTCGTGACATTTTCGTTCGGACCGGGTTCACTAGGAATAATGATTTGCGCTACGGCGACATTAAAACATTAACGCGGAAAACGTAGGTATAATATAATAGCACTGTAACATATTACATATATATTGTGACGTTATCGGGCTGGTCCTTCCGGGGTCACCGCGGACATTAACGACTAATACGTGGATTGCATGGACTTAATCACGCCTTTCGCGTGTCGTTTGCAGTGCTCGTTCGCCGATTGCGTCAACTACAAGAAGAGCCAGGAACCGTTTTACCTGCACCCCCCGTCACCGGTAGGAGGCGGTCATCACCAGCACCTGCAGAACCAGAACCAGCAGCAGCATAACGGTTCCGGACGCGGCAAGGTGGCCGTCAAAGACGGTCTGTACGTCGTGAACACTCCGCCGCCGCCGCCGCCACCGCCGGCGTTGCAACAACAACAACAACAGTTTAGCAAAGTCAACGCGTCGACGGCCGTGCTTCAGGCCGTCGAACCGGTCAAACCGCCGCAGCCGCAGGGACCGTTTTACCTCCACAACCCGAACGGATTGATCGACGACCCGGTGAAGGACATTTTCGCGACGGACAAGACGGCGGCAAAAGCGGCGGCAACGTACGTGACCGCGGCCGCTCACCCGCCGCCGCCACTGCCGGCCATTGGCCTCAACACCATGACCGGTAAGACTTCGAGCGCTATTATAATATTGTTATTAACACGACAGCGTGTGTTTACATGTTATTATAATATTATCTCGCTTTGTCGTCAAATTTGTGTCTAAAATTCTTATTTTTCCGTCGTGACGGATTTTTTCGGATATTTAAACGTTTTTATACAACGCCGCGTCGTCATCGCCGTCATCCGCCCGCGCGTAACGATATTTTAACAACGTTCGACTTGCGGCCTGCGTGCGAACGCTGCCATATTTGTTTAGCAGACGTGATATTATTGAAGCACAACACTGCTGTGAGATATTATATAGTGTTATACTATAGCGAGAGACTGCCAGGCGTGACCGGGTGACATCCGACCGATCGGATGATCGTTATTCGTTGTACGTGTGTTGTATACGTCGACACTTCGATAAACCATAACGTGTTGACGGTTCATTGAAGGTTAGAAATAAAAAATAAAATGGCAAAAAAATTGTACCTCGACCGTAACAATATACCGCGGTAGTATTATACAGTTGGAAATATACCGTTCAAGTACGATTAATATAGAAATGAAATAATACGATGTATAATTTAAAAAAATATTGATACGAATCTGTTAGGAGAATATATGCTGAGGCTTGAAACAATAAATAGTTGTAATACGACAGGATAACGGTAACGAAAACGAGGAATGTGAAGTTGATGAGAACAACAGACATTTAAACAGTAGTCGGTGAGAAAAATTACATTTCAAATTATTCCGTTTCTGCGTAGGGCAGAGAGTCGGTTTACGAAAATATATCAAAAGAAACGAGTAGAGAGATTATATAGTATACCTAATACGGGTAAAAAAACATTAAGAATTTAAGTGCGATATCTGACAGATAAATCCACACGCCGAGAGAAAGGAGTGTCGGGTAACTTTTACAAATTTTGATTCTACGGGGGAAAATATCGAATAAGATCAATCAGAAACAGATATATGTTGGTATAATATAGTACGATACGTGATCAGCGATCGGCGACATCATTCATTAATCGTGTCCGTAACCGATGCGGTGAGGAATCTAAAGATTCTATAAAGGAATCAATCGTCCTCGAATACAGAATTTATAAATTAGGTACGAGGTTGGAGCGGTATAAAAGTAAACAAATCAATATTAATAAATAATATAAGATCTCGGTGCATTTCCGAGCCCGACAGGTACTCAAAACGTACAATATTATTATACACTATAGGCATTCGACAAACGAGCAGTGTATGGTGACACGGACGTCGCAAATACGACGAAGCGTGTAAAATATTATGTTTTTAAGCCTATAATATTTCAACGACATTATCGATTTACGTCGTGAAATCTTAGCTGCAGAATACTGCGCCTTTACCGTTTCGTCGATAAATTCTCTCACGCCGTCGTTTCACGCACAGTACTCGTCTGACAAAATTAATATTGCCCGACCGTTTGTGGGTCGAGACTTCGTTAAACGTATTAAATATCATAATATACCGAACGCGGGCCGCACTATTTTTTTCTTTTTACTAATCACTTTCGCGTTCTCTCGCGGCGCGAGCGTATACACCTGTACGACGATTAATGCATGCCGCCGTAATACACTTTACCATAACGAACGACGCGTATAATAATAAATTATTAACGATAACGAAGCCGTTCTACCGGTAGGTACCACGTGACAATGCATCGTAGATTTTCACGTGATCGGCGCGCAGGTGTTAATTATTATTATTATTATTATTATTATTATAAAAAACGACCGTTCGCCGTCGGACGAGATTACCCCGCCGAGTTGACCGGTGTCGAAATGATTCGATGAATTCGATAAAAAAAAATTTTAAAAACAAATTTTGCCGCCGCCGCGACGACTCGCCCACACACACGTATTTATATTATAATATAGGTAGCAACAATTTATGATTTTAGTCGATCGTTTTCTGCGGCGTTATCTCGTCCGTCGTCGAGTGCGCGCGCCGTTATCTACGTCGAGATAAGTGTTTAAAGATACGAGTAAACAATAATAAATATGAAAAACGGGAAAAGGCGTCGCCGCGCGTCCACCGGCGCAAACCACGCCGCACTGTCACCCATAATATTATAATCATACGACAGTCGTTCGTGCCGCTGCAGCCGTCGTTCAGCGTTTACATAACGTCGCTGCCGACGACGACATAACAGTGCTGCAGCCTTTAATAAAACCGCACAAAACCTTATAATAACGATAGCGTCGTGAAAATGGTCGCCGTCGACCTTTGCGCGGCGCTCGCGCCCGTCGCGACTGCTGCAGCGGCGGGCGGCGCCTCCGGTGGACGGGCGGCCGCGCGGACCGGAACAGCGGGGCGGACGACCGGCGCGACGTCGCCGTTGTCCGTCCGGCCGGCACGTTCACGTCACTAACGACGCCTCGGGCGCCCGATTTTTCCGTGTCCACAGTCAAGGTGGAGGTGCACAGCAGCAACAGCAGCTCCGGCGCCGGGTCCGACGAGAACCTCAGCTCGTCGTCGTCGGACAGGGGCAGCGACCCGGGCACCGCGGCCGGCGAGAACGACTACGAGGACATCTACGAGGTGAGGCAACGGGCCGAGGGCGTGGGCCTCCTGCACCACGCGCAACACCATCACCGCGGCAAAGAATCGTCCAAGAGCCCCAGCCGGGACTCGGGAAGCCACAGCCGTTCGGGTTCCATGAGCTCCACGGGCAGCGGAGTGGGCGGCGCGGCTGGAGTCGTCGGCTCGTCCGTGGTCGTGTTGCACACCAGTAGCGGCGTCGGTGGCGATGGAAAGTCGGTCAACTCGTCGTGCAAGGCGGTCACCAACGTCACTGTCAACGGTTCGCACGACATGACCGAGTGCTATGAGCCCGTCGGCGCGATGACGCCAGGTACGTAACTTTGCGTAATGATATTACCTGTGTGTGTGTGTGTGTGTGTGTGTTATTATCGATTTTTTTTTTTTTTGTTAATTATATTATAATATTTTTACGAGCTGTAAGTGGCGCACAATCAAAGTTTACGGACATAAAATAATATTTTACATTACACGGGACTTGTACACTATTATTACCTATTTGTACACACTCGAATCCGTCAAAAACCACAAGTGTGCGATTTTCGCTATCGCGTCACCTCTATATACTGTTTAATATATTAAATTGTTTAACAAAAATGATTAGTAGCAAATCAAGTACCTACTTATGTAATAGTCAATCGTATACGGCAAACGATCTTCACGGCTCATCCGTCGCTAATACGCTGCAAACCTAATAATTATGATGTATCGGTCCATCACATTTTAGTAATTCTATTGATCGGTTATTGATACCCAACAATAATATACGTAATACATACCTATTTACATGTTATTAATAAAATTGTGTTATTGAAAAAAAAATTCACTATCAAAGGTTTTGAGCGTTACCAATATGAATTGCCATCGTTTTATATTTTTTTTCTATTTCTCTAAAATTACATTACCGGGTTATTAATTAAAATCATAATCAGCTCTGATTTTAAATATTAGAAAGCCATAAAAGTGATTTAATTATTCCTAGTCTGGTATAAATTAAATGGTAAAAGATCGACTTTATTAACAATTTAGTAATGTATGACTTGGCGTATGTTTTATTTTCGATTCCGATAAACGGTTAGGATTCTATAAATAAAATTGGTCGACCGTGGTCACATTAAGCATTACTAACTTTTAAAGTGTTAACATTCAATTCTATGACGTGATCACCAGGATCCGGATTGAATGCCTCGTAAACAAATAGCATTTTTGTTCAGTGGACAATATTCTCAATATTAAATAAATATATATAAATGTTTTTCTCTATAAATTGCTCTACAAAAAGAGAAACTCCGAAGACGCCAATATTAGTAGAAAACACTCAATGTTATTTTTAATTTGTACATCCATAATAATAATAATTATTCTCTTTATTGCCATTTGTGAATTATTTACGAATACACGAGTTGGATCATTTAAAAGCTGTAACTACCACCTACGGCGTTAATAACTAGTTATGGTACTCTGATGAATTTGTTTTTCGGATTTTCACATGATATCCCTAGTATATAACATTTTATTCAATTCTATCATTTTATCATTTTATGTTAACAGATCTGATTTCAAATCGATTTTATTGTACTTTCATATTCCTTATGATTAATAGTCACAGTAGTCGATAAACATTATTTTTTAAATGTGTTTAATTTTAAATCACTTGCGTACTATAATAATATCTTTACATTCTTTACAATACACATTTGTTCAACTTAATTAGATACTTGCATAAATTGTAATCATGGTTTAATTAATCTCAAAGTAGTCTCGGCGTTCAAAGATGTGGTAAAAACTAAAAGTATGATTTTCGTCTAAATTAAATTATAATATCATGTGCACGGTGTGTCGAATGTTGCATTATGCACAGTGAACTTACCATTTAATAGGTGAACTGCATAAAATTAACAATTATTAATAATCGGTCTGCAGCGAGATACGGTGAAATACTGCATAATAATTATAGGTATACATAATATTGCACAAGCACTGATCATTTGGGTCCTTTCTGATTAACACACAATGTGAGACTTAAATATTATAATGTATAATAATGTATTATCAAAGAGATCTGTGTTTAAAAATAGAAAACAATTTCATATGTTTGGGTTTTAAAATTTAATTTCAGTTTTAGAGTGTTGTAATCATAGTGGCGTAGCGAAAAACATTAATTAGGGAGATGGATAATTAAAATTTATTACTATACCATGTAAGTGTCTAATGAATTGATAAACACTTATAAACAATATGCAAATGCATACGCATATGCAAAAAGTTCTGTTTACACCTTTTAATATATTAACCGTCTTAAATTTAAACATCGAGTTGGTAGTTTATTGTTGTATGCCAATAAAGGAAATGTAAAAAAATAATAACAATTTTATAACGAGTGTTTATCTATTATATAATATTGTCGTTCAAAACTGGTAAAAAATCAAATGATATAGGTCTTATTACCAGTCTATCGCCATTTCGATCATTGACGGATATAAACGATAGGAAGTTTATTTGATTATAAGCTTTTTTCTTTGTGACCATATAAGAGGTGAGGTTGGAGGGCAATAACGCCATCACGGATCTCACCTCGACCACCGTTTAACTACGTACGTTGTGCCGCCGGCTGTATAGTAATCTCTGTATGGGTATAATAATTTAATAAAAAATTGTAATAAAAAAAAAAGCGAAAATTAAACGTGACGTATTTTGCCCGTGTAATGACAGAGTCGGGAGTGTCGAGCGGCTCGCCGTCGGACGTGAGCCATTCGGCCGAAGACTCGGACCCGGAGCTGCCGGGTCAACATCACCATCACACGCTGCCGCTACACGCGGCCGTTCACCACCACAAGGAACGGACGCCGCTGAAGCGCGTGGTGTCGGAACCGGCGGCGGGCGTGTGTCCTCCACCGCCCCCGCCTCCAATGCCCGTTAACGATTTCCACGGACAGGTGTACGTGTACGTGCAACAGCAGTCGGTCCGCAATCCCAGTGAGCATTTTATACCATATTATTATCATCAAACACCCGTCGAAAATAAGTATAGTACGCCACTACGGGTATAATAAAGATTAGATTCTGTTTTGGTGAAGTCGTTTTAGAAGTTGATGATAGCTTGGATGTCCTCGGACTGACCCCCGTCTCATTCCGGAAATGTAGTAGAAGTCTTACTATTAAAAATATTAAATAGCTTAACCGCGTTTTTGATTTTTTTTTTTTTTTTGCAGTAGAAGCGATGTATGTATGTTTTTGATTCTCATTAGCCGCGGTAATTATCGTGCTTAATTGGATAGCTTTTATTGTTTATTTCGCAGCAAGAAATTGTTGTGATTATAAAAAAAAAAACATGGACATGGTGTGATTATCCGGATTTCTTAATGTACGAGATAATCGAAAAATAAATACAAAGCCCCTTCTATAAAATTCGACTAAATCTTCTACTATACGGTATCGAGAATAATTAGTTTTAATAATTAATAACCGTGATTTTTATCATGATAGTTTATTAATCGACTTAACGAGTGCAATTAAACTAATTAATAACGATTTAAAAGAGAATAATCTTCAACAAATCAGTCCGATTTCACCTAGCTTTCGCCAATTATCGACTTGTGTGCACACTGTATTCCTGTATCAAGTACCCGCTGGTGCGCCATCACAGTTGACCCACGTGGTATTCGTGTGTGCAAAAAGCGTATAGGAAAATAAAAAATGTAAAAAACTTCACGCACTGTTAACCGCCCGCGGTACACCACCTGAGCTGTCATCAGATAAAGCGCGCACGGTCGGTAAGTCACATGTTGCTTACTTCGCAGGAGAATCATCGGAAGGTGGAGGGGCGACGGTGACGGCGATGACCGGACCACAGCAACCGGCAGCGTTCATTCCGCCAAAGTTCCCGGCCGCGGGCGTCCACGACATAGGACTCATCAAACCGTCAGAGTACCTGAAGAGCATCGTCGGCGGCAATACCGGTGACTTGAACGAAGTCTCCGTCAAACAGGCGAACGCACCGTTGCACAGGACCAAGTCTGAATTGTCGGTAGCCGTCCAAAACCAACAGCAGCACCAGCAACAGCCTTTAGCCGCGATCAGTATACACGACTTGCACAGCGTACAGCTCAAGAAGACACCAGGCACCGTGAAGATCATGCAGAACAACAGCAACGACGCGGACAAACATTCCGGTAAATAATAACATTAATAATATAATATTACCTAAGTTGTCCGTCATCGTGCGATACGTTTGTTTTTCCCGTCCCGTTGGTTATGGTGAAAAATGAATCGACATTTCGAAAAACGAAATACTTTTGGACAAAAAATGATTACAGTATTATTTCTCGGACACGCTCAAACGTACGATTACAGCATAAATACGCATAGGAGGAGGTATAGATACATAATTCAAAACAACGAAACTATTCATAAAATTATTATTTTATTCCTGTCGGTTTACTTTAATACGGATAATGTTTTGCGTTTTATACAGTCATTATTTATTTTGTTATTCGTCGAAACCTTGCGGAAAAACGGTTCTATTTATTAAAGTATGAGTATTAGGTTAGGTATTTTTTTTTTCAATAAATCACACAAGTGGAATGTCTAAGATATTGACAAAAGAACGAATCGTAATTGAAATGAATGGCTTATATTATTCTACTTCTGCGTTTAATTACATTTATACATCCCACGGCACTGTGAATTTTTTTTCTGTCTGTAGAATCGTCTATGTTATTATGATGTTTTTATGATGAGTGTTAATTATTTTTACGACCTGGTGACTTTATTTAATTTCGAAATTCAACTACGTTCATTATCAAAATTAAAACTGTGTTTCATTAAACTATAAATATTAAGCTGACACATAGTCGCATGAATTAAACTCGAAAAGTCAATCTGTGTTTGTACTTTTAGCGTCACTTCAGAAATAAATTATTAAATACATTTAGAAAACTAATTATTCCGAGTAAATATATTATACGGTTGAAAGTATACGTAATGAAAATGTTAACGAAACTATACCGAAGAGATAAATTGTTTACCACAAGTTTATACTTCTGTGCTGTATTATTATTAATCATTGTATGTCGTTTTTAGCATAAAATAATAAAATTTCAGTGTTTAAATGATATTGTACTTCTATCAATAATAAATTATATTATCATCATAAAAATAAATATATCAATATTTTTAAAAGAAAATCAATATGCAAATTGCAATGCGCGCCTACCTATGATACTGCCTAATATCTACAAAGATTCGATTTTCATTCGTATGCTTCTGTACACAACAATAATATGACAGAATTGATTTTTGGCGAATGCAATACACTGGAATTAGTTTCTATATCATATTAATAATGCGCCCAACAATGTAATAACGACGCGTGTAATTAGACGAATATTACAATAACAAACTTGTGGGAATGGTTTTAAATTTCTTCGGCTTTCACTGACTTGTGTAGTATGTGTGTTATTATTATTGTGTTATGTTCCATTAGGTGCCGTGCCTCCGTTACAAGCACAAAGGCAAGATCTGATAGCAGAACTAAAAATGTCAAAAGATATCAATGGCATTAAAAAGATGAAAGTGGAAAAAGTCAAAATGGACGAGATGAGCGAAAAACAAAAGATCAACGAGATCACCAAACAGTTGTCGCCTGACAATATCATAGATCAGGTACATTAATTGGCTATATAAAATATTATAACTGATATAATCAAATACCATTTAATTAGTAAAATAAACATAGTATTATTAAATTTTAATATTTATATTTGAAGTTGCATCAGCTACATTAAGTCTAATCTTACCGCCTACCGGTGTTATTTTTTTCTTTTTAACGGTAACCACGTTGGTAATTATTAATTTTAATAATATATCTAGTATTTTTTTAACATATCTTTTAAATACTTCTTCCTGATTATTGAATCTTTACTTACTACACTCTACATTGTAGTTATACATATATTAAAAAATTTTAATTATCTATACGTTTTAGTATAATTACTTAAATCGTATATAAATTAAAACAGGTTGATTTCTAATTAAAACTAATAGTATCGTTCATTTTAAATGATTTTAAACACAAAAAATTAGTTATCTAATTATTTATTGATAGAAATTGTTAATAATTTTAAGTATTATTAATTAAAACGCAAATAATGTGATTATTCTTATTGTCTTATTATTCTTACTGTTTTACTTATTTATTTGTAATATTCCTGTAATAATATTTTAATTAAACTATTTGTTTTTGTTATTTTTAATTTATGCTTGAAGTTCCACAATTGGACTTGTGAGATATTGGAAATTTAAACTTCTCAAATCGTTAATCTGATATATGTAGTACACACGCACCGTCAATCATTTATAATCGTGACCAAACCAGTGCGATACTCAATCGCCATTAGATTTACACACATTTCACTCCAAGCATAAAAATATCTGAAAGCTATATTATACGCGATTTCACCTCATGTTAGACATCAAGACGTTCAATGGCGTTATTTTTTCGTGCGATTCTTGCCGGTCGTTAATTATGTTATGTTTCTAATTAATTATAATATATTATGTTCAGTGTCAGCGGAACTCGTTGAATTATTCAAATCATTTGAAACATATTCGCTGAACTGTAGTCTAAACTGTAGTTTAGTGTATTTACACTGTAAATTATAACATTTATAATCATATATACGCGTAATAACTCTAATATAAACTAGTCTATAATAATAAATTAATATTTTAATATTTTGTATGTGTTGCACTGTTGTGACGAAATTTCAAAAATATCGTTGTAAATGATTGATAAATATTTTATAGATCCCGGAAAAGGACGCCAACGGTAATATGATACCCGCGTGGAAGCGTCAGATGATGGCTAAGAAGGCAGCGGAAAAAGCACGAAAGGATATGGAAGAAGAGCTTAGTCGGCAGGCGGAGGAAAAGCGTTTACAATCTCTACCACCGTGGAAACGACAACTGATGCAAAATAAGAGACAAGACGATAAGTATGTTTTAAAAAAAATTGTTGAGCCACATGCCTAGGTATACGTTTCGACGGCGTCTAATTATTAGTCACCGAGATACTTAGTTGATGTAGAAATTGACGCCGTCACGGTTTGATTTCCCGCTAGAGCACAGTTGTTTTCACTGAAAATATAGCCGGTCCCTACCTATTCGTACGAGTATCAAGCGTGCGTATGCGTCATGTGTGTGAATTAGAGAATTAAAAGTAAAATGTAAAAACTAATTGCTTTAATAAATTTAAACTACTATAATATATAATATATAACACGCGCGTCGGCGTCGTTCATTTTTTTAATACGACATTGAAGAGCAAATTCAATTTCAATAACACTTATTATGATAACATACAATACGCATAAGTCAAAAAATATTAGTGTTGATTGCGTGTCTATCTATGTAATTTACATAATAATCCACATTTGAACAGTTTAAGAGTAGGTACACGTCAAACAAGATATACATTATATGCATTATCTTCATTGTCACATTTTCAACAGTCTGAGTAGAGCTTATTTTATAATCTAGTTAATCCGTTGAGGTATACTTACTATAAAACTAAATACGGCTATTTCCCCGAGACAAACAACGTGATTATAAATTTAAAACGTTTGCACTGAAGATTAAAAATTAACCTATTAACTATTTCTACAAATTACAATATGAAAAGCTATTAGTATGATATTAATATTCGATAAATATTAATTATCTTATGTTTATGTTATAATAGTATACAAACATTACAAACTATACAAAGTACAAACGTATTATAAACTTGTAACACAGATTCCAAAGATTCCAACAAACATACCTATAAACGAACACAAATTGACAAATCAATTTTTCGTCATTGTAATCTGTTTATTGTTGTATGTATATATATATGTATGTTATGCCTACAATCTACATCTACTATTGACTACTTACGTCATGCTACCTAGAAACGTTAACTAACACAGATATTTAAGTATATTGGTATCACGTACATCACTTGGGAGTAGGTTTGGTGTTACTAGTGTTAGTATACTTGCTGGCATTTTTCCAGTTATATAATATTTTCTTGTAGATAACTTTTCTGAAAATAAAAAATGCCTAGTGGTTTTGTCATATTTTTACTGACAAAAAGTTGTTGTCTGCTTAGGTTGTCGACCAATGGGAAACCATCGCCACCAGCTATCGGTGCCAAAGTGACTTTTGCTGATATTGCAACGGACGGCCAGAACAAGGAAAACGATCAACCAGCAGCGGATGACGAATCTGTGGCGAACACAGATGAGAAACCTTCGGTGCCACAGCCTCCTTCGCAGCAACAGCAACATGTCTCCAATAACAACGCAAAAGACGCAGACAGCGACGATGGTCTTGCCAAAATCATTCCGTGGAGAGCTCAACTGAGGAAGACCAATAGCACTCTTAATCTTTTAGAGTAATATACCGCCTATATATTATCCACAATAACTGTTCCATATTATTATTATTTTTATTATTTATATACATATTATACTTATGATTATTAATTTTATTATCATATACATATATATTATAAAGATATACTTAAATAATATTTATAATTTATGCAATACGCCCATTGTATACTTTTATATAAACGTTGTCTTCTCTATGCTGTTAATAATTAAAAACAAAAATTCACAACAATAATTGTGTGTTAAGGACCAGATTCAAACGTATATAGGCATTTATAATATAGTTTTATATATTATAATATAAATAATGCAATATAATATTATTTAAACTATAATGTCTACGCAGTCTACATTTATACATTGCAGTATCTATATATGATGTTCTAATATATTAATCTCGCGCGCCGCATGTATAAATATAAGCCCTTTGAAATTGTTTTTTTTTTTTTTTACTTTATTTAATTAAACTTGAATACTCTCGAAATATAGAATATCGATTTCCATTTGATCCTGTGTATACGAATTGTATCATCTATCCTCTTCTCAATACATAAATTAAAGACGCAGTGTTTTAACTTTTAAATAAATTATAATTATAATAATTATAATTCGTTAAAAGTTTAGTTTTGCTATTGATATGTTATTTCACAAAATATGACCACAAGAGCGCTCTTTTAAGATATAGTAAAAATATCACAACTTTAAAATTTGTACGATTCAACTAAAATTAAATATCATTGGCTCCGAACCTCAATCCAACCCCAATTATCAATACGTTCTTACTCGATTTATTTTTATTTTTAATTTCACCCGAAAGTTTTAATTTGAGTTCGACTTTGTATTATTTACAACATTGTGTATACACAATACACATCACAATATCATTATTTCATACATACAGAACATAATATTGTATATATCACAGAAGTTAATCACCAGATTCCGTTATACAAAAAGGGCCCTAATTTTCCCAGTAAAAAATTCAAATTATACATCCACCGCCTCAACTAGCAAGAACCAAAACTGAGTATCTCGTGCAGCTCTTAAGTATGAGGCATCAGAAAACATTAAACGATTGGCCAAACACCGGCCAATACTAAAAGCGGACGACGATAAAAAGTGCTTTTCCTTGAAGCCGTTGTCACTTATTTACAAACCATCGCTTCGTGTTTATCAACTCTCCAAGCCCCGGATCCGCGTGGTGAAGATATGATCATCGCTTCAATTGTCATTATTGTTATTAGTAATACGAAATAGCCTGTTCTAGACCCCCCACTTCATCCCCCGTTAACCTAGTGAATCCCTCCCCTTACTCCCCCGGCCTATACTATGGCTTCCGATCCACTCCCCCCGCCCACATCGTGGCTCCTCCACCTAACCTCCCGCCAATAGTCATATGGAATGTGCATACCTATACTATATGTATACTATACATACATACATAGTGTATACTTGTATATAATAAATTAGTGTACTCAATAACACAAGTCTACTCAAATAATATTTTTATAAATTATATCATTGGAATGTGTATAGCCTTGAATCCTCGCAGGACTAACAGAAATATGTTTGTGTCCTGTATAACTCAGTGTAATCAGTGTTACAGATTTTATTGATAATATTAAATTCATCACATATTAGTGCGTATCGCGGATGACTTAGACAATTATTTACTCACATTCATGGCACGTTTGCTAAATATATCCAACCACAGATCATTGCAAGTGCAATTGTTTAACGTTCAACAAGTGTGTATTTAGTTTCGTTTTTATAGTTAAATCCCATTTTATTATTAATTTAATTGAAATGACATAACTCGTCGAGCAACTAGCAGATGTAAATATCAGTGTCGTATTTACGAACTTATTTGGAGGAAGGGGAATGCATGGACAGTAAAAAATTAAAAATTCATCACTCATCAGATAAAAAAGCATAAAAAGAGCAAATAAAAAAGGTCAAAATAATTGTAAACGGCAAATTGAAGACTGCATCCCCTCACGATTTTTTTCTGAGATCATTCCTGACAAGTGACTACATAGATTAATTTGCTTGACATTACTATTCAATGTAAACAATCTTCTTAACAAATAAAATATTATTATTATACTATTAGCCCGTGTTATTCAACTATTCATTTACTATTAAGATTATAAACAAATTATTTGTCTAATAGAATTAATTATAATTAACCATATTAATATACCAGTTGTATTCATAAAATACTGAAAAAAATAGTTGTAAACAACGATTTTAAAAACTAATTATTTGTATTCGCTTTTCAATAAAAAAAAAAAAATGTGTGTAATGTAAAAAAAGTAAATATCTTTAAATCAATTTATAAGTTAACAGACTATAATAAAGCGTTACCGCAAGTTCCACAAAAAGTTCATACAAATGGAGGAATACATAAATTGATAAATCTAATGAATTAAATCTAACGATGTTAATTATCGAAATAAATAAAAGTGAAATCATTGTACAAAGAAACATACATGAAATAGAAGAAAAAAGGAGATTACCTTATCACAAATTACACATATTAAGTTATTTCAAACTACATCTATGATTTCTTAAAAACTAAAAAGGTTTTAATGTCATATTTTTTTCATGTAGGACTTTAATATTTGATGATTATGTTTAAGAGCAGAAATGCTAATAAATATGCAAATATATTATTGTAAATAGAAAATAGAACATGTTATGTGTCATGTGTGGTGGGGAAATGTATTACTAAAATATAAATAAGTTTAATAATAAAATTTAATATTTTCTGAAAACAAACGATAACACGTGAAATAAGTTATTGACAGTGGTTAAGTGTAGATACTAAGAATAGGCGTAGTTAGGGGGACTTAGTCCCCCAAAATGCAGACGAAGCCCTTCAAAAAATTTGACCAACCTACGCCTATAATACTAGGTAGTTGGTGATGATGGTGATAGTAATAGGGAGAAAGCTTTGGCCGGCTATGAGGTGTTTGAAGTTTTGAACCTTCAAATTCATACTACTTGTGTTAATAAATAATAATAAACTAATAAATACGATATATTGTATGTGGTCTATGGATAAAATTTTAATCTGCTAATAATAATTAATTGCATTAATATTTTCTGACAAAGACAACACAGTTGACACATCGCGTACTTTATAGTTTCCACGGTCTCTTTGAGAGTTTGAGACTACAAATACTTTTCAACGAGCATATCGATACTAAATTACTAAATACTAAATAGTAAATAGTACACGACTGCCACGGACCACGACAATGTATAATAATTAATAATATTATGTAATAAATAATAATAAACACTATTGGAAATCACGACATTACCTGATAAATGATAATCAATACTACAAACCCACTGAATAACCGGAATTTTCTAGGTAAACCCCTCCAATTAACATGTATTTTTAGAAATGGAAACTTTTTTCATCGTTTGATGTCTTAACGAATTAATATGCGTGATCGTACTATAGCGTATGGTTTATAGTAATCAATAAAATCTATAACTACTAATTTTATCACAGTTTACTAGTGTAATAATTGAAAAAAAATTATTCAATTTTCAACTTTAATATCTTTTCTAGTAGGAAAGTGAATCCAGTTGGTACTTTGAGGGATCAAAATGTCAAATGTAAAAATTCCCACTGTAAATTTTTACTAATTGAAAAACAAGAAAAAACATTTTGGGAAAACAAAATTTTTTACTCAATATCAGTTTTTGTTGTAATTCAAAAAAATAACCGTATAGGTACCTATATAATGATTTACACAAAATATTTTTATTAAGATTTTCTACACGTAGTACAATTTTAAAAATATTTAAACGTCTTTTGAGCTATTAGGTATTTGGTGGTGTGTGAATTTTTTTCTCTAATATAAAATATTATTGTTATTTAAAAAATATTTTGACAATATTTGTCATTAAGTTTTTTTTTTATTCAACCTCTATTGTGAGCTGATAAAATATGATAGACGATAGTAAATTATAATAGATACTAAAGTACTATGATTTAATTATTTTATTAAAAAAACGATCAATTTGTGAATTTTTAGGAGGGGTAGATAAGGCTTCAACTTCTGAGGTCATTAGTCATCATTCGTCATTTTTTTAGTTATTAATGTTATTATGAATTATATTGAAATTGAACAACCTTTTCCGAATTTATTTATATACCGCAATACTGGATGATAAGGCATCATAGATTAAACATACACATTACACACGTCATATTATTGTGTCTACAATATTTGGACTACAGCCTATACGAATACCAAAATTTTTAAAGATTATCAGTTTTCACAGATCTTTTACAAACTCAACAACCGGACAAGTCAATAGGTATCATAGCCCGCAAAGAACATTCCATAAAATATAATTTATAGCGTGTTTAATGTTTACATTTGGCAATCGTTTAACTGTCTGAAAAATGCTAACGATTAAATGTGTATATAGCAAGTATTAATAATTTTCGCCTGTTGACTTTTTATTTATATTTCCTCGGTTCTTCGTACAACCTCAGTGTCTACTACATATCTCAACATAATACATAACAAGGTAACTATATTTAGTAATACTAGTATTGTTTAGAAAATAAAGTTACTAAAAACAAAGAATTTATTATTCTATATCGTACAAATGTTTAAATTAAATTGATTTAAGAATAATGCATCTATTTATTGTAATATATACATAGATTCTAAGTATCACATGTAGGTAACACAAAATATGGTAGGCAATGGTTATAAGAAACCATGTAAAAATATTCAAAAATTAAGTTTTTTAAATGGGTTTATCTTAATTTTAGAATCAATTAGCCAATAATATTATATTCTAATTTATTTCATTATTTGTATTATTATTAATTTATTTTGTTCTTTAATGTACCTAATTAATTCTTATACAAGATTGCAGATAGAGAAAAACATGGGCATTAAAGACGATTTTGTATCAAATATTATAAGAAATGAAATCCGTTACCGTAAGAAAGAAAAAAAAACTAAAGGTAAATTCCTTTATTATAATTTTTAATCTTTTATGAGTGTTAACCAAAATATATATTGTATTTGTATAATAATACCTAATAATATTTTATAACTTCAGGTTCAAAGTAAATTATTAAAGTATGTAGGTAATAGAGTAATGATTAAACAAAATGCCTGATTGTTGATTGAGTCAAAAAAGCAAAACATTAAATAAATAATAATATAACACAATACTAGACCTTGTGTTTGAATTTTGGATCATGTTCAAAAACAATAAAATTTAAGGTATAACATAATTACATAGGTACCACTTGCTTAGAAATTAAAATGTTTTAAAAAAAAAAACTTATTTTATTTATTTTAATACAATAATAATAATATTACTACTACCTATATTCATATTTAATTGCATTTAATTATTACAAATTTAGTTTTAAAAACTTACTTATCTATAGTTAATAAAATATAATATAATAAAATTATAGGAATGATAAAATTTTTAAAAAAACTTGATAATTTTTTCAATTTCTACATTTAAGGTTATAATTAGCAAATGTTTAGGTTAGATGGTCATGGACATCTGACCTATGTGATTAATACAAGTTTTTAATTTTTTTTTTTTTGTGTTTGTTTAAGTTTGTTCATATACGCAAGTAGATTTAATAGATCTAAACGTTATATTTAATTATTTTACAGCTAAATCCTTTATTTTTAATATGCATATGAGACTTCGATATAAATAAAAGTAAAGGTAATAATTAAAATTAGTTTTTAAAAATATCTCGTGACTTTAAGTATACCTATAATATAATTTCAATTTGAAGGATTTAAATCAATTCTTTTTTTACTAACATATTGTTATACAATTGTTTAAAGATTTATTAATATTTAGATCAATTATTTAAGAACGATATTTATTAATACAATTAATATGAATAATAACATGAAAATAATTTATTTCACAGTTTTATTTCTATGAATTTTTTTGCATAATAAACTATTAACTTCTAAACTATCTTTAGACAGATTTAATTTATTTAAACTGATTTTAAATGTTTAGATGCTGCTACTATTACCTATTCTTCAAAAATTGCATTAAATGATGAAGAATTCACATTATTGTAAGTTATTGAATTAAAAATAAATTATTCTAATAATATATTTTACAAACTTTCAAAATACATATTATAGTAAATTGTTTTTATATTTTTATCAAGATCATTAAATATTATCTCTTTTTAAATAATTATTTATTAATAATTGATGTTTATTATGTATATTTTAAATAATAACTTCTGTTGATTTTAGATTGAAAAAAATGGTAAAAAAATTAAAGAAAAAGAAAAAAAAATCAAATAAAGTTAGTATTTTTGATTGACTAAAAATAAAATAAATCATTATTTTATATTTTAAATTTTAGGTTCAATTAAAAAATGGAAAAACATTCAATTGCACTAAAGATGAAGAAGTAAAATGCAATATATGCAAACAGCTATTCTCAAAGACCTATTTTGCTATTCATACACAATCTCATAAGGCTTTATATAATTGTGATATTTGTGACAAGAATTTCTCTTATCTTTCAATATTCAATAGACACAAAGCAACTCACAAAGGTGATGTGGTAGTATATGAATGTAAATTATGTGATTCAACATTTAATAATTCTAGTGATTTATCCAAACATGGTATATTTCATGAAGAAGAAAGTATAATTTGTCAATTTTGTTTTAAAAAATTTAAAAAATTTGATGATTTTCTAAACCACATTAATATTTACTCATTTGACAAACCCTATCAAAGTTTAACTAACCACGTAAAAATGCTCAGTGAAGGCACACACTGTTCATCATGTTGCACTTGTAAAATGAGTTTTGCAAAGCGGGATACTGTAATAAAATATATAATATGATACATTTTATCAAAGAACTAATATAATTTTACCAAGCAAAGACAATACATTATATTATGTTTAAATTAAACAATATTTTAATATAATTTATTAAATAGGATGATTTTTTTTTTTATCCAACTAATTAATTTTTGTTTTAAAATTTAGCCAATTTAATATTGCTTTAATTATTATACACTGATTTATTTTATCTCATTTTTTTTATACATATAAATATGTCAAAATTTTAATTTACATTATTATACTTAAGATATTAATTCAATATGTATTTATTTATTATTTCTTAGCATCATAATTTTCATACAATCCTTTATTTTTAAACAAACTATGTAAAAAATCTCAGTATTCCTGACTGAAATAATGATGTGAAAATTAGAATCTTAATCTTAATTACATAAATATAATTATTTTACTATTTCTTACTTCTATAGTTTAAAAAAAAAAAATAAAAATCACGCTGTATAGTAAAATTTGAGGACAAATGCCATACACAAGGGTATTAATGATAAATTATCATAGTTCATGCCAATTGCGGTTTGTTTTCTGTATACTCTATACTCTAAGTGAAAAAAAATCCCTAACAGATATATATATAACTTATATTTTTAGATGATAATATGAACCAAATATACTGTTTAGAATGAGTATTCCTTTTTTAAACTTCTAAAATTAAAATTGCAACTTATACCTAAGTAAATTATTAGCAATAAAATCTATAACTATTAACTAGTCAATTATCCATCAACTGCAACACTCAACATATTAATGTTGACATTTTTTATTATTATAAATCTACATCCAGACATCCTAAAACTTTATTGCATTTAAAAGTGAAACCATAAATTTTCCAAAACTTAAATGCCAATATAAGTTAATCAACAAATACAGAAAGATAAAAGTAAAAACCTAATTATCGTATTGTTTTGTGTTAATACCAACAATTATTGAATGAATAAGATTACTTGAAATCAAAATAATTTTTACTTTTAGTTGAAAATTAAATACTAAAAAGTGCTTATAAATTAATTCTAGCACCTATGTAGATTGTAGTTACCTACTAAAATCTGAAATAGTCTTTATTTTTGGCTCTATACGGTTCATTCAACAGAGTTGGGAGATTAATGACGTATTGAATTCCCTCCCATCCTAAGAACTATTATTAATATGAATTATCTTTAAGGTGTTTGTATTTCTTTAAGAAATTAAGAGAATTGTTATATTTTTTGCTAAAACACTGGATGTCACTATAATATTTAACCACTAATCTGGCATTATATTTTATTAAATATTATTTTATTTTTTTATATTAAAAAAAAAAAAAATTGAAAATTATACTATGTTCAGAAAACTATTGATAATAATAATATAATTTTTACATATCAAAAATTATTTTTACCTTAGTATTTTGGAATTTAATAACAATGTACAGTAATTTATAAATTAAATAAAAACAAATTAAATTAGTTAACAAAAATACTTTAGCAAACAGTGGTGTCACTAAGATAATTTTGTTGGGGATATCATAATTGTGACAAGTTAAAAGAAGTAAATAACATTTTTATTTTATTTTTATTTTTCTATTTTTGCTGCCTTGGAATAAAAATTCCATTTATGCCTAATAATTTCTAATAATTTATACATTTTATTTTCATAGTAATATTTTTAGTTTTCTCAATTGGTTAATACAGTGGTATATTATGTAAAATTAAAATGGTCTAAGGGGTGATATATTACCCATGCCCCCCCCACACACACACACACTAATAATGCCACTGTTAACAATTATGTACAAAATACATAATTATAATAATATAATATATAATTTATACCTGATACTTTATCTTTAAACAATAATTAGAAATTATTTAATTTTCTTGTTACTTTTTAAATTGCGTGCACATACCTTTATGAAAAACTTTAAGCCCTGGCCATCGGGTGCACAACAGAAAACGCTTGAATTATGCGCCACGACAAAGCCCATACACCTGATAAATTTTTTCATAGTATAGGTAGAGCACTACAGAAGAAATACTTATAGTGCCTTAGTATAGGTAGGTAGTAGGTACCACAGAGATCGACGATTTCGATGACCAGTCACAGCTACATTATGGCATTCCAGTCATTCCACATCGATTTCTGTCAGTCGTTTTACTTTAGTTGAAACTATTGAAGAACACCGCGTCTTTACGTCGGATTCAAACGGCATTAATACTATGTTTGGAAATTTGGCATTAAGTTGTAACCCATTTTCAGTTAAGACATGCGAGATTATTAACAGCCACATCGAGGTCGGTCAGACCATTGATTATAGAATAGGTAGATAACACAATAGTCTATTTTACAATCAATTAATAGTCAGACGTTCAATTCGATTGGAAGTTGGAACCAATTCGCAGTTAAACGGTACTTTGGTTTAAGACGTTGAAATATCGAGATGAAAACTTTTGTGATTCATTTTCTTAATTATAAATTAAGAAAAAAAAAAACTGCCAAGGAATGCAAAACCGGGTAAATACTAGATTATATAATGTAAATATAAATGTATAAATCACATGGAATAAATTATTTTAAATTATAAAAATTATAGAATTTAATAAATGTACCTACCTATCTACATTTAATAAATACATATAACAATAAAATGTAGAAAAAAATTTTCAAAACGGAGGGAAAGTAGGCAACTGCTTTGTGTTAGTGATACATAATAATATACGTTAAAAGTTTTGAGGGCGCATTCCTATAGGAATAATATTTTTCAATTTCAATAAAATAACTAAAATTGTATTCTTATCCAACACCAACAATTTAAATTTTAAAAACAGTTTAAAACTACTTAAATCAGTCTACAGTATGACATGGTATTAACAAAGTTATTTTATAGACCGAGTTCATGTGTAAACTTTAAATTTCATATGTAATTGATACCTAACTAAATTAGTTCAAAAGTAAAAAAAAAAAAAATACCTATAATATATATATATATCTAATAATCACAAAACTGAATATCTCAGTGTATAATAGGTAACACTTTGAATTATGATATTCTAATTCATAAAATAATTATGTGATAATTTTAGACAGAAACTTGTTCACTTCAAAATTATTATTATTTTTAATTTTTGTACAAAATAAAAATTTCAAAAATAATTTTAAGAAAAATATATATACACATGCAAACCACAAATATACCTATTTATGTATTTATACGATGCATATGTAGTATTGAAATTTAAATTTACTACAATGGATAATAATGCAAATTATTTCATAGCTCAATAATTATTGAAACTTTAAAAGGATACTAGTTTTATTAACTTTGAAAATTACTTTTAATTAAACAACATTTGGAAACAAGCTTTTTTCTTTTTCAAGTTACCTACATATCTTATGTAAATACAAATTAATGTATCTCGTTCAAGACTAACTTTGAAGTCCCATGTAAAACTATTATTTCAAGACTTAT
>NW_020270481.1:0-51865 GCF_002803265.2 Melanaphis sacchari | reverse complement strand
GAGAATCAAAATTCTAGGATATACTTTACAGTAGTATTTACAGATTTCACGAGATGGAATGTAGTAAAAATAATTAATCGACTTCTTCGACGGTAGGTCCTCCTCTAGCACCCGGGAAACCTTGGGCGCCAGGAGCCGCGCCGCCGGGTTGTCCACCGCCGTGTATCTTCATCATGAGAGCAGAACAACTCTTTTGGATCTCCTTCAGTTTGTACTCGTACTCTTCTTTGTCCGCCAACTGATTGTTGTCCAACCACTGAACGACCGCGTCGCATTCCTGTTTGGCGGCGTTCTTCTCGGATTCGGTCAACTTGTCGCCGGCCTCGTCCAACGCTTGTTTCACGCCGAACACGTAGCTCTCCAACTGGTTCTTGGCCGCGATCTTGGCCTTTTGCCGTTCGTCTTCTTCTTTATAACGTTCCGCCTCGCTGAGCATACGATCGATTTCGGCTTGAGACAGTCGACCCTTGTCGTTCTTGATGACGATGTTCTTGGAGCGGCCGGAGCTGTTGTCCTTGGCCGACACGTTCAATATGCCGTTGGCGTCCATGTCGAAAGTCACCTCGATCTTGGGCACACCCCTGGGCGCCGGGGGTATGCCGGTCAGGTCGAACGTTCCCAACAGATTGTTGTCCTTGGTCATGGCTCTTTCCCCTTCGAACACCTGGATGGTGACGGCCGGTTGGTTGTCCGCGTACGTCGTGAACGTTTGCGTTTGTTTGCACGGGATGGTGGAATTGCGCTCGACGATTTTCGTCATCACTCCGCCCGCGGTCTCGATGCCCAGCGACAGGGGCGTGACGTCCACGAGCAGCACGTCTTGGATCGCGGAGCTCGTGTCGCCGCTCAAGATGGCCGCCTGCACCGCTGCGCCGTAAGCCACGGCTTCGTCCGGGTTGATGGACAGGTTGAGAGGTTTGCCGCAGAAAAAGTTTTGCAGCAGACTCTGGATCTTCGGGATCCTCGTCGAACCGCCCACCAGCACGATGTCGTGGATGTCTCCCTTGTCCAACTTGGCGTCGGCCAGAGCCTTTTCCACCGGTTGTAGGGTCGATCTGAACAGGTCCGCGCACAACTCCTCGAAACGGGCCCGGGAGACACGCGTGTAGAAATCTACGCCTTCCATCAGGGCGTCGATCTCGATGGTCGCCTCCGAGCTGGACGACAACGTTCTCTTTGCCCGCTCGGCGGCCGTCCGCAGCCGTCTCAGCGCCCTCGGATTGCTACGCACGTCTTTTTTGAACTTCCTCTTGAACTCTTCGGCCAGATGACTCACCAGACGGTTGTCGAAGTCTTCGCCGCCCAAGTGCGTGTCGCCAGCCGTCGATTTCACTTCGAATATCGAACCCTCGTCGATCTGCAGAACCGACACGTCGAACGTACCGCCGCCCAGATCGAATATCAACACGTTCCTCTCGCCTTTCAGGTTCTTGTCCAGGCCGTACGCCAGGGCCGCGGCTGTCGGTTCGTTGATTATCCGCATCACGTTCAGCCCGGCTATCGCGCCCGCGTCCTTCGTCGCCTGTCTCTGCGAATCGTTGAAGTACGCCGGCACCGTGATCACCGCGTCCGTCACGCTACGGCCCAGGTACGCTTCCGCGGTCTCCTTCATTTTCGTCAGCACCATCGAACTTATTTCTTCCGGCGCGAACACTTTCCGCTCGCCTTTGAATTCAACCTGGATTTTGGGCTTTCCGCAGTCGTTCACCACTTTGAACGGCCATTGTTTCATGTCCGCTTGTGTCTTCTCGTCGTCAAACCGACGTCCGATCAAACGTTTGGCGTCGAACACGGTGTTCACCGGGTTCATCGCCACCTGGTTCTTGGCTCCGTCCCCGATCAATCTTTCCGTGTCCGTGAACGCCACATAACTCGGCGTGGTCCTGTTTCCTTGATCGTTGGCGATTACCTCTACTTTTCCGTGTTGCCAGACGCCCACGCAAGAGTAGGTGGTGCCCAGGTCGATACCGATCGCAGTCTTTCCGACCATTTTGTATTTCGCCAATAACTCGTAGGTCTCGTTCACGCACAATCAATACGAATAGATCTTATACGAAAAACGTATAATGTGATGGCACACGATTCGGTGACGATTTAAAAGTCGCTTTGATTCGCAATAAAGTCGCACTTGAATTACAGTGAATAGCACAAAGTAGCACGAAACAGTGTCTCTCGTTCGATGTGTCGCACTAGTATCGCTTCGAAATTCAAACTAAAGCCGGGCGGCGCGCCGTTACCGTTTATATAGCCGACGGAACGTTCTAGAAGGTTCGATACGTTTCGCGAGCGCTGTCGTTACCTCCACGCCGCCTCCCTCGTTCACCTCCACCCGCTTCTACGTTGTTTTAATAACGCCCACCGTTATAGAACGTACTCGAATTTTCTCCCTCTTTCTCGTTGTTTCACCGAGTCCTTATTTTTTATTGTTATATCTTTACTTTTTTTATTTTCACTTGTAAAGATTTACGATGTTTTATATTATAGCATATTGATTATAGAATAGGCTTTTTTAAATACAATTAAATTTTACTATGAGATTATGAGTCGAGTGATTTTAATAATTTTCTATTTTTTGTGTTATTATTTTTGTGACATCAGATAATCTCTCATTCCTTTTATAATTATTTCTCCTTGATAATATTTTTTTATATTTTGTTGTATTTCGACAACAATTTATCATAAATCAGTAGGTATTTGTATAACTTTTTACAGACGGTTATAAACGCATTTCTTACTAGTATAATTTTCTAAAATATCGATTCTATTGAAACCATTTATTAAAAATTTCTAATTTCAAATATTTCTTTTTCTAACGACTATAAAAATATATTTGTTGAATGTCATTTCTAGATAATTAAAAACAAAAAAAACAAATATATACACATTAATATCTAATAAAGTTGGTATGTAGGTGGTCGGGTAAAAATGTAAAAATATATATTATCGTGATAAGTTAATATTTATTAATATTTAAATTAATAAATATGCTAATACTGCTAATACAGAAAAATAAATAAAAACGCTGGTTCTAGTTGTTTCAATTCGTCACTGCAGGTTATACTTAGTTTTTAGGTAAGCACTAGTTCCTCATTAAGCTTTATTCATATAAGTATAATCATAGGCGTGACTACGGGGGCAGCAGGGGCAGCTTGTGCTGCCCCTGTAATATCTAAAAAGGTCGATGATTTGCACTTAATTTATGAAATGAAAAATATTATAATATTATTTCAATTAGATATTTTATATTGTTTTTCCTTTGCTAAAAATGCAATATTTGTATATAACTATAACATATTAACATATTATTCTAATATAAAAAGAATCGTAAACTGTAATCAGTTCATATTATATTGTTTAAACCAATGACCCAGTGGGCCGGATGGGACTGCTTGCGTATTACTTCTTCCGAGGAATTACAGGTTTGGAGCGTATAGATATAAAAATAAGACTAATCGTAATGTGTGTAAAAATAAAATTATTAGAATGCATTAATAGAGGTATATTGAAAATTCCTATGTATAATATTTTCGATAGAATTAACAAACACTACAGGACACAGATATAATATTTTATGTCCGCGACAAACACTGAAACCACGCATCGCACACACGTATAATATTATTTCATGCTCATACATAATAATATTATTTAGTATTTCTGTTATTTATTTCGCTGAGTAGTATTAATGTAATTTAAACTTTAAAGTTATAAATTTATTGTAATCATTATACTCGTATACTCGTATAGCCGTATCATGGATGTTTTTAAAAATAATAAAAAACAATTGGGAGGAGCTGCTAAAGATCGAAATAAAAAAAAAATTAAATTAATAAAGGCAGCTAAATTGGCTATCATAAAAAATTAATTAAGAAGCACTATGGGACAAGAGCGACTTAACGCATTGCTATTTTTATTCATTGAGCAAAAATTAGTATTTGACATATAGATGACATTATTGATGAATTTAAAACTTTTTCACAAAAAAGAAGACTTGCTCTTTAATAATAATATATATGTTATATGTATATATGCATATTGTATAAATATATTCCTTGTAAATTTTTAATGTCCTGCACTCCTGCGTTATATTAATAATATAATAAATGGCTTAGTTTTATAGTTTTATAAAATAATTTTCTAATAATTATTATATATGTATAAATATGTACAATAATATTATATTATAATTATTATATTAATAACACTTATCCCAAATAATTTTATGATCAAGAGTCTAGACCATTTAATTATTATGATTGTTAAGGAAAATTTGAATATAAAAAAAAAATTTGGGCCGTTTAGTTAATATGCTGCCTCTGTAAATGAAGTCTAGTCACGCCCCTATGAGTATAATAGATATAAAAATATATTGTGCCTATATAACTAATAGATTTTTCCATTTTTTGGATTTTCACATATTATATTTTCATATGTTTAGACTGTTTAGAGATACATTAAAATATTGACTGATTCAAGATACTTAATAATCTTGAATATCTGTATGCTCTGTGAGTACATAGTATAAATAATTGAAAACATAAAAATTAATGATATATGATATATGAAAGATTTTAATTCTGTGAAATTAATTATAATTCTTATTTATTATTTTTTTTTTTTAAATCACTTTTTGTGAAACTATAGACTTAAATATTATAGAATTATAATTCTTCTTCACTATTTTGGTTATCTTCGTTATCTGTAAAATGTGCTATTAAAACGTCCATTAATGGTTTTAATTTAATTTTATCATGTTCATCATATTTATACATAAGGAACATCCGTTCCAATATTTTTTGTATTTTCACACCCTCCTTGGAATAGCCTGGAAAGTTTGGTAAACCTTCCGGGTTCTCTTTAAGAGCCATATATGCCTGTACCAAGTATAATAATTAGGTATAATAATAATATAACTTCAAAGTATCAAATTTGAAAATAGGTATCCAAGTTTCATTCACCAAAAAATCAACAGGATTCTTTGGTCTCACTTTAGCAACTTGTACTATCAACTTTGTCAAGGTAGGAGTAACATATTTCATTAAGTATTCTTCGTTAGAC
Organism: Melanaphis sacchari; assembly: GCF_002803265.2. Lineage (NCBI taxonomy): Eukaryota > Metazoa > Arthropoda > Insecta > Hemiptera > Aphididae > Melanaphis > Melanaphis sacchari. Next base: position 46,807 of record NW_020270481.1, on the reverse strand, counting down.
AAACTTTCAATGCAGTCGAAATCCGTTACTTTCTCGAAATCTTCTAGTAATGTCATCTATAAAATTCGTAGATACTACTATTAAAACAATATTAGAGATAATATAATATTTATTATTATTTCTTTATTCTATTTCCGTTGTCATAAATAGGAATTAGATACAAAAAAAGTTATTAATAAGGCTCGGAAATCATCAGATTTACATGTTTTTCTATACTCTTTCATTTATAGCTGAACTAAGTAGGTAACAATTGGATAAATAATACACATTACACATAGGTAGGTGCGAGTTAATAAATGACTGTTTTGCATAAAAAAACTGATTTTTCAATAAAAGTATAATGTGTTTTGTAGGTATATTTTAAAGAAGATATTGTGATTATTAAAAATAAAAGGTAGAGATAAACTATACTAAATAAATAAAAAGTTTTCGGCTGTTAAAATTATTGTAATATGCAGATAAATATACAGCCGCTGACCTATACTTAATGTTTTTTGCTACAAATAATCAATTATCAATGATACATAGAACATGGCTATAACAGGTATAGGTATTAAATTTAAATATGATGAATGAAACCGATTAATAATTATTGATTTAATTAATTAATTTTATTGTTATTACATAATTAAATTAAGTAATAAATACTAAGTATATCACGGGCGCTAAGAGGGGGTAGCAAGACAGAGCATTTGCCATCTTCCCCCGCGGACTTCAATTATAATTTTTTTTAAAGCGGTTCATTTACTGTGTTTACACATAGCGCATAGTGATATTATCATCTCGTATTTATTTTATATATTTAGTTCATTTTTGGTGTATATTTGATATATTTTTACATATTTAACATATTATCGTGCATTTATTTAATTTTACATAAGTATATTTTTGAGCTGAATACAATTTTTATTTATAACCGTATGGAATTTTTCGTTTTAATGTTATAATTTCACGGAACAGTGCTTAGGGTTTCTTCAAACAACCGATAAATAATATTATTATGTTACCGTATACCTTAGTCCATAGTGCATCATTATGTACCCAAAAAGTCTAGTTACATGTTTTTTTCGTAATCGTATTTTTGTGAAATTGCCATCATAGCATCCAATGTATAATAAGATTACAGTACTACTGTAATCTCGTCTATACATTTTTTATTTTAATCATAGTTAAATAGATAAAAAAAAATATGAAATAGGTAAAAACTAAAAATATATCTATTATGTAACCGTTTTACCGTACAATGGATAAAATACATATTATTTATTACTTAGTATATAGTGTGCTACATTTATATATTATTATCTACCACTATTTTTTTAAGCTTCTATAACTTCCGAGCCGCTTATTAATTATAATATACTTAGATTATACAGATATTTACTTTTTCCTTGAGCTGTTTTAGTTTATATTTTTTATTTTTAGCGTTAATTCCATCCACTAATAAATTCGTTTCATTTAAATCATTCGTTTTCTCCAATATTCCTATAGTTATAAATTATTATGCGAAATCAAAAATAGTACATCGATATAGTTATTACCATAATGAACATAAATTAATAATTTTAATTGTTAACTAATTTCTAATTTACTTATTTATTAAACGTTATAGAAATATAATAGTATGTTACAATCATTTTTCAATTACCATGTTGTCGATTCAATTCGATTTCTTTTACAACTATATAAAGAAACTGGTCAAAACATGGATCAATTTCTGGTAACTCGACTTTATTAGTATTATAGTTTAGTGGTGAATATGGAGATTCAATCATTTTCATCGGTACATAATAAAAATTGAGCAATTTCAAGAGTTTGCTATGATTTTTTCGATTCCAAATTAAATGTTTGCTAAAATAATCCAGTAAAATTTTAAAAATAAAGATTTTTACAAAATGAATAATATTTTACGGTTTTTTTTTTATTTGTTTTTTTAGAATGGGTTTAGCTGCATTAACCACATTCGATAATACGGCAATATCAGAACTTGATGAGTGTATTTTGTCAACTTTAGAAAACAGGAGTCGTCTTTTTGTACTTGTATTTTGAAGTGTTTTTGTACTGATATCGATATCACTGTTTTGATCAGCAAATAAATTAATACCTAGTGTGTTTTGTGTTAAATTAACCGTCAAATCTACAAAAATAAAATAAATAATAACACATAAATTAATAGATACGCAAAAATGCATATTTTTATAATCCTTGCTGAATAGCTAATAATTATATTACTTTATATATTATTAAATATACCAATATACTAACTACTAATTACTATAATATACTATATTATATTGTATAGTGAGTATATAAAAATATAAAATCAATAAATGTCTATGAATACCGGGTAATTTATTAACATCTAAATGTAGATCTTGTTGAAGTAAACTCGTATTATCAAATCGGAATAGCATATTGGCTTGAGCTACTGTCGTAGGATATCCATCCAGAACATACCCACGTTTAAAAAACATTATTTTTTCAACCAATAATCTATAAAAAGAAGAACATACTTGTACAAAGAAAATATAAAAATAAATAATAGAATATAGTTGCATAAGTATGTATTAACATGCTACTTATCTTAATAATTTATATCTTATTAATATTACTCTTAATATATATTTAAGAAAAATGTGAAAAAACCGTACGGAATTAAATGAATATCTTCCAATATATCATTATTGGCATCCATAGATGAATATAACATTGATAGCTTTTTATTTAATTCTAATATTTTATCTGTTATAATCGAATTAATTCCAGTTTTTTCATTAGCATCATCTAATTCATCTACTGAATCGTCGATTTTTTTACTTTTGTAGTACAGTGAACTTATTTCTTCTCTCTTCACAAAATATGTTTACACCAGGTGTAATATTTACATTTTTTATTAAAAATAAATAATTGTAAACTTACGATTCCATTGATATAGTCTTGAGTTATCTTTTTGGGTTCCAGGTAGATTAAATCATAAAACTGGGCAAGTTGAAGTGCAAGTTTGGTCTTACCAGAAGCCGGTGGACCAAGTATAATTAACTTAATACTCTATACAAAAAAAAATTTAAAAAAATACCTACATATTTATCTCTACTCTATACTACAAAATATGCATTCAAAATAATGTTATTATTTTATTTTATTTTTTTAATGCACTTTTATATTATGGGCTCTTTTGTATGTTTCAACTAAATGTTTCATTGAATTCAACATTGGTGATTTATTGTTGTACCATTCGAAGTTAGGCCATAATCGATTGATACTGGAATTAACTTTAATATCGACGGATATAATTTGTTTATGGATACCCTAAAATAATTTCAAAATATAACTTTTGTGCAACTACCTACTTAATTTTACAATTAAAATTGTTTACTCACCTTGAGTTCATATTTATTCGTGAATGTACTTAATGACACAACTGTCGGAATAACTACGTCGCATGACTTAGCAAGAGCCTGAGCAAATATTATTCAAATTCAAACTCATGAATTTTTTTATCATACCTGAATGGCTGAGTCTATAATTGGATAAGAACTTACAGTGATGATTTGTTTTAATGTATTTATTGGGCTTTCAACAGCAAAAATATAATTATACTCTAGCATCTCATCTTCGGATATTATTTTATGTACGAGTCTAACAATATTAACATACAATATTATTTCAGTACCTAATTCACAGTAATTAGATTTTTTATAAATAGGAATCTTAAGTCTTAACCTAGCCAAGTCTTCTACGTGTATTACAGGTACGTGGTTTTGACTATTTGGTATTGGAAATAAATCGGTAGTTTTGCAAGCCGAATCAAACGCGAATTGTAACAAGTCTTGTTCGAATCCATACGTAAGACCAGCCCAAATTACTATTGTCTTTAACTGTTCTTTTAACTAATAACATAAAATAAATAAATGTATTAGTTCAATGACATAACAAGCTCAGTGCCTATTATATTTTATCAATGCAAAATTAAATATTTACTCCTCGTGTTTCATTTACAGCTAACACTTCAAGTTCAAATTCATAATGTTCCGCATATTCCGGATCTGGAACTCTATTATTCGCGTCATTCTCACTCACATAACGCTTTTTTAATAAATAGTTTGATATGTTATAAATATTATTAATATTTATTTCATTTGTAATAAATTTATAATTCACTTACTTTTTTATTAACACCTGCCCAAGTCATTACGGTCGATATTATCACTATCTTCTTTTTGTTTTTCGATCCATGGATTTTTTCCATACCTTTTAAGTTGAAGATTTCTTTTTTTAATGCTCTAAATATTTCTTTTCCTTTAGATAATTCCGCAATATCTCTTGATATGTCAATTACAATGATACCACAGGTTTTTAATAACTTCATAAGATCAGAACTATTTACTGTATTTACAACTTCATTCTAATTTTAATACAAATATTTATCAATAATAATTATAAATATTCTCAAAACCTATTTAATTAGGTAGACTACTTTTATTACTCATTAAATATTATACTATTGAGTATAGACCATAGTCTATTATTACTTTCAAGTTTAGCGATTCATCATCTACTGTTTCGATGAATATTTCATATGGAACTTCTGTGACTATATCATCATTGCTTAATTTATCTAATTGTTCAAACGATACATCTTCTAAAGTTTTATTAAACACACGGTAGTTATACATTATCATTTCTAATCGTTTTTTCGGTTCTATATTTAATAATCTAAAACCGTTTATTTTACTATTTAAATTTAAAATATCAATGTAATAAAAATAATATGTACCTAATTAAATTATACCATAAGGTAATATATTAAAATTCACCTAAAAAATTCTATGCCTGTTAACCTATCAATGATATCATCAACAACTAATTTATCATTTTCTTCCATTTGTAATTCATTTATAATAGTAGACTGTTGTGACCCTATGACATCAGATTCCAATTCTTGAGATATTAAATGATTTTCATCATTCGAACCGGATAAAAGAAAATGTGTTGTAGGTATCCGAGTATTTTTAGCCAATTTTGACGATAAAAACTAAAGATTTAATATAATTATTATTATTGATATTTTTTATTATACTGACTTTAAACATTACATATTTTATTAATTATAATATAATAGCAAGTCTACATTTTGTTTTAAATTGGTACCTTTATGAAATATTTTATATTAAACGAGTTCCCTGGACTTATAAAAATACGATTAAAATTATAAGACCATTCAGGTATCTTCATACGGTTGATGTATTTGTTAACATTGTTTTTGAGTTCAATTTCATCAAAAATTAACCTAGACAGATCAGATAAAGGCGAAGTAAAAATACTCATGTTGTAGTTAACCAAATATCAAGTACAACAGTAAATAAAAATATACAAATATAAATTATTACAAAAAGTAATAACTAATAAGATTAATATAAATTATTTTTACAGCAATAAATTATATATTGGTCGTTATGGTTACTAACTCTAAAATTGTATTATCTACCACCTACTTAAAATTTTAAAATTCTAAAGAGTTTTATTTTATTAAAGGTAGGTAAGTAGTTTAATACAATTTAGTTATAATAATTAATTTATAAACAATTTATTATAAATGCATGTATTTGCAAGACTAGACATTTTAGTGAAAACAATTTTATATAAGAACTGATTACTATCCATAATGCAATAAGAATGTTAATAAAAAATTTAGAATACCTACTTATATATTTTTTTAAATTTGAATTTTACAAGATCAATTTGATTTCTGTAATAGGTACCTAATCTATACCTAACCAATTATAAATTATAATATTCTAAGTATTTCTGAAAATTTAAATTATTTACTAATTTTAGAAATAAGTGGTACCTACCTAAGCTCATAAAATAAAATAAATATTCTAAGTCTTTAAGCACAATTAAAAAAAATAATAATATTTATTTTTAAACTATATTTAATGTAAAAGTAGGATATTTTAAGTCATAAACTAAAGTTTAATAATAAGAATCAGGTTTCTTAGTACATAAAACTGTTTAAAATTGTAGGTATCAAATATTACAGATATCCAGATGATATACAAGTAAACATCATAATTAATTAAAATTATTTACTAATATAATTTACACATAATTCAATATAAAATATCTTTAGATCACAATACACAACAATATTAACAATTAATTATTATAAATAAAAGTTTTAGAAATTATCCATTTACATTACTGGAAGAATATAAAATATAATTAATATAAGTTAGGATTTATCATATTTTAAAATAAAATATCATAGTTGATTTGTATTTTTTAAGGTTAATATTTTGTTCAGTCCATTTACCTATTTATAAGGATCGTATAATTAGCCACATTTAATATTTCAACTTATTAAAATTGGTTTCTTAATCTGAAATAAAAGTAAAATAGATTTTTTAAAACATGAAATTAAATTAATCAATTTTTTATAAGATCCATCCGAGATATTATAATTTAATATATGATATAATATAATAAATTATTAAGTACCTTAATTAGATTTGATTAGATTCTTGTTGAAACATACTCTTCATATCCATAGGATTATAACCAATCATGGTTTTTATATCACCAGCAAATTTATAAACATGTTTTCCCTTGGCTCGTTCTATAATGCCTTTTCCATAATGGTATCTTAATGCTGCAGCCATTTTATTGTAGTTCATTCTCCAATTGTTTTTAACCAAACCCCACATGATACCAATAGTATTTGGTTTTATTATTTTGAATGTTCCTTCATTATTGACCCATTCAATCACACTTTGATATTCACTATTTGTTAATAAATTTAGTAAAAATTGCCAAATTTCTATACCATGATTAAAATCTGAATTTAAATATATTTTATTTTTATAGTTGAGAATTACACATATATCGATACATTCTTCATTATTTTGTTTAGTATATACTTTGTGCATAGTTTTGAGCAGACAAACGTGTGTCCAAAAATCATCATTTGATGACTTGTTCTCCAAACCAGCAATTTTCCAACAAAAATTGTCTGATGTTAACTGTTTCCCATTTATTGTTAATTCAGTAATATTTAAATTAGTTAAGTTGTATTCATTTTTAGCCCATTTCATCCAAGAATGGACTTGAACCTAGATAAAATATAACATGAAGAAAATCTTTTATTCTTATAAACCTACAACTGTACTATTTTACAATATAATATACATTTTAGACATATAAAAATTACAGTAATTACATGAGATCTCAGTGATCTCACACTCTCAGTGCAATTCAACACTTGGTATATCTACATTTAGGTACTATACATATAAAAGTATGGAAAATTTTAATAACAAGAGTGTTAACATAATTAATTATTTTGTCTAAATTAATATGTCTAAAAATTAGTTTATTTATTAAATTAAAATTAAAATTATCTTCTAAAAACCATTAATTGAAACCATGTGTCAATATAATACTATATTCTATATATAAACGTATTATGTATTAAGACTATTTCAGTGTATTTAAATAATAAGATTATAATATTATAATAATATATTGAAAGTTAACTTGTATTATATTATAGAAGATTATCCTTTTATTCGCCAGTTTAGTAATAATATTATCATTCTCTAAATATAAATATATATATTATGCTATGTTTATTTTGAATGAGTCAGTCAAGTATATATACTGGTGTAACTTTAAAATTCAAATCCGGGAATGAAATTTTCAACGGTCTCCCTCATCCAGGCATTATATAAGGGGGATCTGATGGAGTGGAGAAGAGTGCATTCATCTTGCTAAAATTATTTTATACATTTAAAAAAAAATATTGTTGCATGTTCTATTAATTCAAAATCAATAATTATTTTGAACTATCAAAATATAGATAAATAATTTACTGTTAATTACTTAAAAAAAAAAAACATTGTATTAGGTACTTCATGCTCCTTAAGCAAATGGGCCCATACCCTATGAACCCTCTTAGTTATATCACTGAGTATATTATATAATAAATATATTGTATAACATTATGATTTATTAATTAGGTATGTACCTACTTGATCCCATTTACATGGATCTTCAGATATTTCTAATCTTTTGTAAAATTGTTGTTCAACAATCCAACGATAACCATTTTTATCAAACACTTTGCAATTTTCATTATCAAATGTTCCAGCATTTGTTTTCTTACCAATCACAAAAACGGTTTCATACCACTCTGCAGACTCCATTTATGGATTTGAACGATTTGTTCTAAAATATTTTTATAATAAAAATATCTCTTATTTAAAACATAATAAATGCACATATATAATACTACTAATCATAGACCTATAAACTAGATAAATCCATAGGTCTATAGGTAGACAAGTAAGCACACCCACCTTAATCATGAAAGTATATATTATGTTGTAATCCAAAGAAACATGATAAATAAAAACTGGCCAGATGAAATTTTTTGTATAACATTTAGACACCCAATTTGTTTTGTTAATGGATAGAATATAATATCACAGATACCTATAATAGCTGATGTTTCATTTATACTCAATTTGTGCTTATTGATGAACTGACTTGTTCTGTACATTTGATCTTTAAGTTATAAATAATAATATTTAAATAATATATGGAATTATTAAAGACAGACTTCTATACAGTTACTTACAAGCATTAAAGTATTTCAGTATACACAATAGACAGTATAAATAAATAAAATAAAATACGAAAAAAAAAAATAGTTACATTTTAGTTTGAAGGTTTATGCCCTATGCCCCTATGGTGTTATATTATTAATTAATAATTTTATAATATATTAAATATTTATTAAATAATTAATAACTTATTTTTTTGTTTACAACTATCCAACTATCTGGTGATACCACAGTCTGATAAGTGATAACATGAATAACAATAGATTTCATTTGGTTATCGTATTCGTTAAATGTTTTATTGTTTGTTTAACATTTTTTTCATGATTGCGTGATATTTTTGAAAAAAACATACTACAGTTGTAGTAGTAGTAATAATAGTGTGTAAATATATAATCATTTTTAGGAGACTTGAATTTTATTCTGAATATTCTGAATAATATAAGCAAATTATATCGATTTTTCGGGCTTACAAGGTCAGTTCAAAGAAGTGTGTGCATGTCTATGTTAAGTGCTTGTCAAACACTTTAACACCACTTGAACAATGTCATCAAAACCAATTTTGTTAAAGGTTTTTTTATTTCTGTGATTTGTTAACTGTAAAGTATTTTTGTGATTTTCTTATTTCAGGAGAAACCATTTGTCGACATGGAAGAAATCAATATACAAATTGAACCATGTAAAACTTATTCTCGAACTTATTTTAGTGACGGATGTGTTGAAACTACAGGAACTGACGAAACAGATTTGCTGAGAGGAGAATCAAAAACTATTTCAAATGAATCTGTTAGTACTTTAGTTTTACTGATGTTTATATGGTATTTAATATTTATGTATAATTTTGAAAATTGAAATCATAGACTAATGATTGGCGGTCATGGTTACTTAAACAATCAGCAGTAATTGGTTCTAGTGCATTGAATAAAGTCGATTACCTTGGTGAATCTTTGGCCAATTTTTTTGGTATCACTACGCCAAAATATCAATTTGAAATAAATTATCACAACAACATAATGCAAGAAGTAAGTACTATCAGTTAAAAAAAAATTAACTTTATTACTATATTTCACAGAAATGTTATTATTTATGTTAGGTTAAAACAAGTTAGTATGTAGTACAAATAGGTTCAAAAGTCTTAGTCTCCTAAAACCCTTTTCTTATTTTTACATTTCATTTAAATCTCATAAAAAATGTAAGCTAAGTGGTTTTAGTATAAATTAAATAACAATTCCATTGATGCTGTTATGCACAGAAATCTTATCTCAGTTTACCCTTATATGAGACAATTTATACAGAATATATTTAAAAATCTATTAAATATGAATTATTGTTTATAATTTGACATACATAAGTCAAGTATAATAATTTTTTATTGAAAATTTATAATTCATCATTCATAGAATTAATGATTTTCAAATAAACTAAACTAAATTTATAAGTAACATCATTACTCAACAATTACAATCATAAAGCAAAAAATAATTTTGAACTGATTTATAACATATTTAAAAAAATAATATATAGTTTTATCATAAAATCTATAAATATCTATTGAAAAATTCAGTTTATTTTAGATAAATCTAAATTTTATAAATTAATTCATTAATTCAGAATATCTTATAAATTTCTCACAGTTAGAAATAATTATATTTTATTAAAACTAGAAAAATAATTACTGTGCAAATGAAGTGTTGGTAATTGTAATTAAATAAATTATAACTCGTAAAAAAAGGAAGTTATTAATAATTAATTAATATAAAGTCATGAAATTTACAGAGTTTTATAAGAATACTCAATATCCAAATATTATTTCAACTAATGGTCAAGCAAAAGATTATTAAGTTTTATGTGATTAAAAAAAAAATGTTTATTATTATTTTTTTACTATTAATGATGCATTGTGAGTTGTGACAACTCGAAAACTAATTAATTATATCATACAAATTATATAACAAAACCAGTTTTCAATATGATAACAATAATAACTTATATGTATAATAATTTCAAACTTAGTATTGAGGATGGAAAAGAGATTGAGAGAATTATTAAAATATTTGTGTGTAAAGGACAACCAAATAGGATATGTTGAAGGTCACAAATACTTTTGGTGAAATGTAGTGTACAGAGAAAGAAATCATTCAGCCTAAAATCATAGGCATGATTGGGTAATAGTGAATGGGCCAAGCAAATTCAATTAATTTAAATGATAGAAAATCTAAGTAAATTTAAGTTATCAAACTTGTTTTTAATTCTAAATATTAGGAACAATGTCTTTGAATTTGGGTGTAAAGTTAGCTGACAAGTTTGTCCAGTGATTAAACCAAAGATTAATTAAAATTAACTTAAAATTGGGGTAAAATCAGTCTAAGATAATTGAGTAAATTAAGGTAAAATTTAGTTCATTAATTGTATACCTAAGCTATTGACAATTATATTGCCGTGTATTCTAATGCTACTAGAAACCAGTAAGTTAAATTGAGTGATTTGATTGATTGAGATAATTATTTATAATTGATTTGATTTGAAAAATAAAAAAACTTTCATATGGAACTAAAATGATTCAATTCTAATTGCTGTAAACACAGCATAGAATATGAGACATTAGTTGTATATTCTGGGCAAGCTTTAAGATAACATAACACTCTGTGATAAAGGGAGAAGATAACTTTACTGTTATATCTATTATGTACATATCTTTTATCATTTAAATTAATTTGTATCTTTGTAAAAAAAGCTCAGCCCGTAAAATATAAAATAAATAAATAAGGAGAGCAGATTATTTCAAAGAAATGATAAGTCAAAAATGTAGAATGAATACCCAACTGAATGAGATGAGACAAAGCTAGGATGAGACATTGTTTTAAGTTGAATCAACTAATTTACATAGTTATTTATAAGGATAAAAATAATGTATAGTATAATTTTAATGTGTGTGATTTATTACTGGTATATTTATTATTGAATAAGATGAGTAATAGTTATTAAATTAATACATAAATTTATATAATTTTTTTTTTAAGGTGAATGCAGAAAAAATCACCAATGAAGAAAACATGAAAGGATGGACTCAACAACCTCAAAAATGTACTATAACAACAGAACCATGTTAAGTTTCATTCAGTTCCCTTACTTATTTGTTTTTTAAAAAAATACTAATAATTTATATAATTATAAATAATAATATATCATTTTCTATCTAAAATAATATTTTGAATTTTTTACATAAAATGTGGTTTGTAGAATTTACATTACTCTATAATTAAATATATAAGTATTTTCTAGAGCATTCTTAATTTGCACAGAGAACGATATTTATTATGTTAATATATCTGTTTAATGTAATAAACTCCACTTAAGCTAACTTCTTATTACAAATAAATGATTGTCAATTAAACAATAAGTATTCAAACCCTTATTTTCATTGTGAAAATCAAAAAAATATATAAGCTCAAAAAGTATTAACAACATTAAAAGTTTTAAGAATAAATGCATTTATTTAAGATATTTTAATCAAATAGATTTGTAATAAAAAATTATTGGTATTTTTTTAAAATGTTATAAAATTGATTACCATTTACATTATAACGGTGTTTTACTAATTATTATCTTTTTAAAATATTTATTTAAGAATATAATTCTTTGAATTATTAAACTATTATTTTTGTAATTAAAAATTATAAGTATTTTTATTGGTTAGTGAAGCTCGGAAGTTAATGACTTATTCATTTTAATATGTATTTGTTTATTTCATAACTTTCTTAACTTAAAATGTATTTCAATAACAAAGAAATCTAAATTACAAATTTTATTTCATGTTTATTTACATTTTAAGGTAATTTATGTAGTTTTATATTGTTTTTAACCAATTTGCACAACTTAATTCATGACTTTTTTTTTATTTATGATACACGTTGAACTTTATAATAAATTAAAATACGTTTAAGCATTTAAAAAACAAATAATTATAATTACATTTTAAAAATATTAATTTGATAAATTAAATATTTTATTAAAAACAATTAATTAAGAAAAAGTATTATTTATCTTAGTATTTATATGGCTTTTAAATGTATTACATGTATATATTATAAGCTTTAAGTCATCAACTTCTGAGTCCTATTGGATTACCATTTAACTTTTGATATTTTATGAATTAATTTTGGAATATTTTATTATATTGTTATAAAATAAAGATAAATATATTAATATTTTTATTATAATATTATATATATTATTATTTTATATTAATAAACATTTTTACTATATTATGTGAATGATTAATTAATTTATATTTTTTATATGTAAATTTGTGTACTGTTTTATGAATGGTAAATTTGACAGTAGCATTTTTCCAAAATGATCTTAAAACTAATCACCTATTGTGTAAAATAAATAAAACCGTATCTTTAATAGCACACAAATACATGTTACACGTAAAAAAATATTTTAAAACTCCAATGTTGGTAAAGGGTTAAGGATACATATGTCACCTGGGTTTTTATTCATCATTTAAAATACAACAGTTAATATATTGTTTACAAGTGAATAATATTTTTAGAATTATTAAATTACTGTAATTTTAAACTAATTTTATCAAATAAAAAAGCATAAATGTACTCATCAAAATGTATTTCTCTTTCATTTTCATAATAAGTGTTTTTATATACAATAATTAAGAACAATTTTTTTCAATTACGTAAGTATTTTTATGATATTGGAAATAACCTGTGTAATATCCTTTTAATGTAAATTTGATTTTTTAGAGATGAAATATATATTACACAAAACAAACCGAAAAAAAATATAAAAATGTGTTACGAAAAATCGAAATGTGATTAACTGACAGGAACTTGGATGGTTAACTAGCATCTAGTTTTAAAAATTGTATGATTATTAATTATCTGTAAGAATCAAATCAAAAGTTCAATAACTTAAAATGGTAAAGATTCGAAATATTTTTTTTTTATATTAAAACTGTGGTAGGCCGCATAGGTAAAATATCATATGATTAGATCAGTGGGTCTCAACCTTTTTATTACTACGACCCAAATTTCCCCCAAAAAATCTTTTACGACTCACATGGGCCACTTGGTTTCACTGTTCAAAAAGCAATTAAATAAAATAAAAAAAATTGTCAAGTTTTAAATTTAAAAAATATATAATATAATATAATTTTAATTTTTTTAACAAAATTTGTTTATTAGGTACTTTTAATAGGTTTAAATTATTATTTTTTTTATTATTGTATAGGTTTATAATCAATATATTTTTACAAATGTACTTTTAATAATAGCAATATTATACCATAATAATATATTTAATATTAATTTAACATACATTTCTTGGAATCTGTATAATTCAAAAAAATTGTTCGCGACTCACCAAAAATTGACTGACGACCCACCAGTGAGTCACAACCCACAGTTTGAGAAACGCTGGATTAGATGATTGATTATGATTGCCGTTTAGTATTAACATAATATGCAAATGGTTATGGGCTATATTTTATGTGGGCTGTATCGTTGCATAATGCTCCGATAGAACGGTTACCAACTGTTTAGTGCAAGAGTGTAAAACTGTTAATTCTAAATGTCTATTCATGATATTATAAGTAGACATATTTATGTACATGTGACTTCTTACGTTTATTAATAATTTGGTCATTTTTCATTTGATTGACATTGAACAATGAATAATATTCATATTTTAATTTTACTTTAAAAATAATTCATATTATATAATATTAACTAATAAGTAAGCTTTTTAAATAAATTTTTACCAGCCTACTAAACATAAAATACATTTTTAGGGAAAACATCACTATAATATGATAAGCCTATGTATTGAATTACATATTTTAGTTGAACTCGTGCAATAGATCAAGTCATCACCAATATTCTTAAAGAAGGTGTTATAAATAAAATTAATTTTAAATTCTAATGGTAAAAAGAAAATAATATATTAATTCAATATAGATAATATGGATTTATTAACAAGTCATTAATATCTACTTATCACATACATTACAAAGATGTTCTTTAAAGATTGTGTATAAACAAATTATCAATAATAGTTCAAATAATAACTAACATTAACAAACTTTTCATCTAAAAAAAAAAAAAAAATCAATATAAGTTAAAAATAAGACAGGAAATAAGTATTTTTTAATATTATAATATTTATATCGTCACAACTCATAACTGTAATACATATTTGCCAGTTAATTCATTTATCAGTTTGACTTCATATTAATATCAAGTAAATTAATAAATTTAATAATGTATTAATCCTTATTTATTAAAGATGGACAAATGAAAGACGTGAAAATATTAATACAAACTTTATTTATAATCTGTTTTAAAATATTAAGAATAAGGCATTTTTCATCATTTTAACAACTTAATAATTCAAAAAATAAATAAATAACATTAATTAAATTTCTTTAATATCTAATTAAAATAAACAAAAACAATTCATAATATAAATAGTCATATTTAAAAAAAGTTAAGAATAATTTACTGTAGATATAATACAATTAACATTAATTTTATAAACATAGCAATTTAATATGACATTTCAATAAAAAAAATTTACATTTTTCAATAGCCAAAAACAAATTTAAAACAATAAATAATAAAATAATATTCATCTTATTACTTTTCTTATAGATTTAATTTGTTTTACATAATGTTTTTTATATTAATAAATGAGCAATTTTATTTTTTCTTCATAAAATATTATTTGGTTTTATTAAAACAATTTATCCACTAACTTCTTATTATTTGCATTAAGTAATTGTATTGAATCTTGTTTTTGATAACATTTTTTGTTTTACCAAGTTTTACAAAATTGATCAGCTTTCAGTACGCTTAATATAATCCATTATTTGTTTGCTTATTATATCAGTAGCTTTTTGTGATTGTGGTATTAGGAATCTAAATACAATAAAATCAACAAAATGTAATACATAACTATAACATGATCCAAAATATGAGTAATAGTAGTAATACTGTAATAGAAGTAACATTAAATTATTAAATTTTTTAATTTCATTAACTTTTTTTAAGTATTAAAAAAAAAAAAAAAATTGAAAGCTTTAATTCATAGAAATAATTTTAAATTTTAGATTTCTTAGTTACCAAACATAACTTTATAAAATCAATTTAGATATAAATGGTTTAATGTACACCAAAATTCTTGAATCAAATTAAAATAATTGGTACTTGTTAAACATCACAGATTATTATAAATACTACAAACTGAAACTAATATTAGATTAACCTACACATTTATAATCAATTTCAATACTATTTTTGCTAAATATTTATCAATAACAGTTCTGCATTCCATTGCTACTTCATTGATATTAACTGTTATATTAGATTATTAGAATACATATTATAAATTATTTATTTAGTCATGATTTAACTTTTATATATAAAAAAAAAATAACTTTCTTTTTTTTGTTCTTATTATTTAGAAAAAAAATATAAATTCATCTGAACATTTTTTTTTCCTTGATTAAAAACTATTTATTATTAATAAAATATTTCATAGGATATCAAACAAAATTTATTTAATTTTTTAAGTTTACGAGTAACATGCAAAAATAAAATTAGTGATATTAGAGCTTTCACTTATGAAAATTATTAATTTTATGGAAATTATGTAGCTCCATTATAAATATTAATTATTAAAAAAATGTAACTATTACAAGTTATAGGTATAATGAATATTACAAAATACTACTAGAGGTCCTTCAATTTAATTTAATATATTATGTTTATGTATAATATATAGGTATGACATGTTTTAAACTAGGCACCGGCAACCTCCATAGAACTTTGTTCTGCGGCCCTCTAATATATAATAGTATAATACCATTTGTTTAAAATTTAAATTTTTTATCTTTAACTGTAATTAATAAAATCGAATTATGATTATTAGACTTTTACAAATATAAGCTATGAGTTTATCTCGCATTTTTCTTACAAAATATTATCTTTTATGACTATAATATACGCAGTATATTAAATACGATTAAATTATGACAAATACTTATCTGGTTATGATTTTAGTGCAGTTCATTTTAAAATATGCCAATGTACAGACATCATATAACAATTATGAAATTTAAATTAAAACTGCTCGAAGTGTTTTATAATTATCAATACAGTGTCAAAAAAATGTAAAATTTTTGATGACCCTGGTATATTCAACAAATCATGAATGGATTTATATTTTTTTATCGGAAATAAAGGTAAACTGTTTTGTTTATTTAGCCAAATTATTGTCAGATATAATATTATTCAAAGTAAAATTAAAATTATTACACAAACATATTAATGAACAGTGTTTGAATCATTATGTATGTACTAAAATTGTAATCAAATTATCCAAATCAACTTCATATTGGTAGTATAAATAAATTCATTTTTGAAATTTACAAAATAGATTTTTACTACATCTTCCAATTCTTCTATATAAGAGAAAAAAATTAATTTGTTTCAAAAATTCTTTTCTGTTGACATTGTCAATGTTAAATCTAATTTACAGATAGAAGTCATAGAATTACAAAACATCAATGTTTTTAAAACTGCTTTTATAGAAAGTAATGAACTAAAAATATTTGATTTCAAGTCTTTTTATTAAAAGTATTAAAAGTTTTACCAAAAAAACAATTACTGCTTTTAGTAGCACTTATCTTTGTGAGCAGATATTTACAATAATTAAATATTGAAAAAATCAATATTGTTCACAGTTGAATGTAGTTTTGAAAATATCGACATTCAATATGAAAGTGGATATAAAAAAAATTAACGGGAACAATTCAACTTCAAAAATCATACTAGAAACTAAATATTTATATTTTTTTGCACTTAAGAAATAATTAATTATCTTTTTTTTTAAATTTTTAAATTTTCTCTTCTAATGTATTTTATCTAAATTTAGTTAATAAGAACAACCTCAAAATGAGAAACTCAATATATCCATTAATATATTAGTATTATATTTTAAAATTACATTTTAATAACGTTTATTTTAATGTTGTATGTAGCCCTCAATGAAAAGCTGATAACAAATATGGCTCACTTGAGTAAAAAGATTGCCAACCCCTGTTCTGAACCATTAAAAATAATACAAACATATACTGTTATACCATAAATCATTGTATAACATACACTATAATAAAACATTAATCTTTTAAATATTTAAATATGTTTATCAAGTATTAACTAAATTATTACTACTATTACTTTAGATATAACTCAATAAATAAAATATTAATAATAACCTGTCTATATCTTTTTCTGATTCAGAATATTCAAAAATAATCAAATCTGGTCGTTTTTTGCGACATTTAATGTTCAAAATAGTTCCTAGTGAATGATTTACCAATGAACAAATTTTATTAGAATCTTTTGTGTCTACTTCAACTATTATTAGGTTATTTTTTGTCAGCACCAATTTCCTAGTATAAAAAATATATAAACACCATATTAGATAATTGTTTTATTCATCAAAGAATTAATTATAAGATTTATAAGTATATTACCCTGGAATTAATGATCCATCATTTCTGATATGTTGACAATCAAATGATGCAATTACATTGAATTTATTTAATAGCATCGATAAACTATTACAATGAGCTGCATCATCTAGTTCATCTAATTAAAATTGAAACTTTAGGTTTATTGATAACAAAATTATAATTACTTTTTTAAATACCTTCTGAATCTTGATTATTGTCATCTTCATCTATTGCAAAAACTGGTGCCATATTTCTATATCTTTTGTTACCACCATTTGTTTTTTCATTTTTTGTACTATTATTATTACTTGATAAAAAGTCCATTAATTTACCTTTGACTTCAAACGATTTGGATCTCATTGCCACACTATAACATTCATATATTTAATTGCATTTTTGAAAAATAAAGAAATATTTTAAACAATCTTTACCCAAGTTTAGAAAACAATTCATTAGTTGAATTTGTTTGAGTCAATCGTTCTCTATTTTGATTTAGACTACTTAAACACTGGGAACATCGATTACGATCATGATCACTCAAGCCATCAATATTGTTTTTTTCAAAATATTCATGAAGTGCTATTAGAATAGAGATTATAAATAAAATAACAATCTTAACAAATTTTAAGAAAAAAAATACAAACCTTGATAACCACCATTAAGCATAGAAACATAGAGAGAATGTTTTTGTAGAAACGCAGAAACAACCATGTGAGTATTTTGGTTAGCATCTAAACCACTACCACAACCTGAGAAACACCAATGTTCTCCTCCTCCTGAACGGCCCTCAACAAAACTCTGCTTCTGACATGATAATAGACCTTCTACAGCAGTCCAAAAAGAAACAGGATCTTCCAAAAGCTTTAAAAACAAAATTAATATTAAATCTTATTATTTATAAAATCTTGTTACAAAAAACAAAAAAGACCTCTTTTTACAAGAAAAAAAAATAACAAAATATTCTATACAATAACCAGATTTGTTTGTTATGTATGAATATAGTTTTTATGGTTAATAAATTTATCTGGGTTTTTGCTATGAATAATTAATTTCATTTTAATGAATTAAACAATTAAATAAATATAAGTATATACATAAATTCAATAACATGGTTAATGTAAAATATAGTTTTATTTTATTTAAAATAACATTATTAATTTTTTCATGAAAAAAATAAATGATAATTATGAAGAAGAAACGTGAGTTTATGTTAGAAAAAAATTCCTTATATTTTAATCTACTGCATATAGAAGATAGAAAATAGACAAATCAATAGTGTTGATACATTTTCAACATCTTTCATAGAATTAAAAATATTAAATAAGTATAATTTTCAATAAAATGTTAAGTTTTAAAAAAATTACTTATTTAGGTTTTACTAAGACTTATGGTAAAAAAAAAAAAATAATGGTACATACTAAAGTACTGTCCAGAGGAAAGGCAATAGGCAAATGTCCAGCATTGTATTGTTCTGCGGGTCGGCAATCCATGACAAAAAATTTTAAGCTGTTAGTCACTGTTTTACTTGTATGTGACACTAATTCAGTTACACTAATTGGAAGGCATAACATTTGTGAAATTCCTTTATCTGGTTGCTTTGGGTCAAAAATATATCTTGCAATATCCTGAAAATAATTTAAAATACTAACTATTGTATTTAACAGATATTTAATTACATACTTTTATAAAAGATGATGGTGTTAGTTTATCATAGTATTCTGCCAAAGACCAGAAATCGTTTATATCATCTATGGCTAATTGTGATGGTAAATTCGCAAGAATTTCAATCAATTGTGTTTTAGGTTGGTGTTTTAATGAAAATATATGATCCCTAATACAAGATTTAAAATATTAGACTTAGATAAATATTTCTTATAAAAAATGTACCTTGCATTGATGATAAATACTAAAGCCAAAAAAAATATAAAAAATTTGTCTTTTTTTGCTAAGTATAAATCCCAAATATTTAAAATTACTTCTAAAGAACATGTTTCTGAAAATAAAGTTTGTATCTAAATAAAAAAAAACAATTAAAATTAGTAATTAATGAAAACTTTTTAAAGATTAATAAATTAATAAATACCCATGATTCGCTATAAAGTTCTGGCCCTAATTTTAGAGAATCTAATAAATTACACAACTCTGGATCATGATATAATAACAATATCCGTAATAAATGATAACAGTCTTGGTGTTTAGCTAAGTACTCTTCATCAATCGCACGGAACATAGTATATGAATCAATTCGAGGTAGTTTTAATGATATAATTGGACGAATTATTGATGACCATCTTTTACTTATATCATATGTGTCTGTATTATATATTTTGCACATTGTCACCAATATAGCTTCAGCATCTGACAAACAGTTTAATTTTTCTTCTTCATCTTC
The DNA here is from genome assembly GCF_002803265.2 of Melanaphis sacchari. Classification (NCBI taxonomy): domain Eukaryota; kingdom Metazoa; phylum Arthropoda; class Insecta; order Hemiptera; family Aphididae; genus Melanaphis; species Melanaphis sacchari. The sequence goes on along the minus strand of NW_020270481.1, from coordinate 26,259 downwards.
AATTTCTAAAGAAGCTAAACAAATTTAAAAATATATATAAATATTAAATTGTTTTTAATAGTTTAATGATATTTGTTTATTCACATACCAATTAACATTTGACAGTCTACCTCCAACTGTTCTATGTTCTTTATAATTGGTCTCTCATCTAACAAAGTTTGAATAGTATCATCATCACGAGTCAATAACTGACGCCACATCTGACCCCTACATTCATTGGCAATTACAGTAAAATTTCCAGATTCTTCACTAAGTGGAGACTCATCTTTCTCACAAAGTGCTTTTTCTAACGCTTTCATCCTACTCATAAATCATTATTATTAAATAATACTATAACATAAAATAATATGTTCTTACCATCCTTCATCTTCCTCTTCAGACATTTTAAATATTATTTATCTAGACTAATTTATTATGAAATAAATAAATTTTAGAAGAAAACACAGTCGTTACATTGTAAACATGCATTACTTTCTTTGTTAATGATTACATATGCATAACAGTTATACTTTAGCAGTAGAAATTAGTCATAAAACAATTTTACATTATCAATTCAGGTCTGATCTGAAAACGTTTAAAAGTAAATAAATAATTATAAATTATAATAAAACTTTGGTTAACAGAGGTACATCGTTTTCTGAAATTTATTATTATTTATTACAGATAAATAATGTTATCTAAAATTAATTTATCATTATTCTTTAAGCAAATGATAAGTCTTTTATCAGTTTTCGTTTAAAAATTAAAACGTAATAATTGTAAGTTGGTATTTATATTCAAATAGGATTATTGGGATAGTATATCTGTTATTTCTCTTACCTAATTATTATTTAGCTAATTAATACTAATATGTTAGCTTTAAAAATTAGAATTCACAATTTAGAATTGGTAAAAATTAATTATTATTTCTATTAAATAGTAAATACTAAATAAAAAATAAAAAATATTAATGTACTTTAAAAACGAACAACGTTTGTCTTCTTGTATATGTAATTGAGAATTCAAATATTTTTTCAAAATGAAAATCGGGGAAGAAAAATTTGCAATATGTAGGTAGGTATTGTTTGGAATTAACAAAAATAGTTATAAAATAAAATTTTATGACTTAGATTACGATGGTGTACGGAGGCCCTCAATTAGATAATGGATGTTGATCAGTAATCTAAAATGTAAAACTGAAGGTCAGTAATTTTAATGACACGATGACAATAACAGTTTAACTTACTGAACATTACTCAATAATAATTAGTACATACCTAATGGCAATCACTATTGATTATAAATAGGAACTAAAAATACTATATTATTTATAATCAATACTACATATTTTACTAACATATGATACGACCATATTATGTAAAATGTGCTTATACGAGCTATCCTTACAATTCACCAAAAACAGCTTAATGACTACCTAGTACCTACCTACTAATGAAGTAGATGGGTAGTTAAGTAGTAGACTTTACTGTCTATACTATATTAAATAGGTGACAAGTAGAAAATTTAGAGGCTATGTAATTATCAAAATTATTTATAACTTTATATTTTACAGGTAGGTACCTAAGTACTTCTACGCCATATTATATAGTATAATTATTACATAATATTTATTGGTTGTTTAAACACCGAAAAACAAAATAAATATTAACTACGTTTATATACTATAAGTATCTACTAGCTATACTAATTTCTACAAAACCTACTCCTTAAACCCCTATCTATTTAATAAATTAACAGTAGGTAATACTTAGATTATTTATTAATTATTAAAATTTTATTATTACAATATAAGTACTATATTTTTATTTATATTACAAGTTACAACAATTAAATAGCGATATCTTCCTAGCAAAATTGATAATTATAAAATACTAAAATATTATATGTAGTATTATGGTACTATAATAACCGTAGACGTATCTACAACGTGACGATAAGTCATAAGTCATAACTCGTAATTCATAAGCCGTATAAATAAACGATTGTCGATTAACATATAAGTATAGATATCTACATTTAATATAAAGTAGGCATAATAATATAACCTACATAATATGAAATATTTACATTTTACACAGCCACACAGGTAGGTACTTAGATTACAGGTAGTTGCTTCGTGCATCCAGACCACATCAACTTTGATATGATATTAAGTTAATAGGTGTATATTATTAAATCTTCTAAAATTCAAATAGAATAAACAATTTTTTTTATTTCTAATGGCTAAAATTAAAATCATAAACTTTCTACTTCATCGTTCATTTATTTATAATATATTTCATATTATTTATTTATTTTTTTTAAAACAAAGATAATATTTTTAATTTACTCTCTGACCTATGTGCCATAAATAAAACATACTCACACAAAGTCGTTCAAATGGATTTAGTGTATGAAATATTGGTTTGAATTTTATTAATTAAATCTTCAAAAATATTATTTTCTATAATTTTTATAATAAATAATTTGTTTTTAATTAAATTATTCAAGAACTCCATACAAAACAATTTAAACCAGTACGTTTCAAATACATCTGAAACTAAGAGATAAAATAAATAGTTTATAATAAATATCACTCATTAGTAACACTATTGATTATATATTATATAGTTTTACTCTGAATAATGTTCGAATTCGTAATTAATTTCATGAAAACTTTAAATCACGAATAATACATTTTATACAAATTTAATATTTTGAAAAAAAAATATTTTTTCTATTATATTAAATTAGAAGTTGTTCTTGTATTTTAAGGAAATTAAAGAAATCAGCCAGACAAAAATATTTATATCATAAAAATAAAATATTTTTAGTGCTTTGAAATTTAAATTGTATAAGACATTTTTTTTAATTCTATGCATGGTGAGATGATACTTAAGAAATCACAAATTTACATTTTTCTTATGTATAAAACTCAAGTTTACATAATATCATTATGTTATTGGCTGATCGAATCCTATTAATCACAAGATAGCCATCTAAAATAATTAATAAAACCAATTATTTTTGTTTTTTTACACATTTATTTGATAGTTCATAATTTGTATTGAATAGGTACATTTAATACAAAAAAAAAAAAAAAAACCTAAATTATATAATTGGAGTGTTCCAAGGGTTCCAGTGTACCTTACGAATAATTTGTTAAAGGGTACACTTTTTAACTACCATTAGAGGTAGAAAGACTGAGTCCTCTTACGACCCCCACTTTAACCCCAAGTAATTAGCCGAATTTTTCGGAATATCTACCCTTATGCTACTCTACAACTTTATACTACTCATACATGGTCACCTATTGGGGGAGAGAAGAAAGGGCATTTGCCTCTCATTGCAAACAAATTCTATGAACTTGATATTATCTAATTACGAAGACAAATTGTATTTTAAAATCACTACATATTAAGATATAAACTGACTAAATATATGTATAACAATACAAATATAATTTATTATTTTATTAATATTTATAATTCGCATAATAGCATATTTACACACACACATATATTATATATATATGAAAATAACATTAAATCTTTATTATCTTACATTTGAGAATTTTTTTATTTTATCCTTCTTTAAAATTTTATCTATAGGCACCCATATACTCATACAAACTAAATTGCTTATATTTTAAAATAATGAGTGTAAACATTTAAATAGATTACCTTGTAGGTATACATAATATAGTATTATAAGTATAGCCTCTGGTATGGGTATTAACACAGATTAAAATATATACTAGCGTATTATTTAATATAATGATAGTATTAAAAATAAATGTACTACTACTAAATAATATTTTAAATACTATGTTGTTTCGTTTTGAGCTATTTATAGATATTTAAAGTTTTCTACTTTTCTTAGTTTTTATTTAGTTTATTGTTAATTATAAGTACCTAAATAAAGCTTTAAAATTCTATACAATACACAAGACTTCTTTTATTCTTTATTTACATTATAAATACTATGTATACCGAAGTGGCACAATTATTAATATAGGTACATGTTAACTATAAAGGTGGGGTAAATTTATATAATAACGTTTATTAATTACGTAAATAAACTAACTATAAGAAATACAGTACATAATATGATAAGTGGTTAATAATTTTAATATTTTAGTTAGTTTAATTATTTTTTTTGATAAGTTTTAATATGAATAGTCATCCATTGATCCATTAATATACTCACGGTTGAATTTTTTTTTTAACCTTACCGTTAATAAACGTAGTTTAGTGTACACGGGGGAAGAGGTGTTATGAAGATCATGACATAATTTTAGTTTAAGACGTCTAGGTGGGTTTCCAGGAACGGAAGGGATTGCAAGATTTTATACTAATGAGTTATTTTTGGAGGTACCTAAGACGATTGTGAAAGTGTTAGTAATATATTTTAGCTTCTTCATGAACTAATTTTAATTTTAGATCAGGATGGATAATGTTGTTCAAGACATAAAAAAAAGGTATTTACAAATTTTCTAATTGCTATATTTTAAAATGTTTGATTTTTTTTAAATTTCCCCATACATCCAAAATGGATTAAGGATTTATTGATGAGCCGTTATTAATGTTAATTTGTTTATTATTATTAATAAATGTTTTTAATAGACATAATCGAGAATCTAGATTGAATTATTTAAATTAATATGCTAGACTCTTGACTTAAGACCGAGGAAAGTCTATGATCTAAAGTTAATCGAAGATATTAATTGTTTATGAGATTGGAATTTGTATACCATAGAGGGAGACTGGCAAGGCACAATTAATCTGAGAGTAAATATGTGATGATGTATATATAGATTTAGATTAATTTATTTTTGCCTCCATTTTGTGTACTAGCCTTCCATAATGGAATAATTATGGAAAGGTGATTTTATGTTGTGAGAAGCGACAATGAGATTAGGATTTACAGAATTATATTAGCCTTGTAATCAGCGTAATTGGCGACCAGTATGTTTAGTATTATGGATTGATAAAAAATGTAAATGCAGAGTTAAGAGAATAAAGTTTCACCTTGAAGAATATCTAAAGAGATTTTAGCTAACTAGAAAGCGTTGTGCCGAAATGAGTACTGAAATATCTATTAGAAAGATAAGATTTAGCGATTAAAAAATAGATTGGATGCAAATACTTTCTTTTTTTTTTTGGTTTAGATAAGAGCCTATCGTGCCAAACCTTGTAAAATGTCTAAATACGAAATATCAAGAAATGTCTATGTGCAGGCTATGTGCAATATGATTTTTTTTTGAAAACATATGAAATTACATCTACAATTCTAAACCCTTGGCCATCCTGTGGAATCTGAACTCAAGATACTTTATTAGTATTTTTTTTTGTTTGAATTAAAAGAAAAGAAATGTAGCGTACCGCTTCGTACATTTTTAAGAGCACTTGAAGTTCAAATATTGATAATATTTTAAAGACTGCATACATACTACTTTTATTCAAAAATATGTTTATTTTACAAGTATTCGATATTTCGATTGATCATTTTCATTGTTAAGTCCTGTTTCGGGAACTTAGCTAAATCATGATTATCAATATTATCTTGTCATTCAATATTATTGATATTCAATATAAATCAATAATATATTAAATATCAAAGTATTTTTTTATGTTAAAATTTTGAATTTTATATTTATTTTGCTTTCTTAATATTTAAATATTTACAGCAATAACATATTATATAATATGTATATTGTTAATATATTAGCATTTATATTAACTTTTTGATCAGGATACAATTTAGCTATCATTAAATAAAATTTGGGACGCAAGAAACATGCACCAATTTTAAGGATGTATTTTAAAATTTAAAAAAATAATTTACAAGTGATCTGCAAAACATTAGTAGGTACACTTTTTGAATTAATCGGATTAAGTTATAGGGGGATTGACAATTTTATTAATATGTCATTTCTCCTAGTTTTTTATACTAGCAGTATTTTTAAATTAATGTTTGTATGCATGAATTATACTTATCTTTCCCTACTAAACACGACATTTGTAATTCTAGGTCAATAAACATAATATGTTAACAACAGTATTTACATAATATTATAGCATAATTATATATTACATTATTACCTATACGTATTTAATACTTTAGTTAAGTAAATCAAGTTTTAATAATTTGTATTTTTCCAATAGAGTGATGTTGATTTTCAATTGACTTCGATACAGCCAATATCTATATTTTACTATTTAATAGGCATCTACTATTTTACTATATTTGATATATTATAAGTACAATATGTGCAGTATAAAAAATGAATATTTTTACATATATACAGTATTCTATATGGCTTCATTAATCATTATCTTTTTGAAGATAAAATAAAAAAAAATTATATGTACTTTAATATAATTTATTAATTGGGTGTGTATAATGTATAAATAGAATAATTAATATAGGCTTTAATATTTGGACTTAAATTATTAAAATTCATTATTATCAACATTTGACAAGTCAATAAAAACCATTAAAAATATAAATTTCAAAAAAAAAAAATCAAAAATTAGGTAGATTGTACTAGATAAACCAGGAAAAGGTACTCACATATTATACCGATGAATGGTGATAACACTGATAACTGATAATTAATAATAATTTACAATGTGATGAACAGCGTAATGTGAGAAAAAATGAAAAATGTTTAATAAAATAGGCTATTTAACTTTTGTAGCAATATGTAGGTAACGATACTCTACAATCTAATTAGATTAGGTAATAATTATTCTAATTATTATTTATTATTAACGCTTGTATTAATTGACAAATATAATTTATTATTGAATAATAAAAATATTAAATTAAATAGACAAGAACTACAAATATGAACAATTGATTAATTATTAAGTTTACATTGTAATGCAATTACATTTTAATATTTTACGTTTATAAAGGTACGTCCTACTTACTTTATACACTTATTACCTACACATATCGCATTCAATGATGTCAAGTGTTAACTGATTATAATATACTACAATAATAATTATTTATTATGTTAAAATTTTAAGTAATAAAAGTATTGCATGACATGATATCATAAAATAACACACAACCATTATATTATTACAGTGTAATATATATAGGTGTGGTATTAATGTATTACTCTATGACGTATAAAATTTGTTTTATAGTTAATTTTATTTCACTATATTTGAATTGAAACTGATAGTTATTATTATTTTATCTATTTGATGTTTAATAATAAAAAAAAAAATCAATGAATGTATTAATATAAAACAATAACCATAGTATTTGTGTTTTGAAAATAAAATAAAATTTAATCTTTACTCTGTAGCACAGTATATACCGTGCTCTGTAGTAAGGTTTGAAATAGTTTGAGGTACGAAAAACTAATTTCGTTTTAATACTTGTTTTTATTCTTAATATAAGTTTTAATTACGACAATCATCTTGAACGTAAGATTACAACTTAAAAAAAAATGATAAGTGAATTAATTTTTATGAAATTTACTGAGATATAATCAGAGGTATTGTTATTTAAATATAGTTATTTGTCTTCATAATTAACCACTATTCAGATTAAAATAGGCGAGTTTTTGATCAGTTGATCAAAATTATATCACTGGGTCAAAATACCTCTAAACTATAAAATTATTTCCGAAGATATTTTAATCTTTAGTTGATGAAACTTTGTTTCAAGTTTTAATGCAAAATCGATCTCTGTAATTTATTCTACAAATCATAAATCGTATATATTCATTGACTCTACTAAATAATGAAAAAAAAACTATGACGACAAATACATTTTCGATAAAACGCACGGGGCTGAATAAAAATTAGTTAGCCTTTACTTAATATATATATTGTATTTAAAATAAAATAAAAATAGAAATTTTTATAAGAATCACATTGAATTAACCTACATTTTTACTTTAAAAGATCAATTATTAATCTGGAGATCTATTGTTTTTGTGATACGAACAATTCCATAAATTAGAATCGTTCGTACGAAATTAAGTGCGGATACAACTTCATATGTACATTTATATTTTTTTTTGCGAATGTCGTTCATACAAAAATAAGCTCTCCGTTCAGTATTCTCTTCAAATAAATGTAATTTTGTAGGTATATTATTTGCCCTTTTCTCAAAAATATCTCAAATAATCTAATTGTTTGTATGTAATATATTAAGATAAAGAGAAGTATTTATCATAAATATCGATTTTTTCAAATTAAAGTTTGCTAACATTCACTTGGTTGTAATATAAAAATTTTATACTACAAATTATGGTTAAGTGACGATTAAGTAGGTACCTCTTTTTTTATATCTCAAACATTTCATTATGAGAATGTGACATATACCTATATAGGTAGGTACTTCTCTATTAGTATTAAAAGTCTTGAATTATATACCCGTATTAAGAGGACTGTCGATGAACCCAAATGTGTTATATCTGTTTAACAAATGCGCCACTTACAAAATTCTGTATAATCTGTGTAAATTCGTGGTACAATTTGGTATTTTTAGCTTCAATATTACAGTAAATAGTTAATCAGATTTAAATGCAAGAATATCATTTATAAAGACAGAATAAAGTATAATCGTTTTTAAATAAGTTATGAGCATTTTAAATTTGTAATATTTTACTTGATAGTAAAATTATAATACCCAGCTGACATTAAAATTAAATGCTTAAGATATCCCAGATAATATTCATAGTTCATACTTTTAAATTTGATTTTTTTTTCTCAAAAAATTTGAGGTTTTTAATCCATAACTCTTCATATAACTACAAATACCTCATTTAATATCTTGAATCACATTCTTCATATCTATTTAAAAATAAACACAGCAGAAAAAATCGCAACGGAACTATGCAAATGCTTTTGTTTCCTACTAACAAACTATCCAAACCCCTTAATATCAACGATAAATTTCGAAACCATTCCTGAAAATCCTTCTAGTTGACAAAAAGAAAATGAAAATTTTTATTTTAATCAAAATTAACCAAATTTCCAAGTAAAGTGACTATTTTTTTCACGTATCTCATGTTTTAAATATATAAATAGATAAATTTGTTTACCATTAAAGTATTAAATATTTAAATTTAACTATACATATGGATTAACATTTGTATAAAAATATTTAGATATGCGTTATACCTTATAATAATTAATATGATTGTATATAAAATTAAAAGCATGATTAAATTAAGATCTTTCACATTTTCCATTATCAAAATTAAATAAATACTATAAATATAACCAAAATTATTTTATTTTAATTATATAAGTAATGGTTAATGGTTATAAGTTTATAACTTATAAGTTCTAAAAATGGTACTGAATAGATTATAATATACAGGACTCCTTTCAGCATTATCATTATTGAAACATTTCAGTGTACATTAAGTTTTCAATTTTAATAAATATAGAACAAAGTATTAACAAAAATATTCTATATAATCTATATTTATATAAAATGTATGTATATTGTTAGTAAAATAATATATACTCCTATAGGTAGTATAAAATGTTTGAAAATTATTAACAGAATGATTATTCTAAAGCTAAGTCAGTCGTTTTATAAAACAATTTGATCGTTTTTGGAAATATATGTTTTTAGATATTATACTAGTATAATAGGTATAGTATACCTGGTATACTTTAATTTTTATTATACTAGTGTCATATATATTTTTTGCAATCCCGCATAAGACAGACATACATTTGATATAAATAGATTCACATTTTCCACTTAATTTCACTTATTCAATCTAAACATCAGTATAAATAAGTAAAAACTAACTTACTACCTATTTGTTAAAAAAGCGATTTTTCTATATTGCTTTTTTGAATATTGTATATACTTTTATCCAAATTAGTAAAAATATAAAAATTATGACGATAAAAAATAATCAAAAATATCATTTTTATTTTAAAAAAATCGTATAATACTAATTTTAAATTATCTAAAAAAAATATCTCTTAAATTTTTAAGGAAAATAAGACATGTTCTTTTTAAAAAAATCGTCATACTATGTAAATATGATATAGGTAACCAGAGTTTGTATCGTATGGAATAATAAATTATAATTATTAAATTTAAGTGAGTATAAGACGTAAAACTATTGGTTATAAAATAAACTCTTCTAAAATCAATAGTAAAACTAATTGTTCCTACAATAATTTAAATAATAAGGACATTAAGTGAAATAATATTCTCTATACCTTTGGCTGATGATAAAATAAATAAATAATAACATTAGAATATTATTTTAAAATAAATACAAAATAATTTTAAATATACAAATACAATGACATAGTTATTAATTGGATTGTTTATAATAATAATTTAACAAGGAATGTTTAATACTATTTAATTAATTGTCAAAATACTTTTTTTTTATTAGATGAAATAATCTTATCTTATAAACTATTAAACACTATTATTTTTGCAATTTTCGGTGAAAAACATTTCACAAAGTAGCCAAAGTAGATGTACAATAATAATTAAAATATAATTAAATTTTTCATATTTTATTTACTTATTTAATATTCATTGTACGCGTACTTACGAATTAGTAAAAATTAAAAAAATGATTTATTCTCAAATAAATTATTTTAACTAGAAAGTGGGAAACTATTTTTATTATCAATAGTGAATAATATCATAGATTAAGTATATTTAATCTAAGATAATATATAGATTATAGGTTAATTATAGGTTAATGCTTAATAAACTATATTTGGTTAAATTTAAACATTATCATTTAATATAAATAATATAATTGACCATTAAATATGATTATTAATTCACTAAGCACTAAGACACAAATATGAAATATATTTTTTTTAATTCACCCAATATTTATTTTATAGATAAGTAATTATATTATCATTTAAATGGTCTAAATTTCAGGTGTACCATAAAAATAAATCTATTTTTCATGGTTTTTTTACGGATGCTAATATATTATAGTTAAGCTGACCCACTAACCTCCCACCTAAAAATATAATGTCACTGTTGTAGTATTGTAGTGTTGTCTGTTGAAATGTATACTTTCACCAATCGTATTTTAGTACCTAAATTATATAATATTTAATGTCACAGCTTTTTATAATTTGTCAAATGTAACAATAAAATAATACGCACTAGAATAAGATGATTATTTTCAATCTTAACATTAATTATCTATACCTAAATACCAACACATTTTTGAAATTAAAAAAAATATATAAATTATTTTACTAGATAGTTTGAGAACTGATATAAGTTATGTATAAGTTATGTTTTTAACTATTTTAATGGTCAACATATATTTTAGATTCTGAGCAAATCATTATTGTAGTATTAATTTTTCTTAGATATTATTTTTCTTATATGTATATGTTTACCTACACATTTATACTATGTACAGTAGAAAAAAATGCTTAGCTTTTCTTTTTTAGGAGTGTTTCTGGTAGCAAATTGGATTTATTCGGTACTTTTGTGAAGGCAAAATAATTAAAAAATCTGTTTTTAATGAAAATAATCAGTAAAAAAAAAAAAAAGTTTAAAAAACCAGAATTTTTGAGCAAAACCAAATTTTGACAAAATATATTTTATTTTTTTGGTGTAATTTAAAAATAAATAACTGAAATACCTGAAATTCTAACTTAAAATATGTATTTTCTTTTCAATAAGTGATTAAATTATAAAATTATAAATGATGTAATTTTTAAAATAATTTGACATTTTTACTATTTATAGAAATTTTACATTTTCAATATTTGTTCAGTTTTTTTTTTTTCCATAAATATAGTTGAAAAATATTTTCTTAATCAAAAAGCTTGAAAATGAAACAAAAGATTCCTTATTTATAGCTAACACTAATAAAATATAAAAGACAAATAAATACAATTAATATTTATACATAAAACCTCTGAATAGGGAAGACTTTTAGTCATCAAAATTCTATCCGCTACTTTAAAGGAATAAATTTTTGAAATATATAAAGGCAAATGTTAGTAAAATGAAAAAAAATTATTATTATTTAATACTTTAATGATATAATAATTTTAATATGTTAACAATATATATTTTAAAAAATATAAAAAATAAGGAATGCATACACGGATACATGAATAGATATAAAATTCAATTTCGTGTGAAAATCAGGTGTTTGAACGAGTTTATTATTGTTATACTACTTATATATATATATATATATATATATACGTATACTAGTATAAACGCGTTTTTCTATTATTTTGTCACTATTTTCAAATTAATAATAAAATTGGTATCCACTACTCGAAAGTTTTCTCATTGAAAAATAATGAAAATTCTTACATTCTTAAAAACGTTCGCTATTGGGAGGTGTCCGTTAGGCGTTAGCCATTAGAGGAAGTTTCACTTTATTAAGTTCAAATTTGGATGAAATTAGACATTTACACATAGAATAAGGATTTTAATTATTTTGTGGCAATTTAAAAATATTATTGGCACTCAAAACTTTTAACGTATACAGCTATTATACCTATTTTACACACATAATAAAATTGCCAAATGCAATGCTATATAATAAAACGGATTACATGTTATTAAATAAATTACTATAATAGTAATATTAATACAAGTTTATTTTGATAAAATTATTAAAATATACTTAGTAGTATAGGCTGACAAACCATTTCCGTCCAGCATCGTTTATCGTGTTCAGTGATTCATTATTGAATTTAAATTTAACGCAATATACATTACAGTGACCTACTCAATGACGAAGTACATTCGATACCTACTATAACAGTAGAATGGTTATCTACTTTCCCTGTTTTAATTTTGTATTTTGGAGCAAAACATTTTCATGAATATTTCGATACATTGATAAATAGTGAATATTTATTGAACCATAATATCATTGTACTCATTTTTATATACTTATACGTATATTATATAAAATTTTAGAATGACAACCAACTTTGAATTAAATGAAGACATAGACTCCTGAGTGCAAGTTTTTAAAAATAATGTAATAATTTATAGTATTAATTATTATATATATACTTATACATGTTGTACATAAAAATCATTTGTATTTTAAAGGCAGAAAAAGTACTCGACTCGGACAAAAAATATAAGAATCTTTGAAGACTACATGTCATCATGGAACTTTTAGTTTTAACTAAATTTTTTTAGATAAAAAAAATATTATAAAATGACAGACAATTCTCACTTTGCAAAGAAATCTGCATTTATTAAAACTCTGATTAATAGAATTTTTTAGTTAATTGTGTTTGTTGATACTTATATTTTATACTTGGTTATTTTTAATGCATTTTTTAGTAGTAGTAACGATATAAACTTTTTTATTCGAATGAGAACCACCCTTTTTTAAAATCATTTTTAGGTACATGATTTTTTTGAGGTATCTAATATCTTAATCAATTTAGACGAAAAGTTTCTTAATTTTTAAAACTAATAAAAATTAAATATTTTTTTTTTTTTTATTACTTTATTTATATTTCCACAATCTGTTACATAAATTTAAAACAATAAGTGAAATTGATGAAATGGTAATTATGGCGTGAAGGACGGATTAAAGATACCTTCCAGTGAAGGCACTTTTACAGTTAAATATGAAGTAAATACATGTTGTTTACTAGTAATGAGTACTAATGACTAGTAATGATAGTTAATTATTTTAATAAAAACGGTGATATAATATAAAATATTAAATAGATGCGTATTAGGTATTCAGTCTAGTTAGAAATTTATGTCTTTTTATAATTTAAAGGTAGGTAATCACTATATTCAGATAATTTTCACAAATCATAAAGTTATAAAGGTATGTTAATAAGTTGTTATTAATCACTCCAATTTTAAAATAATTATAACCTCCATACCTTTAAATATACTATTCTTATATTTTATATTTTAATAATTCAGAAATTATATGTTCGTATTTCGGTTTTGAAGTAGGTGTCAAAATGAAAGCAAATTTTTATTTACTACTTTAAAAGTAATAGTTTATACAGACGTAACAGAATACTCCTTAAATAATATAAAAACTATAAAATATTTAAATATTTATGTGTTTAAAAATATGGTGTTTATTAGATATACTAAAAATATTTTTAAAAAAATCATAATTAAAGAAAAAATAAATTTGAAAGTTCTAACGAGTCACTCTGTATATTTAACATTACTACACACTTAATAAATTATACAATTGTTTCAACTATGATTTACCTATTAAATACACACACACATATATATATGTATATTAGTTTAATAATATGTAAATAAATGTGATATATTTCATCTATTATATTTGTTATTATTATTTATATAAATTACTCTCGCTTACCTACGTATCGCGAACATTATACTCTAATGGTTGGAATAAACGTTCAAAGTTTCTGTTTCAATGCACAGTGAAGCGCGGTCTGAACATTAAATAAAAAAATAAAATCAATAAATGTACGTAAACAGATAAAAGTTCAGGTTTCTATAGGCCATTGTATGGTCATATGAACGTATAGTTGATGGTGTGAATGTTTAAATAATTTCAAGTCACCGGAGTGAACGGCATCGTCGTACGCAACAACTATCATCGTGGCATCAAATTAATGACGTTCCGATAATTTAATAAACATTATAATAATAATATAAAAGTATAAAATTCATAAACTTGTCGTTACGACGTCACAGCGCACGTTGACTACCCGTGAGTGCCGCCACTGCGGCGTTAAAAAATTAATGTTTGCGTGTGATGACGTGCTTACGTCGCTGGTCGTCGTCAAACGTCCCGCCAAAAGTGGCCAGGGGCGTACAGTGCCATTCGTCGCCGTCGTCCCGGGCTTCTAGACCGACGGCCTAACGGTTGGCTACACTGCAAAGCCGCCGCAAAAGAGTGACGTACATTGCGCCCCACGGGATCAAGTGTACACGGAAAACATCTACTTTAACCGTGCGGCACGTGGTGGGGGATGCGTCCGTGATCGCGCGGTGCGTGGAAGGGATGACGGGGAATGAGTGGAGGTACGAACGTTTTGTTGTTGTGAGTGTTACGACCGTTTCGCTGTTTCGCGCGACGTCATTTATACGTATTACGTTGATTGTGCGACTATATATGATATTTTTTGCCCGTTTTCTGGAAAAACGAACCGAACTGCGAAAGACGACGTCCGCCTGGCAGACGATCTGAACACGAAACGCGAGCCACCCGTGGACATTCCGCTGTGAGATTTGGTAAGTTGTATTTTCGTGTTTGCACGTACCGATGTGGCGCCGGCGAGAAACCTCGTTGTCCACCGAACACCTGACCGCCGCCATTTTGTCACCGCGGTGACGTGATGTTATTGTTATTGTTGGGGTCGTCGTAGTCTGATAAACTCATTGGCTTCCAGTAATGGCTGTAGAGGAATATTCGTAGACATTAGGCCGCTAGCCAGCCAAACTCGTGACGCACTCAACTGTCGCGAAACGTTCGTTTTTGTGTTCCAAATTCGTGCCAGACATGGCGTGCTACTTCCTGGTACTGACCCAGAACGTAGTGTTTCGTATTCTACGACAGTTCAATTACTAATAACTGCCCACTTTGGGGGGGGAAGGTCTTGCATATTTGTGTTTTTTAATTTGCGGCGTCGCCTTATCTGATCGTTCGATGGGTTTTTCCGTCACCCTCTCAAATAACCGATCGTTGTAACTGCTTGGTCTTTATTAATTATATTCGGAGTCAGCTGATGAATTGTTATAATTCACGGCCGTAACGATAAATCATCTGTATAATATCCTTCATGCCGATATCGAGTTCACGTAATAATTCGTCAAGTACCTTGGCTATTCATTATCCCTAGTATGTATTGAGGTAAATGATAATTACAGTTGTTATCGACAAACCAGCCGCATATGTACATCTACCGCGTGTATCTTCTTCTAACTTGCCATACTCTATAATACTAGTCAATTTATAATTGTCAATAAATTCGCAGGTTTTATGATATGGGATGATTTTTTTAAATAATCTTCAGTTGTTTTTTTAATTGTGTATTTTTGAAAGTTATATTACTGTAGCATATTTTTTCACATATTTATAAATTTCATTATAATTATTTAAGTGTAGGTTAGTAAAATTATTCAAGAATTGAAAATGAAACAGTATGTAAATACCAAGTATCTATTTAGTATTTATTTATTGATTTTATTTGTTAATAAATTTATATTTTTGTTAACCAGTATTTGATAATAAAAATTTTACTTTGAAATTTTAATTAGGCACTCATTCATATTATTAATTAAATGTATATATGTATAAATTATGTCATATCTACTTAGTTCTGATGGTAACAATTTTATTATTTATATAAGAGTAACTTAGCACAAAGAAGTATTTGTATATTCTAGTTTAAAATTAGGCTTATAAATAGGATAGTTTAAACAAACTGGTACTCTTTAAATACAAAATTTATCTTAGTAACATATAAAATTAAATGGTATTATATTGTGTTCTATTCGTTTATTATTTTGACATTAAATTTCTTTTATGACTAATTCTAACTAGTTTTTTTTTTTAACTAGATATAGAAGTATTGAAATATTAAATTTATAGTAGTCTTATTTTTAAATTATTTTATAATTTATAATATTTACTTGGTTTAACAAACTCAGCACCCATGACATGAGTAATAATTTTATCCTACATGCAGATATTGTTCCATTTGAATATACATTCGATAAATCAACAATTTGTATTAGTTTCTGAAAGTAAAATTTTACCATAACCTTAATAATAGTATTATCCAACAATGTCTTACAAAATATGATATTACAATTTATAGCTATCTTAACTTGTTCAGTATCAACAGATATTAGTGGTAAAACCCATTGATATATTAGATTATAGGTATTTTAATGTCTTGATAAATATTTAATTGACAATTTAAAAGTTAAAATTAGGAGTTTGATTATTTATTCTGTATTTCTATTTATATAGAAGAATGGTTATTATGTATTATTGTTGATTTTAATTTTTCTTTCAGGTTTATTAAACGTTCTTCATTCGAATCAGCTTTTTGTAGCTCTTCATTGATAGAGTGATATCAACCTAAGAAAAAAGACATTATTTTCATAAGTGAAATAAGTTTTCTATAATTTAACTTACATTTTTGTAAAGACAAAAGTGAATACTTCATGGTATTTTTATTAAATGTTCGTTATTTTTTTATTTGTTGTACATAATAAAGTCTAAGTAGACACGTTTTAGTGTTAAACAGTGATTGTTTTATCATAAATTAAAACAAATTTTTTTGTGTATACACGTTGGTTCCTTAGAACCTTAAAGAAGTTTAGATGCTTGCTACAAATCACAATAACTCAGGGATTAACCTCAATATGCCCAGTAAACAGTTGAACAGAATGTAAGTAATAATAGTTATAATTCCTATAAATATAACTATAAATAATTTTATTTGTCTAGTAGCTTTGAAGGAATAGATGATGCCGGTTGGAAGGCCAAACTTAAACTTCCACCTCAGGATCACCGGATTAAAACAAGTGTATGCAAAATATTTGATGAATACTTAGTGATTTAAATTATTAACATATAAAATATGATTGTAGGATGTCACTTCAACCAAAGGAAATGATTTTGAAGAATTCTGTTTAAAACGAGAATTACTAATGGGTATATTTGAAAAAGGTTGGGAAAAACCTAGTCCTATTCAAGAAGCAAGTATTCCAATAGCACTTTCTGGCAAAGATATATTAGCGAGAGCAAAAAATGGCACAGGAAAAACTGGAGCTTATTCTATACCTGTACTTGAGCAAGTAGACCCAAAACTAGATGTTATACAAGGTATAAATTTGCTTATTATTTTAATTATTTACTTGTTATAAAATTGTATGAATGTTTTATTTTTTAGCACTTGTGATTGTGCCAACCAGAGAATTAGCGTTACAAACTAGTCAAATATGTATTGAACTTGCAAAGCACTTGGACATTAGGGTCATGGTGACTACTGGTGGAACTAATCTTAAGGATGATATTCTTCGTATTTACCAAAGAGGTAAGATTTCAAATTAAAGTAATAACAATAAGTATCTTCTTCATAAAAGATTTATAATAATGGTTGCATTAAAAATAAATAACTACTTATTAAATATTTTATTTTTACTTAAAAAATGTTTATCTTCATTAATATAAATATTGCATCTTATAATTTTAAAAATTAAGTTTTATTGTTGCTCAATGATGAAAGTATTTGGATTCCCCTTCACTTAAAATATATGAGTGAGATTTAATATTTGAGAGCTTCATTCCAAAATCATGTTATAAATTATATATTTATATTCTGATAACACATTTTTTGTCATTGTAGTAATAAATTTAAATAAAATAGACATTTTTTTCCTCCTACTTTGTATTAAATATTTGAATCTTGTTTCATGGTTACTTAAATAATTGTTATTGCTTGTTAGAATATATTTTCCTCTATGATGATACATTTTGGATTCCCCTTCACTTCAAATATATGAGTGAGATATAATGTTTGAGAGTTATAGTTTTAGATTTGAAATTCATAGTTGTTATACCTTATATTTATATAAATGTATTTAAATTAAAAATTTTAGTATGTGTATTAACTATTTACCAAAATATAATTTTATGTACTTAAGTTGTAAATTAATCTGCTCTATGATGATATACTTGGATTCCCCTTCACTTAATTTTTTTGAGTGAGAAATAATTTTTGAGAGCAATTTATTACTGTAACTTGGGAAAGATTATGTGTATTATTCATAGGTAATTATAATAGTGCCTAGTTATTGTACTAAAAATTGTATTTACTTCATACTTTTATATTTTTTCCATTAATTTCTTTAAGCTAAGTAAATGATGAAATATATTTCAACCAATTTTTATAACTAAATAAATTTTAGGTTTGAATTCAATATGAAAGTACTTTTGTGTTATTACCAACAGTCTTTCTTAATGAACACATTAATTTATAACTTGAATTAAATATTTGAAAGTTTCATTTATATTAAACTTTTAACATTGTTGTGTTATATCACTTGTAACAAAAGTCTTATCAAAATAAGAGAATAGCATTAGCATTTTTTTTTATATTTAAATCTATACATTTTAATCTTTTTAAATTTAGGTTAACTTTTTGTTTTAAAACTATAAAATCATAAGTTTACTTTTAATATTGTTCTTTTAATTTTAATTAAACTTCAATGTTTTGAGTTTCAAATCATTCATTGTTATTTTGATTAACAAAAAAAAACAATGTTCACACTGGTTTGGTAAAATTCGTCTCTGCCTGCTCTTTTTTTTTTATGCTTATATATTGCATCCAAGTTAAAAGTATTCATCACTTGTTGTGTTATCATGAACTACTGTTTTATTCCAATCAGTATATTAAGAATTTTATTAATTTGATTTGTTATATATTATGCTTCATTAATATAGTCTTAATATTTTATTTTTAGTGCATGTTATTATTGCCACTCCTGGAAGAATATTGGATCTCCTAGATAAAAGCATAGCTAAAGTTGATCATTGTCGGATCTTAGTTTTAGATGAGGTAACTATACATTTTTTTAGTTCTTTATTCAATTTCATTATATTAAATTATTTTTGTTTTTAGGCAGATAAACTTTTATCACAAGATTTTAAAGGTATGTTAGATCACATAATTTCAAGGTTACCGTCAGAGAGGCAAATCCTTCTGTATTCTGCCACATTCCCTCTGACTGTCAAACAATTTATGGTGCGTACTAAAAAAATAATCAATGAAATTAATCTCTATTCCAAAAAGGTCTGGATAGAATAACAACATATACTGATAACTACAGCCTAATCACAGCGATTTACCAGACTCATTTGGAATAATGTATACTTAACCATATCATATGTAAAATAATAGAATTTTATTGTATTGTTTTAGGATAAACATTTACGTAGTCCATATGAAATAAATTTAATGGAAGAGTTAACCTTGAAAGGAGTTACTCAGTATTATGCATTTGTTCAAGAAAAACAAAAAGTTCATTGTTTGAATACTTTGTTTTCTAAGGTGTGCAATATTAGAATCATAAGTAATTATTTATTTTTTATCAACAAAATGCTTACATTTTTTATCCTATATTTCAGCTTCAAATAAATCAAAGTATAATATTTTGTAATTCAACACAACGTGTGGAGTTACTTGCTAAAAAAATTACTGATCTCGGCTATTGTTGTTATTACATTCATGCTAAAATGGCCCAAGCACATCGTAATCGTGTATTTCATGATTTTAGAAAAGGATCTTGCCGCAATCTTGTTTGTTCTGGTAATATAATTAATTCTAGAAACTTAAATTCATGTTGATATCTTGATACTAATATTATAATTATTTTTCTTGTAGACTTATTTACGAGAGGTATTGATGTACAAGCTGTAAATGTTGTAATAAACTTTGATTTTCCCAAAATGGCAGAGACATATTTGCATCGTATTGGTAGGTCAGGCCGATTTGGACATCTTGGTATAGCCATCAATCTTATTACTTATGATGACCGGTTTGCTTTACACCGTATTGAACAAGAATTAGGCACAGAAATAAAACCAATACCTAAGGTATGTTAATTACTAATAAATATTTATTTATTAAAAGATCCTAATAAGTATTAAATATTAATTTATCATCTCATTTAAAACTATTCACTATTAGAATTGTTATAGAAATTACATGAAATATTTATTTATTATCATGCAGTATGTAAGGAAATTTTGTAAGAGTTCTTATATTTTTGTGTCTATTCATGTGTGTATGTTATGTCCACTTGGTGAAATTATCCATTTAAGAAATAGAAACAGATTTTTCTACTCGGTAACAATTAAAAAAGGATATATTTTCGTGAAATAAATGCCTATAAAATTTGATGTGTAATTTTTTTTTTAAATATCCATTTACTTGATGAAACAAAATATAATATAGACTTAATATGTATTATACCACTATTGGTTTTATACTATATGTTTAATACACAAACTATACTTCAAAATAATATAGTATAGATAATTATAAATAAGTAGTAATTGTTGTTTTATCAAGGAAGACTAAGATATTTAAGTTATTTGTTATGATTCAACTAATTATTCTAATATAATTCATATTCTTAATTAAGACATAATTGTATTATAGTTAAAAAATTTATATTTATTTTGAAGTATGGTACAGCGGGATTTCATTAATCTGAACTAAATTGGGGTAAGGAATCATTTAGATTAACAATTTGTTTGGGTTACTTATGATTTAAAAAAAAATTAATTTTCTTGCAATTTAAATTTTGAAAATTATTTTTACCTATACTACAGTATTAATTCATAAAGTTTTCTATTGAAAAACAATGAATACAATCAAAATCATTATTACTATGTATATTTAGCCAGTTAATATGTACATATTTAAATATATTGCATATTACTATGAATTATGATATTCGTCTGTATTAGTATAGCAATGTGGCAATTTCCAAGCACTTTTGAATTATCCTGTGTTTGTATTAATGAGACCCTACTGGGTATTCATATAATATGAAACTGTAATATACTATGTATTAAATGTATATTATGTTTTGTTTCATTTCAAGAAAAAAATAAACAATTATAGATTTTAGGATTTATTTTGTGAAAACATATATCCACTTATTGAACTGAATAACTTTTCATGAAATGGATAATTTCATCGGGTTAATGTGACATAATCATGGGATATTCTCAATGCAATTGCTATCTGTATTATGTAATCTATCAAAAGCTTTTAAATATATTTGTCTTTTTTCAAAACTTCACAAATTTGTGTTGTAGAAAATTGTTGAATTTAGAGTCCACAAAAGCCCAAATTAATAGGGGGAGGCACTATCTTGGGGTGCACTAATTTTGGGGAGCCATCTTTATTTCAAATATAAATATATATTTTTATTGCATTTGATGAAAGAGTTAAAAAAAAAAAATGATGTTACTGGGTACAGTAGATAATTATTAATAGTAAAATTAAAATGTTTTTTATTTAATATTACGAAAAACTACTGAATGATAAAAAATATTAAATTGTTATTTTTTTAACAAATACAGTGTTTATATATATAATACGTAAATAATAAATTATTATTTAACTATTAATTTATATATACATAGCTGACAAAATTATACAATAATATGTGATTTTTAAAATGTAGTGATATAATTTTTTTGAAGTTTAAGGGGGCCCATTAAGTTTATGATGTCTTATTGTCTTGGGGCCCAATCAATCTTTAATCCAGGCTTGGTCCATCATAATTATTAATGAGATGTATCTTTTTACTTTTTTGATTTGCTAAGTTAGACTATAAATATTCATTGTTGCATTGGCTAAAGTTTATTTGTTTAATTATTGTTGTATCTAAGTTCTTTATTAATGTTTGTATATTTAAAGAAAATAGAGTTTTTTATGGTAAGTTTTAGTAAAACATACTTTTTTTCAATGACTTTGTTTTGATAGTTATTTTTATAATTTAAAAATAGTAATATATTTTTAAAAAATGTTATATTTAACAATAAATGAGTATTATTACTTTTTTCTTGCAGGTAATTGATCCAAGGTTATATGTTGCGCGACCAGAAGATGTAGATATTAATGAAGAAATGGACCTTAGTAAATGAAAAATTCTCCTTCCCCAACTATTGTAAATATTTGTATCTATAACAAACTCAAAACCTAAACACTTAACTTTAAGACTCAAAGAACCCAAGATATATATATATATATACATTTTATTTTTCAATCAACCCAAAGAAAAATTTGATTTAAAAACTATTTGCAGTAAACATAAAATTCTTTTTTTTAATTTCGTAAATTCATAACTAAAAACTCTTCTCTTGTTTTTTTTTATTATTATTATTATTATTAGTATTATTTTATTTTCATTTCACAAGAAATTTATGTCGCCTTGCATGGTAGTACTGTATCTCACTTAGGTTACTTAAGTTCTTGGATCAAGCCTTTTGTGAACAGTACTGCATCCTTGCCACATTGGCATAAAGTGTGTATATATTAATGGTATAAACAAATACCCTCGCTGTTGTCCAATATATTGTAAATAAGAGTATATTATTTATTATATTTAAAAAAAATTAAAATTTGTTGCTATTAAATTAGCCAAAAGATCTCTAATGCAAGTATGACTTTTACTAATTGATCCAAATTTCGTGCTGAGAATACAGCTGTCTCGGTTACGGTACAATAAACAAACCAAAAGCTGGAACCCGTCCTTCTAAATTTCTTTCTTGTATTGGTTTATGAAAACTTTTACTTCAGCCCAATTGTTTTCTTACCAATTAAAATTTTTTTTGGATTTCATTTTGGACGGTAAAATTTTATTTACTTTTATGTTATTTGACCTAATCAATAAATCTTTCAAAAATTTATTTCATATTCATAATTTGACTTGGGATTTCAGGGCTGAAGTCAAATTATGTATTAAGGGGGGAAAACATTGTTAAATTTTATTTTTTTCTTAATGAAATAAATAAGTACCATTTTTGTTTTAAAATTTCTAGAAACCAAATACAAATTTTCCAAACTAAATAAATTAATGATCTTCATATACTTTGAGACAAAATTTGGTACTTAATTTTCTTTTTCGAAAAATAAAATATGATGTTGGCTTTGCTGCATTAATTAGGAGTTAAATTACTGCTACATCAAAAAAAAAAAAAAAAAAAATTATTAAAAATGGTTGTAAGTTAAAATTAAACTTTATTATTTTACTGAATTTAAAATCAATATTTTAATAAAAGTCTAAATTATTTTTATAATAGGACTTAACTTTTATTAGACATTCAATAACTGTTTTAAGTTAACTTGCATATAAAATTTTTATATCAACTATAAATTTGTTACTCGTTCATTTAGTGTAAAACATTATTTTCTATATTATGTATTATTAAAATAACCTGTGTATCCAACTATTTTCATGTCAAAAAGATGTATTGTTATAAACAAATTTAGTATACATTTGTAAAAGGATAAAAATAAATACTGAATTGATAAAAACAATGAAATAAATCCAACTTTCAACCACCATTTGAGTTTTTTTTTCTTCCTATCCTAAAATAATTTAACAATATTACTAATATTTTTGTAAGCTACGATTTGTACTACTAAATTATTGAGAAATGATGAAAATTACAGTATTAACTTGTGACTAGTTACATAGATTTCAATACTTTTATAAGATAATACCTGATATAAGTATAAACTTTATTAAAACCTAAAATTAATGTTTTATAATTTTAAATTCTGTATTAACTTATTAAATACTAATTATCAAATAGCAATTGTCAATGCATATTAGGCTTGTCAAAAGTAAAATTTTCCCTTGAAAAACTAATTGTCATGGGTTTAAAGAATATTTTCAAAATTGTACTTTTTTCTTCAATACAGCTAAATATCAAGAAGAGTTGGAATTATTAGTAGATAATTACTGCTTTATGGATTCAAAAATTGATTAAGCTTATTGAAAATAATCATCTTCTAAGGAAAATTTTCAAAATATTTATATCTACTCAAATCAGTCTACAGCATGACATGGTATTAACAACGATAATTCATAGACCGAGTTTATGCATAAACTTAAAATTTTATATGTAACTACGTATGAAAATGTTGATAACTATATTAGTTCAAACGTAAAAATAAATTACCTATATGTCTAATGATCATAAAATTGAATATCTCAGTGTATAATGTACTAGGAATTAGTTATGATATTATTGATATTCGCCCTAATTAAAAATGATATCTGATAATTTTAGAGAAACTTGTTCTACTCACAATTATTACTTTACCTTACAAACAAGTTCTTCAAATAATTATAAGGTGAGAGGTATACATATATAAACCACAAATATATTTATAAGGGTTTATACGATGCATATGAAGTATTGAAATTTAAATTTACTACATAGAGTCAATAATGCAAATTATTATTATAATTATTATTATAACAAGCTATTTTCTTTTCATAACTGGCATATTTTATGTAAATACAAATTAATGTATCTCGTTCAAGACAATTTTAAAGTCCATAAACTATTATTTCAAGACTATTAAAATACACTACACTAAACCTTTATAAAACCAATACTGCATCATCGCCAACATGCATACTCCTAGGTACTGCAGTGTATCAATACAAGTCATTGTAGAGCACGTTTTAGGGAATAAATAAAAACAACGCATTTATAATTGCTGTACAGCTAATAAATATATTTATAAAACAAACATAACATTACAATAAATAATCAGTTCACTTAACAACTATATCGTTCATATTCACAGGTCAGCAATCTATACACAACGAGAATCACCCAGATAGGCTTTGCCAGTAG
The DNA here is from genome assembly GCF_002803265.2 of Melanaphis sacchari. Classification (NCBI taxonomy): domain Eukaryota; kingdom Metazoa; phylum Arthropoda; class Insecta; order Hemiptera; family Aphididae; genus Melanaphis; species Melanaphis sacchari. Next base: position 878 of record NW_020270481.1, on the reverse strand, counting down.
TATTTTACAGATTTCACGAGATGGAATGCAGTAAAATAATTAATCGACTTCAGACGGTAACTCTCCTCTATACCCGGGAAACTTTAACCAGGAGCCGCGCCGCCGGGTTGTCCACCGCCGCATTCATCATGAGAGCACAACCTTTTGATCTCCTTCAGTTTGTACTGTACTCTTTGTCCGCCAACTGATTATGTCCACCACTGAAGGACCGCGTCGTATTCTACGGTTATGTTCTTCGATTCGGTCAACTTGTCGCCGGCCTCGTCCAACGCTTGCTTTACGCCGAACACGAAGCCCAACTGTTCTTAGCCGTACATCTTGGCCTTTTGCCGTTCGTCTTCTTTATAACGTTCCGCCTCGCTGGAGCCACAATACGATCACTTTCGCTTGAGACAGTCGACCTTACCGTTCTGGATAACGATGTTCTTGGAGCGGCCAAGGGTCTGCCGACACGTTCATCATGCCGCGTTGGCGTCCATGTCGAAGTCACCTGATCTTGGCACGCCACCCTGGCGCCGGGGTATGTCGGTCAGGTCGAACGTTCCCAACAGATTGTTGTCCTGGTCGCGGCTCTTCTTTCCCTGAACACCTGGATGGTGATGGCCGGTTGGTTGTCCGCGTACGTCGTGAACGGTGCTTTGTTTCAATGGATGGTAGTTGCGCCGACGATTTTCGTCATCACCCGCCCGCGGTCCGATGCCCAGCGACAGGGCGTGACGTCCACGAGCCAGCACGTCTTGATCGTGGAGCTCGTCGCCGCTCAAGATGGCCGTCGCACCGGTTGCGCTGTAAGCCACGGCCGTCCGCGATGGACAGGCGAGGTTTGCCGTGAAAGTTTTGCAGCAGACAGCAATACGTAACTGAACCAGCGGCTACCA
>NW_020270480.1:0-5226 GCF_002803265.2 Melanaphis sacchari | reverse complement strand
AGACGTGTATTATTTTAATAAAAATTATAAAAAAACTTTAATAGTAAAAATTATTTTATTAACCCTTCATTGCATATGTAGCATATCTGCTACAACAACTAAAACGTATTATAACCAAGAAAAAAGTGTCAGTATCGGCATATAGCTCGTCATTTATATTATCATAAGCATACCTATGTTTATATATTACCGTGTTGAAGTTACCTTATAGCCTCTTAACCGCCATAAATCAGCTGTTTAGTAGTGTGCATCGTAATATCAGAAAACTGCTGATAGGCATGTTTTTATCACATTAATTTTGTTTGAAATATCATAATAAACTAGTTGAAAAAAAAATATTATTGGATTTATTGTTGTCTTCTTAACATTTAAAATAGTTATTTTTAATCAATTACAATGGTTAGCAATGAAAAACCCAGTCAATTGGATAAGTTGCATATCTGCTACATATGCGTACAAGGTATAGTAATAATTATCATTCGTTATTTATTTATTTTCTCTACATATTTGATAACTTTTTCTTTACTTATTGATCAATATTACAAGTTTCAACGTTTCCATCACAAGTTTTCTTGGTAAGTTTCGAAAAATTATTATTTAATTTGTTTTTTTTACTGTTTAATTGAAAGTCCTGTTTCAATTTAATAAAATAGGATATTTGTATCATTCATTATTGATCTACAAGAATTTTGTACTATGGCTTCAAAAAATATATTGCAAGATAATGAAATTGAAGATCTACTTTTTTTAACACCTCCTGAAGGATCTGAGGATGAATTAGAGGATTTCAATATAGATGAACTGGTTTGTGAAAATTATGATACTGATATGTATGATCATAATGATGATAATGTTGATATTATTGACCTTCCTGATTTAGATCAAAATATTTTTATTCCAAATAATGCTATTGAATTAGCAGATCCGATACTTATTGTTGTACCCAATTCTGAATCTTTAAATTTAAGGCAGCCTTTGGTAAATAGTAATAAAACTAGTGAAGTGTCAGTCGTGCACACTCCAACTGTTGATAAAATAAATACTACTAAACGAACCAAATTTCGTGAAATTAAATCTGTTGTTTGGAAAAAAGCGACCATTTCAGATTTCTCCTGATGAAATTAAATTTAAAGGTGACACTTCTCTCCCACAAGACCCTTTTTTTTTGATTTAGAATCCCCTTTAGATTTTTTTTAACTATTTTTTTTCTTCTGATCTCTTACAACATATATGTGAAGAATCGTTGAGGTATAGTTTACAAAAAAAATGTGAATAAACCATTTGAAATAACAGAAACTGATTTAAAACGATATTTGGGAATATGTATTATGACTTCCGTATGTATAGTTCCTGATATTAGGCAATATTGGTCTGAGAATTTAGAAAATAATGTAATAAAAAACACTATGACAGTAAATAAATTTGAAAAAAATTAGACAGTTCCTACATTTTTGTAATAATGATATTTATATCCCTAGAGGACAACCAGGGCATGATAGATTGTTTAGAATTAGAACTGTTTTAGAAACTCTTAAAAAAAAGATTTCAAACTGTACCTTTAGAGGAGTCACTATCTGTTGATGAGCAACTATGTGCTACTAAAGGAAGACATTACATGAAGCAGTATATGCCTATGAAACCTCATAAATGGGGCTATAAACTGTTTATTTTAGCAGGTGTTTCAGGTTTTGCCTATAACATTGAAATATATAGTGGCCAAGAAAATGACCCTCAATATCGCCTTACAAATGAACCTGATTTAGGTGCAAGTGCTAATATAGTAGTGAGACTTTGTAGAATTATACCTACTTATAAAAATTATGTAGTATATTTTGACAATTATTATACTTCTTTGGGTCTTTTGGTATATTTAAAAAATATTGGGGTTTTGTCACTTGGAACTGTACGTAGAAACAGGTTAAAACAAGTAAAGCTTCCAAATGAAAAAGAATTCATGAAATCTGAAAGAGGGTCATCAGCTGAATGTATCACAAAAATACAAAATAATATTCTAAGTGCAGTTGTATGGAAAGATAATCGTTTGGTTACTTTATTGTCTACATTTATTGGTGAACAGCCAAAATCTGAAGTTTTAAGGTTTTCTAAGTCTCAAAAAAAAAGTGTAAATGTGCCATGTCCAAGTGCTGTAACTATTTACAACAAGCATATGGGAGGGGTAGATTTGTTAGATGCCAATATTGGCAGATATAAAATCCGTATGAGGAGTAGAAAATGGTACATAAGGTTGTTTTACCATTTACTAGATACATGTGTGGTAAATGCATGGATTTTGCAAAAGAGAGTTCTTACACAAAAAAATGAAGATGATAAAATTATAACTTTGGCAAAATTTAGGGAGGTATTAAAGTCGGGAGAATGAAAAGTGGCCGCTGGCAATGTGTTAGGAACATTTTTTTTTTTCGTTAAACAGTGGTTCTCAAAGTGCTTCACGCAAGGCGCGGTTGGTTTACAACATTTGACCGGCGCACAATTTTGAATGGGATCTTTACATTTTTCCTTTTTGCCTTCTTTCTTGATTTGGTTACCAATTGTACTTGAGGAATTTGTATTGTGCTGTTGTACCCATAACATCTGCGTCCCTACAGGCTACGACCCAACAGCAATATACGTCATTCGTTAACGAATATTACCCGTGTTGTGTTGTGTTGTGTACTTGTGTTTTATTACATCAGGCTTCAATAACTGAATTTAACCAATATATTATTATTTACTACTATTTTTGTTACATTTTTTTTTTTAATTATACAATGGCCGGCAGTAGTAGTGACACTCGTAGTCAGAGTAAAAAAAATAATATTTTCGGTGTACAAATTTATAAAAGATCTCTCCAAACAAGATGAAATTACTCCATCTATGTTTGCTCAGTCCCTCAAGGTAACAGCTGAAGCTTGTGGATTATCAGAACGTACTGTAAGGCGCGTATGCAAAGAAGGAAAAGATAGTTTGGATTCAGATCAACAAGTTGTTTCGTTCAAGTCTCCGCGTAAAACGTATAAACGTGCAAAACCATTGACCGAGTTAGACGATTTCGACGCAGATATAGTACGCAGAGTAGTACACGAGTTTTACGATAGAGGTGAGTACCCAACAGCTCTTACTATTTTAACGGAAGTGAAAAAGAAGTGCAATTGGGAAGGCTCTGTTTGGTCGATGCGTTCGCTTTTGAAAAATTTAAAATTTTCGTTTAAAAAGTGCAATGATGGAAGGAAATTTCTCATGGAAAGGAACGACATTGTTGCACTTCGTTGTGCATTTTTACGAAAAATCTGTACGCTTCGCGAACAAAACGATACCCGTCCCGTAGTTTATTTGGACGAGACGTGGATAAACCAAAATCATAGTAGAACACGTATATGGCAAAATGCAGAACAGACCGAGGGTTTAAAAGTACCCACAGGCAAAGGGGGTCGCCTCATAATTTGCCACGCAGGTTCTGCAAAATATGGTTTTATTAGCGATTCCAAATTAATATTTCGAGCTAATGTTAGCAGTTTTGAGAGCGACTATCATACGTCAATGAATTCGGAAGTATTTAAAAATTGGTTTATAAATATGTTGAACCACCTCGAAGAGCCATCTGTAATTGTGATGGACAATGCATCTTACCACTCACAGCTTAAAGATAATTTTCCAAAAAGCAATAGCAGAAAAGCCGTTGTAGAAGAGTGGCTGAAAAATAAAAATATTGAATTTTCACCACTAGAGCGGTTATCTGAATTACGCGAGCGTGTAAAACAACTCATTCCAATGTACAAACGCTACGAATTAGATGAAATAGCACTGGAAATGGGCCATGAAGTGATAAGGTTACCTCCATACCATTGTCAATATAACCCAATTGAATTGATTTGGGCAAAGGTTAAAGGGGAGGTAGCTAAAAACAATAACACTTTTAAGATGGCTGACGTAGAAAAGTTAGCGCACGCGGCTATGGATGCAGTAACACAAGAAGATTGGGCAAAGTGTGTTGCACACGCAGAAAAAATCCAAAATCAAGATAATGAAAAGGAAATTTTGAGGGATGTCATGTTAGAGCCGATCATTATAACATTAAGAGACGATGATAGCGATTGGAGCGATGAACATGATGATGATGACGACGTATTTGATGCGAATATTTAGTTGCTTAGATTATAATAAATTTATTTGTATATATTTTAATTTTAATTATTTTGTATAATATATTTGTATTATACGTTTAAATGAACTCTATATTAAATTACATTATACTTACTTATGTTTTTATCAAAATAATTATTTGTATTGCTTATTGGAATGAAATGTAACAATATGCATTATGGTTAATAATTCAAAATGCGCGCGCTTTGTTTCACATTTTTGCGAAACCATTACAAAAATTCACCACCAGGCGCGTGGGCATCAGCGGCCACTTTTCATTCTCCCGACTTTAGCTGTGACTTTGTGCCAAACAAGTAAAAACATAAACATAACTCCAACCAGAGGTAGACCTTGTAAAAAGGCTAATAATGTGTACATGACAGACAGAAAAAAACCTAGAGTAGTGCATACATCAACTATAACTAATCGAGAAAGATATGATTGTGTAAGTCATTGGCCAGTTTGGAATACTACTAGACAAAGGTGTAAGTATACAAACTGCAAAGGCTTTACTTATGTAAACTGCAGTAAATGCAAGACATTTATGTGTTTTAATAAAAACAATAGTTGTTTTGTTAGCTATCATACAAATTAGTATTTTTTTTTTATATATACAATTGGCTGTTATTTTGTTTTAAGTCACAAAAGGAAATATTTTTATTTTTATTATTTTTGTTTATATAATCAGTATTAATTTCAAAGAATGATTATTTTATTTTATAGTTAAAGATGGTATACATTTAAATAAAAACAATTATTTTCAAAAAGTAAATAATATTGTATTTTTTTACCTATATTGTGATAATCATTCTCCTCGCGCATATGTAGCATAGATGCTACACCATAATAAGTACTTAAGTTTCGTACTTAGAATATAAAAATTTATTTTTAAATTATTTTTTAAAGGTTCTAAGAGCCTAGGTTTATATATAGAAAAAAAACTGTTTGTAAAAAAAAAGTCATGCAATGAAGGGTTAATTTTATTGATCTACTGAGTAATTAAGTCGTATGCAAAAAAAAAAAAATGATGCACAAATCTACATTGAATTATAGTTTATATGGTACCTATAAATACATAAAAAAAAA
>NW_020270479.1:0-6443 GCF_002803265.2 Melanaphis sacchari | reverse complement strand
TGGTATGCTTCGTTCAGTTACGTATTGCTGAACCAATTTGCGAAGTACAACTACTACAGGATCCTAAGAATTTACCAACTACGCTGAGATAAGACTGATTGAAGTGCACCGCTATATTTTCATTAAGTTACCGAAATAAATGGTTCTATGCACCGATAGCGAAGTTATTGTAATAAATGGTAGAAGAACGACAAAAACAAGCACGCATCTATTAGAAGGGGTAGGAATCATTTCTATCAACGAAACTTGCAAGGGATACGCAACCAGGGATTTGTTATTACCAAGTACAAATTCCGAGAACAATTATTCAGATTTCGTACCAACGTCAATTATCACACAACTAGAATTTCAGCACGTATCACTTGACCTTTACACTGAAAGATGAAAATGTAATTAACAATCATATGAGCGATCTAACTAATCTCCAAACACATATGCAACTACAGGAACATAACAATAACATATAAGTAACACAGTTACAAAACAATCAAATAATACATAACTATATATTATATTTGACAATTTTTGTTACTTTTGTAATTTCAATTGCATTTTACAAATCAAAAGCAATGAACAACGAGTCTTATTGTAGAACAACATGAACGGAACAAAGGCAGATCATGGAAGCAATACAGTGTGAAGAACTGGCAACAGCAGAAGCAATGGCTCTCCTACCACAGAAGAGGCTCAAGTATATACCATCTACCCGACCCTCAGACATGCTATTGATTTGGCTCCAATTTTACAGGGGAGCATGTAGTAAACCGTATTACGTAAACGCACGGTTTACTTTAATTATGTATAAATTGATAGTATTTCCATGACGCGGAGTAAATCCTTGTACTTCGTACTTGTTTTTAACCTATTGGCATTGACCCTGTTATGCGGATTCCATATTTATGCAAATTACTAAATTAACTATTTTTACGTTTTATCGTGTAAAACTTACAGGCACTAAGCATTAAGTCAATCCGTGGCTCTATAGAGATCACGCCACGGGCATACTTTTATATAAATATGTAACTAAGTAGTCATTGGTTAAATTATTTTACCTAGCTTAACCAGCATTAGTTCTCGGCAGAGTAACCTCTGTCTTCAAACTTTATTTTGTTAACTTATTGTTTAAATATACACATAATTTAATAATTATATTATCAGTTTGTTCTTCAAACCTTTTATTTTATACTACTTCTACAATCAAACCCAGCAGCTAGACGTCGGACTTCGTCATTAAATAATTAAGTGTACAAGTGTAGTACGAGAGTACTACATGAGTGACAGCGACGGTTACTACAACAATCAAAAGAATAAAACAACATCATACATAGAAAGGATTGAAAAAAGATGTACAAAATTTTATATCCTCATGTCAATCATGCCAGCGAAATAAAATCCTTAATAAAACCATCAAACAGCCCATGGTTATAACAACTACATCTTCCAAACCATTTGAACGTATATTCTTAGATATTGTTGGACCAATTACTACGTCTAAAAAAGGAAATAATTATATATTGACTCTACAAGACGATTTAACGAAGTTTTCTGCTGCATATCCGTTAGTATCTCATGATGCAAATACGGTATCGAAAGCATTCGTTGAAAGTTTTGTTTGCCAACATGGAATACCGGAGTTAATCTTAACAGATTGTGGTACGGAATTCATGGGTAAAATATTTGCTGCCTGTTGTAAGCTATTGCAAATAGATAAACTACACACGACACCATATCATCCTCAATCTAATGGTGTACTGGAAAGGTCACATCAAACGTTAGCCGCTTATCTTCGACATTATGTCGATAAACATCTTGATGACTGGGATGACTATGTACCGTATGCAATGTTTGTATACAACACGACAGTACATACAACAACCAAATACCAACCATACGAATTAATATATGGATTCCCTGCCTCAATACCACATACATTAAGTAGAACTCCTCAACTAAGGTACAACTACGATGATTATGTCTTCGAGTTGAAATAAAAACTTCAAGAATCACACAATCTAGAGAAAACATATTCTAAGTAAAGAAAAATCCAAAGAAATATATGATCAAAATCGACATGAAATTAACTTTAATGTAGGAGATCGAGTTTGGATAAAAAATCACCAACCGAAAAGTAAATTAAGCCCTAAATGGCTTGGACCGTACTTGGTTACTCAATTAGAAGACAATGAAAATGTCATAATACAAAAAGAACGAAAATAAGTGAAAATACACATAAACGAACTTAAACTGTGTTTTCCATAAAGATAATATAATATCAATTTGTATTATTAAATTTAAATATTCTCAAAAAAAAAAAAATATATATATATAAGCTTTAAACCTGTAGTCAAATAATATATAACGGTGTTTCAGAATAATATGTATGATGGCATCTCATATTAAAACAGAACCCTTGTACAACATCTCGTATGCAAAAGAATCACCAGGAATCTACGAGTACTTCGACTATATCTCCGACATGCACACAACAGCTGCAAATTGGGAGATAGCAGTATATTTAAATGTATCCATTTATCAAGCACATTTTTTACAAATCAAAAATTTCCAGAAAGAAACTCTAGCGCTTTGCAATGAAGCGACCGAAAGTTTTTCAAATGAATGCAGTTTCTTATGCTTAAAAAAAAAATTTTTTACATCTGAAATTTGTTCGTTGTTTAAGACTACATCAGAGATAGTTTTGAACGAATTTGAATTTGAGACTAACAAATTAGTCCAAATAGTTGAAAAACAAGATCATTCGAAACATAAACGTGATGTAACCAACAGTATAAAAGAAATGATATATACTCTGTTCGGGTCTATAAAAAGAGACGATGTTTATAAATTATACTCAAATATCAGAACAATGATAAAAAGTGGACAGAAATCTCAAAATTTAGCAGAAAGTAAATTAATAATTACTCCTGCGAATACTAATGATGCAATAATGATCAATAAACCAACTGTTGACGCAACTACGGAAATACAAAATAACATAAGAAAAATTCGTCGATTTATTTTATTAGAACGAGAAGAATTTAGTGATGAAAATATCAAATTTATATTGGAAAATAAAATTTTAAATCTAAAATTAATATATAATCAATATTCTTTAGAAATAGGAAAAATTATTCAAATCTTACATTCGGCTATGTATGGGAAATTACACCCTTTAGTAATATCATCAAATCAATTATTAGATGAAATTAAATTGATAAAATTAAATCTTTCACCTGACTTAAACATTCCTGTAAACTTAGATATATCTGGTATGTCTGAACTATATAGAATAATGCAAACTACAATCGTCAAAAGTAATGACTTAATTGTATTTATCAATACGATTCCTTTAGTATTAAGTAACATGTATAAACTATAAAATGTTCTACCAAACCCAGTATATTTAGAAAATAATAGATTTATGTTTATACAACCACCTTTTTTTTTTTTTCTGGTAAAATCGCAGACGAGGAGAGAAGTAGGTTGCCCCATTGCTGCCTCCACGCCGGCATCGTTTATTTATAAACAAGTCACATCAATACATGTTAATTACAATATTACAATATTTTACAACAACGCGAAAAGACAAAACACGGAAAAATAAGACAGATCCTACTAGGTAAGATGCTGACCTATCACAATATAGTTACAACTAATAAATTAATTAACAAATTAACAATATAACAGTATTGGGGGCCTCTAACCACCCTGAAAAAAAAAATTTGGCGGTTCGGCCTATAATACAGCACGCTTAACTAACATTAACGACAATTTAAGGTACGGGCGCACGGGCGACTCTGCCATTCCCTCTCCAACACTTCTTTCTCTTCCAAGATGCCCTCTACCATCGCTTGGAACAGCTCACCGTGTTTGGCCGCCTCCGCCAGTAGCCGACCCCTGGCTGCTAAATCTTCGGGCAGCTGCTACCGTTCCGGACCGCACAACAGATATCCGACATCCTCCGGAAGGACTCTTTTGCCAACAGCACGCTCCAGGTCCTTCCTCTTCTCTTCCCAGCGGCTGCAGTTGAAGAGAGTGTGTTCCGCATCGTCATTGTCGGCGTCGCAGAGCACGCAGGCAAGACTCTCTGCCCTACCTCTGGCCGCCAAGTACGTTTGGAAACAGCCATGGCCCGTGAGGGCTTGGGCCATGTGAAAACTTATCCTCCGCGGCCCCCGAAGTGCCACCATGACCTGAGACAAGGAATGAGTCTCTTCGTCAAGGCCGCCTTTGGGATGAAGTCCCAGAGCTCCTGCCATCGCCGTATCATGTCGTCTTCCGACACCTGTCGGCTGCGAACGGCTCCACTCTTCCGAGCTACCGCTGCTAGCCTCCTTTCTTCAGCGAGGATCGTCGTGGGTGGCATCCGGGCGAAGACTAGGGCTGCCATGTTGGAGACAGTGCGGTAGCACTTAGCCACTCGCAGGGCCGCGCACCTCTGCGCATGAAGCAACAAGTCTCTGTTCTTGTTCGTCCTTGTTGCCCCTTCGACCCACACCGGCGAGCCATACAATAGCCGACTGTTTACGACGCTCATCAGGAGTCCCTGACCTAGGTTTATGTTAGGTTTGAGACGTACGGTGGTGCATTGGAGAGTCGTCGAAGAGCTAGGTTTTGGAATGCTTGTATTTTATTGGTGTTGGATTTTTTTGCTGAACCCCAGAGCTGAATGCCATAAGTCCAAATAGGTTTTAGAAGAGATTTGTAAATTAGAAGTTTGACTTTTAAATTGGTGTTTTTATTTCTCGATATTAGAGGGCTGAGGCATGCGCATACGGGCGTTGAGAGTCAGTCTTTTGGTTCGAATATGATTTTTCCATGTTAGTCGTTTGTCGAGATTCGAGACCCAGGTATTTTATTGTGTCAGATGTGGGGATTGGAATGTTGTTCAATGAAACAGTTGGACATACGCCCTTTTTGAGTGTAAATGTAGTGTGACTTGATTTATTTTCGTTTATTTTGATACGCCATTTGTCGTACCAGTTAGTCATTAGGTTGAGATGATGTTGAAGGTTTGATGAGGCGGTTACCTGATTTTCACTAATTGACAAAATGACTTTATCGTCAGCATAATCAGCCACCATGGTTTGAGGTGTGGTGGGCTGATCAGCGACATAGATGTTGAATAGTGTTGGAGATAGAATGCCCCCTTGTGGGACGCCAACATTTATTTTGGCTATTTCTGAGTATGCAGAGCGATAATGTACTTGGAAGTTTCTACTATGTGAAGATCTGAATCCGAATTGGGTGTTCGGCAGAATATTATTCCTGATAATATATGGAGTCATTCGTTTGAGAATAAGTCTTTCAAAAATTTTTGATAAAAAGGGCAAGAGATTTATTGGCCTGTATGAGGATGGGTCGTCCAAGGGTTTATTAGGTTTAGGGAATAGTACAATTTTTGAGAATTTCCAAAGGATTGGGAAGTACAAGAGTCTTAGATTTGCTTTAAATATATATGTTATCAATACTATTGCTTTTCTGGGGAGGCATCTAGGTACTTCTGCTGTTATTAGGTTATAGCCTGGCAATTTTTTTACGGAGTACTTTTGTATAGCCTGTTTGACTTCGTTGGGCGTGAAATATTTTTCAATATGATTGGAGGTTGAGGGAAGGTCTAAACCAACCTCTACCTCGTCAATGCATTGAGGGATAAATATATTAAGATGTGGTTGGAAGGTTTCCTGGAGGTGTGCTTTAAGAGCTTCGGCCTTATCGGTATCCGAAAAAGCAAGTGTATTGTCAGGTTTCTTAAAAGGGGTAGAAGGAGTTTTAAGACTAAGTAAGTTTTTGGTTTCTTTCCATAAACTACCGTCAGAATATGAAATATTGGTTAGTTTTTGAACGAGTGCATCCGCTTTGTTTTTAGCTAGAAGTAGTATGATTTAGATGGTTCTAGGGCCTAGCCCCTAGCCCATGCGAGTCAATGCCGCGCGCTGCCATTCCCCTCCATGCCGTGCCCGGCCGTGCTCGACCGTGCCCGTCAGTGCTCGGCAATGCCCCTCCATGCATATCGCATATCTACCCCCCCCGCATCCATTCCTATCCAGTCTCAGTCGTCTCGACAGATGACCGTACTTGACATTTTCTGTAACACCTTATTGATATACCTGTACGTTTTCCCATTTAACCAAAAATCATTAGGAAAATACAGTTTATTATGTGTAGGACATCACTTTCCATTCCAACATATGGTAAATAAATATTTATCATATGTTTTCTTAAGGTTTAGAAAGTTAGTTCGTGCAAGACCTAATTAGAAGCTATCATTATTTCATCAATTGTCGTATCCTGCGTCAATTGAAAATATTATTCGATTAACCTTACCATGGTAAATTACGGTAATATTTTACCAATCCATGGTCTAAATGCTGATTATTACCGAAATGTACAGAGAATCGCCAAATCCAGCACATTTATTGCCGACGTAACTGAACGCATACCAG
>NW_020270478.1:0-10713 GCF_002803265.2 Melanaphis sacchari | reverse complement strand
TTCTGTGTGTAATTATTTGTATAATACATTATGTTGTGTTGTGTATATGTATTTTGTACGTATTACGTTGTTCCACTTTGTGCCATTTGTACATGTTATGTTGTTCTGTGTGTAATAATTGTTGTATATAATACATTATGTTGTGTATATATGTATTTTGTACGTATTATGTTGTTCCACTTTGTGCCATTTGTACATGTTATGTTGTTCTGTGTAATAATTGTTGTATATAATACATTATGTTGTGTATATGTATTTTGTACGTATTATGTTGTTCCACTTTGTGCCATTTTGTATGTTATGTTGTTCTGTGTGTAATAATTGTTGTATATAATACATTATGTTGTGTATATATGTATTTTGTACGTATTATGTTGTTCCACTTTGTGCCATTTTGTACATGTTATGTTGTTCTGTGTGTAATAATTGTTGTATATATACATTATGTTGTGTATATGTATCTAACAAATGTTTTAACCCGAGTTGTATTTTTAGATATAATTGAGTAATTTGGTAGGATTACGAAAGAATGTATACAAATAAAGTTCAACACACATGCGACTGTTAGGTACTTGCGCCGTCGGGTCGACTGCCGACAATGTGGTGTATGCGCGCTGCGCGCATAAACTTTAGAAAGGGGTATCGGTTTGTCACGAGGCGGCCTCGGCCATCGTCAAACCTTGGAAGGGTAGTGGGGTTCGGCGTCCAAGCCGTCATTCTGATGCGCGAAAAGTGATTATTCTCTCAGTAAATTGACTGTAGTTATAACATGTTGCCTCGCTCTTTCTTAGTTGATGTTTTGATCCGCAAACAGGACAAATTATTCTTTGAGAAAAATTAGTGCCGTCAATACCCATCTCGCGAAAACGAGATCGATGACGTTCCATATTATAACTAGAGTTGGTAACATATGGACAGTATTCACATTTATCGATTTCACATTTGCAATTGCAACAAGTTCATGTGTATTTTTGATGGCGAATTAAGTTAGATTGGTATTTTGTTGTAAATTACAATGAACACGATCTTATCATGTCTCAACATCAAATCCAAAGAAATATAAAAAGAGCTAAGACAATCGTAAATTCGTAAACTTACTTTTATTGTTTTATTATTATTATTATTACTATTACTTCTATTCTATTTTATCTTATTATCAGAACACTAACATCAACAATATCTGAAAAATCCTCTTACAGCTATTGAAAATGTACATACAATTTGATCATAGATTATTAGTTAGTAGTTACCTATTGTGTTTATTTTGAATGAGCTACTTTTATTTTATATAATATATTTAAATAATATGATATTTACTAACTATTGCAATAATAATTTTTATTTTAATTACTAGACTGTTTGGTTTTAATTCTTGTTGTTCATTCTATTCATTTAACTATAAGCTATATGAGATTACGAGTGAGCTGTTAATCAATTTAAATTTAGTGTCTGACCTCCCATCAATCAACAGTAGAAATAGTAGAATATAATAGTGTATTTCATGTTTATTCTTTATATCATCCGGTTTTTATATATTTTGATTAAATTATCATTTCAGCATAATGTATTTCTAGTTAGGATGCTTGTAGAGACAATCATGTGTAAATCAAATATAATAAGAACATTAACTGTATATTAATTGGCGTTTTCTAAATGCTTATCAACATATCAAGTATTATTATCACACAATAATATGTTGATAACATAATCCTCGACATGGCGATTGCCTCGTAATTGGAGCGAATGTAAACTATCTATCATGTTTAAAATTTTACCGCTAGATGGATGTACCCACATCAAAATTGTTCGTTTTTGATGCTGAATCTGGCCGAATATGCAGTAATGAAACGCTATATTTTTCAGCATACATAGTACAGCAAAACTTTATTCCATTATTTGACACTATGACATGAAGGGTTAATAACTAAAAATCTGACCTCCAGAATGAAATGGAATAAATATATTACCAAACTCAATTAAGAATCAACTTTATTTTGCAATTAAAAACGATATCCGTGGTCACGTAAGAAAGTAAAAAATAGATTAATTAATCGTAAAAGCAAAAATTTGTAAAAATATGATTATATTTTCTCTAATATATTTTGAGAAAATTAATCAACTGATATTTCTAAATACATATTTAAAAATATATAAATATAATTGCATATTCATTGTTTTAATAAAATAGTCTCATTCCATTAGACTGCATTTTCTACATAGTTATTAAGCTATTATATATATACAATTACGGGTCAAACCCGTGCCCGCAAGCAATTTTGATGGCTACAAGGTGATTAATTTTTGTGTTTTCTTTTGTTCAATAACATTTTTCATATAATTTTCAATATTTTCCTTATAAATAAAATCTAATCTAACCGTTTCATAATAGCATAGATCTCAGTGTATTATCACATAATATGTAATTTTTAATGTGACCCTATGATGAATATTGAAAAATGGCCCGTATGTTAAAGGTTGCCGACCTGATCTAATATATAAATTTTGTCTAAGTTTAACCAACTCCTCCGAACGCTGGACCGATTTTCATGAAATCTTTGTTGTATATTAACGTAGGTCTCAAGCAGTGATTATACTATTTTCCTTACCCCTAGGTGTAAAGCAGCTCACTACAAATATATATAACTTCTATTGGATATCGGCAATTGGGATAAAATAAATAAAAATAAATAAATAAGATACAACGAGTTTGTTGCAGAACTGAGTAAAAATATTTTTAATATTTAGACATGTGGTGTATGTTACATATTATTAAGATTAGATAGCGTTTCCATCTATTTCATAATATTAAACGACCGCATATGTTTGCTATTTAACGAATACAATGAAACGACTCGACGTTGAATGGGTCGTAAACAACACAATACTTTCTCTCATTTATAAGAAAGGGTTAATAATCATATATGATTTAATTGTTCAGATGTGTTGTTTGTACAATGTCAGGAGAGACGCAGGGTCTGATTAGACGCCGTCGAACGACCAAAGTACAATCATGCGAGATAGAGCACAAAGAAAGACATTCAATCCAGCGAATAATATGAAAATGTGACGTGTGAACATGACGCATTGCGTGAGCAAGCCAAGGTGAACAAAATAAAAGACGATTAAGCGCGTCAATTCATGGTTGACACAGCAGAGCAAATGACCACTAACGCCAACAAGTATAGAGCATTTACATCAATTCATTCCTTCAAATCGCATTCGTTATGGGCCGATAATAAATATTACGCTCATTCGAAAGTAGAGACGGTGCTATGGACAAGGAATGTCCGCATGCCCTTAACTTCAGATATAATTTATATCCCACTTTCAGCGAACATTTATTGGCTTTTAATACTATGGACCTATTCACACTTTTGTGTGTGTTACTACGCGTACCACTTATGACCCGAGGCTTATTTTATTTAAAGTACTATTATGACCTATCACAAACGTGATGGTCGGGTGAAATATTTTGTACTAATTTACGAATGAGTTACAGTGTTTAGACCTACCACCCGATTGTGCGTGTTATTGTTTGGCTTAAAATTATTTTATCAATTTATGTTAATAATATCATGGGTTTTTTTCTTTGTACGGATATGCATTCAATATGGTACATTATAGTCCATAATTAGTCACTGGGTTTAATATTATTCTACGTATTATACATGATAATATTCTTAAAATGTTATAATGCTTTTGATCAGTCCATATTTCAATCAGTTATCGTCCGAATTGTGTGCGGTTATATCGTTCTTAATTTACCCACATTTGTGCGTGTTCGGATTTTGTGTCATTACATTTTGATTATCATACGTTATTTCGCCTACGGTTTCTGTTTTATTTGAGTTATAATTATTCAAGATGCGTCGCGCAAAGTTGAATGCGGCTATTAATTTATTACATTAGTGACAATTCAGATTTGAACTATGGAGTGACTCAGATGCTGTGTGCCAGCATCCCCAGAAAGTTAAATTATTGGTGCATCGTTTTTCGGATTCGGGCGAAGACATTGTAACCGAAAATGAACCTGTTGTCTCTACTTCAGGCGAAAATCAAACGCTTTCACCATCATCTCCTTACAACAACAAATAGACCAGAATCCATTACCAAATGCGACTATTCTGAATACTGGTTGGACTCAAAATCATTTATTGAAAACCGTTACCAAAGGTAATAATTTTGGGCCTTATTTACCGATTAACATCGAACTCCATTGATTATGTCAAAACATATCTTTCTGATAAACATTTTGAGGAAGCAGCTTGTATACAAATATGTATGTAATGAGCAAAACGGGAAGAACTTGAAAACTACTGCAAATGAAATACAAGTATGGCAGCATCCATGCTATGATGAAGTGTGTTTAAGTACCCTCGATTAAAAATGTATTGGGATAGTAGAGGCATGGGTTTGGTCTATTTCACAAACTATTACGAGAGACAGATTTTGAAATTGCGTTCTTGTTTGCACTATGTCGATATTAATCAACATAACATGTACAAAATGGCACAAAGTGGAACAACATAATACGTTTGTTTTTTTTAATTTTAAAAAAAATAACACATTTAAAAAAAAACAATTAAGGTAAAATTAGTATGATAATTGAATGAATAAACGAAATAATAATTGTTATACCTAATTTTGTATATGGGTAATAAAATGTAGTTTATATCTTTATTTTTAAAAAACACACAATTAAAAAATATGAAACCAATATTTTGGTTTAAGGGGGTTCTAGTCGGTCATTTTCTAAGGAGTAGGAATTAGGCAAATTATGTGGCAGGTACATTTGAGTCATGTTAATGTGTGCGAGTGTAAATGAACATTAGTGTGTGTGCGCTACACACCGTTACGTATATCAACGTTATGCGGGCCGTACCAGTATTCTAAGTTAATTTTGCGTGCTATTTTTAATTGTATTGATAATATTTCGACAAAATCAAACAATAAACTACATTATTATTTTATAGTGTATAATAAACGCTATATTATGTACGTATATACTAGTATGGACTACTGTACGAACATAATCGATAAGTCCAATCAAGGTCAATGATCTGATTATATTTTATTATTACGAAAATACGATTTAGTGTGTCAATACAACATAAAAAATTACTATTGCTATAATGTGATACAATTATTATTCTGTGCAGTTTTATTCATATTTTTTTAAATACATAAAACAATTTACTTTACTAATTTACAAATATTATGTAAAGATAATAATAAAAAATGTCCTTAGCCCGTAGTGTGTACACAAATATTACATATATATAACATATTATGAAGGTATTATAATATAAGAAAGGTTAGTGTAGGAATAGGTCACTATAAAAAAAATATAAAACAAAAACAATATTGTTAAAATACTATTTAGTAGGTATTATCTTATATTGTATATGTACAATTATAATGTAATAAAAACAATACCTAAACTAAAAAAATATAAAAAAATAATAATAGGTAATTAGTTTTACTCATTTAGTCCATCTCTCAATGGTAAATTTCTGTCATACCTTGGATCAACCATTTCAGGTAATAAACAATTATTATAAAAATTAACTAAATGAGGTAACATTTTTGTTTTCCAAAAATTGTCGTCTCTTTTTATTTTTTCGTATAGTATACCTCGAGAAGTCCATATACAAAAATAGCAAAACATTTTTTTGGTGATGTGGAGTTGCCCTTGTACTTGGAAGTAATAAGAATCAGTTCGTTTTAATTGAAATTGTCCATTTATTATTTCGCAACTCTTTAATTTTTTTGTTAAAATAGCATCTTCGGGTGATGTATCTTTAATGCTCATTGGACATTTTATTTCCACAATAGAATCTTCATTTATTAGGCCATCTGGAGAAGCAGCTAAAAATGGTAATTCATTATCAATAACTAATCCTGACGAACTTATGGGTTTATTTAAAATGTTAGACAACGCCGACTTCGCATTTTCCTCATTTTGTATCCCATATTTTGTTGCGTCGTTACCACAAAAGGAACCATATAAAATATTCGATACAGTCTTGGCTCGTGACGTTTTGGGCCTAAGTTTACATATTTTTCCAAAGACAGAGGCGGTCAATCTTTTTTTTCTATGTAAATGCCAATCTACGCATTCATTTTGTCGTCTTGTATCTGAAATTAAAATGTAAACTATGATAAATATAATTATTTTATTTAAATACTATCTAAATGTTTTATTATATTATACCTTTTTCAATTTGTTTGATTTGCGCTTGCGTTACGTTCAATTTTGATAAAAACAATAATTTTTTAGTTTCATATTCGTCTTTTGGCATATCGGGAGAAGTTTCTATGTCTGCGGTAGCTCCATAATGCTCGTCTGGTCCAGATATAGTTTTTTTGTGAACTGGAGGATTAAATAATCGACGTTTACTTCTCTGGTTACTTTTTGAAGTTGATTTTGAAATAAATTTTTTAGTAAACAGACCGGGACTGTGTTTTGCAATTTTTTTATGTAACAACTGCAAACGTCTAGGACCTGCGTTGTAGGATGTTACTGCAGCGTTACACCGTAAATTATACGATCCACGAAGAGAAAAATTTACCCGTTTACCACCAATAAATTTCGCTAAAATTGAGTTGTATGACTCCGCTGCATTATTACTGACTTTATATAATAAACTTTCAGCATGAAATAAAACGAGGCTTTTTGCTGCAACTAAATCTTCCCAAATACCTAATGATTTCATTTGTGGTACTAAATTTATTTCACCATCTTTTCGTCCTTTGCAAAAATAAGAAAGGCAATTTGTATGATCGCCAAAAACATGACTTGGTCCATTTATAAAATCTTTTTTTAAATTTAATAATTTATGTTCGTATGATATATCTTCATGCATTTTCCTATACTTAACAGCTTCTGTTATGGCATACCTAAGTCTAAGAATACGATCTTTAATTGCTTGTCGTATATTTCCCGGAATATTTACTCCTCTAGTTGTTCTTCTTTTGGTAGAAATATCTTTTAATTTATTTACGTAATTGCGCAGTATATGGTTGGAGCATTCAATTTTTTTTATTACAAAATCACCCCCATATGGTTTAGCTAAATGTAATCTTTTCATAACGCTACTATCTCCATCACCTACAAATTAAAATGTGTGTTTGAAAATTTATAATTTTTTTTTAATGCTCAATTTTTTAAAAAAATTTAAAAAAAATGTAGGTACAATACAAATCATTAATTTAAATTTTTTTTTATAATTAGCTTACACTAAATTTATATAAAAATACTAAATACATTTTTATGATTTATAGTTTTAAATAAAAAAATTTCCTGATGTAAATATTGTAAATCGTGTAAAAATAAATGCCAAGTTAAATAATTACCTATAAGTCGAGAGTATATCAGATTATGCATATCAATACTTTTTTTAAAACCTTCGACAATAATATCTGCTTCCATAGCAGTTGAAGGCAAGTTCCAATTTTTGAAGCAAATGTGTTCTTTGGGGTTCATGTTATTTTTAGATGCTTTTTGACAAATACAACAATACTTATTTCTTACGCCAACGAATAATACTTTTTTGGTTTTAGCTCCCACTATGCAAGCCTATACAAATATTGAAATATAAATAATTTAACTCATCGCATTATTTTTGAACTTATCATTAAAATAAGGACAAATTTAAATTTTATTGTGATATTAAATACACTGCCTACTTACAACTCCAGAAAGTGCATTGTATTTCGTTTTGTAAGAGCGTTTAGACCAAGCGCCATCTGCAATCACTGCTATCATTGGTCTTCCATTGGCATCAATTTCGTTATTTTCAATGGCAATCTTTGCTTCTTCCTTCCCAGCTCGTTCAATTTCTTCCCAAGAAATCTCGTTGAAATACGTAGCAATTTCGTTGTGCAATAATTGGTATTTATTATTAGACATAACTGGCATGTTGATAATAGCTCCTAATTCTTCTAGCTGCGCATGTCTATTATAATATGTACAAATTACAAAGTGAAAAATAAGCATATAGTAATAATCTGTATCTATGATTAATCAGAAAAAACATTTTTAACATATTTTTTAGTTTTGTGGTGGTATTCTAGTACATTTTGATTATTTAAAATTTTTTTTTTTTATAGTTAGAAATCATATAGGTATTAATAACTATATCCTTACCCTTGTCCTATATTTACTGCTGCTGTTACCATTGCTATATTGGTATTAAATGTGTTACCAGGTTCTTCCGAATGTATCACCTCTTTTTGGTTACAAACATTACATTTAAAATAAAATGAACTTATGCATCCATTGCGTATTTCGTGGGTAAAAATGAAATTTTTAAAAGTGCATCCAAATGGATGTGAAAAGGACTTTATTGAATTAAATATATAATTTATATCCACAATTCGTCTTCCTTCTGGTTTGACTTCCACTACATTATCACTTTGATCCACAACTAAAGGTAAAGCAAGGTCTTCCATATCATTCATATTTGTAATTCTAAAAGGGTATTTAAATTATTATTATTTATTATTTAAATTAGGTAATTGTTTTGAATTATTTTAAATAGTATTTATTTTATTAATACTTTTAAATTAAATCGCAACATAAAATGTAAGTGCTTGCAATGTTTGCATATTTACTAAATATTATTTAATGCATTTTTAAAGCTAAATCATTTATTATATTAATTATTAATTTTTAACTTACATCTGGACATTACGTTGTGATGGTACCAATTTTTGTGGTTCATTGCAAGTAGATGCTACTATTGTTGATATATTATTGTCTTCAGAAATATCATTATGACTTACTACTAGATCGGATTTCTGTAAGATATAAGAATAAAAACCCTGAGATAGATATTAAAAATTGTATGGATATGGCATAGTATTGAATTATAACTGCAAATATTCGCAATTACGTATTTTCTAAATTTTTAAAATTCTGCAAGGTCAACTTATATGAAATCGTGTAGTCAATTTTGAAGTACTATAGATGAGTATAGACTGAGCGATAACATTTTTATGAACATTTATAAAAAAAAAATAAAAAGTCGAAATTTCTTATTTGACAATACATAGTTCAAAAATAGACAAAATATTTTTAAAGTAATAGTCCTAATGATAATTTTGTAGTTAAAAATTCGTAAAATTTCAAGTATTTACATCTAAGTTAAAAAATTTAATAAAAGGTTCCAAAAATTGTCTCCGTTCAGAATCATTTTTCATGGTATTACAGTACCTATCACTCAATGACCTCGACACCTACTATACAGCAGAGCGAGTTCCCGGATTTTTTTTTTAATTTATTCGTACAAAATATATAAATATTTCACTTACCTTTTTTTGCCAAAGCGCAGCAATATTTCCTTTATTTTTTCTACTTTTACTTGGAAAACATTTTGATTTTTTACCCAGACGCCAATTTTTTGTTTCACTCATTTTTGCATAAATATTGTAAAAATGTAAAAAAAAAATGATAGGTCACAAAAACGAAAAATAATAAATCAAAATCACGTAACTAATCGTTTTTGACGGACTCGACATAAAAGTAAAATATGCAATGCAGTGATTATTATTATTCAGGATATTGTTTGAGATTATTATCTAAATTTATTTTTAGATAAATAGTCGGTATCGGTATCCAGTCGATAATCTAGACGGCGGGCGGACGTTGCGTAATCGTGTTCACGCACTCGCAGGCACATGTCAGCAAATTAAATTAGGAAAAAATATTCTGTTACTTTTTGAGTATTGAAACATACCTCGGCTGTGACAAAATTGTGAGACTTTGGCTGGTGCGATTTGAATTCTGTAAAAATCTTAACATTTATTGAAACCACTTCTAGAGAACGGTCGAGGAATTTTTTGGAAATACATATTTCTTCAGTACATATGATTGAACAAAAATGTTGTATAAACGGAAATTTTCATAATATTATACCAGTGTCAAAAGTTCAAACTTTAAAAAAGTGCTTCGACGGTTCTCAAGAGGAGATGTTAAGAAATATTGTCATTTTTACCGCATTAAAATCGGATTATCCAAAGTCTCACAATCTTGTCACTACGGAAAGTCTAAAAACGATTTTTTTTTTTACCGACTAGAACCCCCTTAAGTCTAATACTCTACATTTTTCATAACAAAATATTATTTCACAATGTTCATCTGATAAATAAGAAGTAATAATGAAATTAGAATCTCAGAACCGTGTACACAGATTATGTATATTTTTAAATAATCAAATTTATTTTTATTCTTTTTATTCTTTTGAATGGAAGAAAACTGTAGAACTTGAAAATCATTGGTCATATGTTTGTCATCGAGGAATGTGCAGAAACAAATCTGGTACCCAGAAAAGAATATTTTGTCATCGTGATGGCTTCTATAAGGAATTTAGGATCGTAAGAAGAATCAAAAGTCAGGCTCTAATAAATAAATGGATCATGTCCTTCAACAATAAAATATAAAAGAAAATGGAGTAGTCATGGTAAAGTTTATAACGTCACACATTGGACATGATTGAAATTATTGGCAGATTAAACTTAAAAGAATGAACGTGCTGAAATAGCTGGTAAGTGAATAGATAGTGAATAGGTACAATAGGCTATCTTTATGTTATCTTATTTATATATTTTAATATTAATCAGGGAAACTAAAATCTGTGTTCCACGGATCATACTTGATGAACGATCAAGTGCATCGATATTAGCAATACGTAACCGACGAAGCACAACAGG
>NW_020270477.1:0-22301 GCF_002803265.2 Melanaphis sacchari | reverse complement strand
CTTGTTGCTTCTTCGAGCGAGGACATTGTGTACTGATTGATTTATCATCGTTGCTCAGTTATTTATATAAATGAAACTATCAAACAAGATATAAAACTATCAGTTGAAAATGACCGTTCAGTGACTCGATTCCCAAACTATAGGCGCTTTGTGTGTTTACATAATATTAAGCAATACGTAACCGAACGAAGTATACCGCAATAAGGGCAGTGGGCTTATCAACACGCTTATAAATAAATTGCCGTTGGGAGTTCACGTGCCTGGTAAGTCTAGAATAATAAAACCGATATTATCATAATAATAATATTTCTTTGTAGGTTATCAATACTGTGGGCCTGGTACAAATTTAAAAAAACGATTGCTCGCGGTGATAAAGGTATAAACCCGCTGGACTCTGCTTGTACGATATTGCGTACGAGAATAGCGTAACAAAGCCGATTATATATTAGAGCAGCGAGCCTGGGATAGGTTCAAGTCAAAAGATTCAAGTTTAAAAGAAAAAGCAGTGGCTTAGGGTGTGACTACTGCCATGTAAGCAAAACGTAAAGTAGGCGGCGGCTGTGGTTTTAAAGCAGCACTTAAAGCCACTAAAAATGTTATAAAGAAAAATGTCGGTGAAAAAATCTTGAGGAAATTGACTAAAAAATGTGTAGCCGTCGCGCGAAAAACATTCAAAACTAAGAAGACAAAAGTTCCACGAACAATAAATATTCCGAAAAAAGGCGGTGTGCTACCACTCATACCGATTTTTGCCGGGTTGTCAGCTCTGGGAGCCCTGACTGGCGGCGTAGCCAACGTTGTGAAGGTTGCTAATGAATTTAATAGAAACAAACCATCGCATTTGGGCAAAGGGTTATATCTCGCGCCGTATAAAAGCAACTCATACAAAATCGGTTCCGGTCTAATGCCGCATAAAAGTGGTGGGGGTGTAAAAGCGAAAAAAAACTAATATCTACGTTACCCAATAGAGCGTTGTACGATAACGAACTTATAAAAATCGCTCGTTTAATGAAAATACCTCATTTCACTGGTGTGTTTACAAGAGATAGGTTATATACACGTCCTAAACGCCTAGAGTCGGCAATTATCAACCTGAATTCGAGGAAAGGTACAGGAACGCATTGGGTAGTGTATAAAAAAAACGGAAAAAAAGTCGAATATTACGACAGTTTTGGAAATTTACCACCTCCAATAGAAGTACAAAAATATTTTCACGGGTGTGACATACATTTCGATTACATCAGAGAGCAGAAATATAATACTACAAACTGTGGACACTTGTGTTTAAAATTTTTATCATGTTCACATTAACGTTAAACGGAAACTCGAGTGAGTTGTCATACGAAATCTTTCCACCGTTAGAAGTAGAAAATACTGCACCAGATGTCTTTTGAGCATACATACAAATAATTCTATACCAAACATAGAACCGGGTTGTAACCGGGTTTTCGTAATATGATTGGTTAAATTGAAATCTTTGTCTTACCTATGGGTTCGTATGACCTTGATAATTTAGAGACCGTTGTACAGAGTATGATGCCCGAATATGTAAATTTTTTCGAATTTAAATCAAACAACAGAACATTAAAATGTAAAATGTCATGCACTCATGAAATAGACTTTTCAGTCGAAAATAGTATAGCGAAATTGTTGGGTTTTAAAAACGTCGTATACACTACTGGTGCTACTCACGAATCTGAAATTATTGTTAACATAATGAAAATAAACTGTATAAAAGTAGAGTATAACTTAATCACCGGTTCATTCTGTGACGGAGCACCGAGTTAGATCATACACGAGCTTTATCCTACTGTACCTGCAGGTTATAAAATCGTTGAGGTACCTAGACATCCGGTTTTTTATGGTCTCAACACGACTGCAATCACTAAAGTAAATATCGTGCTAAAAGATCAGAACGATTGTCTGATTAACCTGCGTGGTGAACCGATAACAATTCGTTTACAAATAACTCGTGGATATGGCACTCAAATTTAATATAAAAAGAACTTCAATCAAAAAACCTATCAGTATACCGCATGCCCGGCGTTCAGGCACTCGCAACTGCCTTGTCCGCAAGAAGGTCGATCGGGGCACCGCTGCGTGTACCGCGATGACCCCCTTTGGTGCGTACGGTTTTGATCTTTATCGACAAATTGCCGTCTCCCCTATCCACGCGGGCACAAATCGTCCGAGTGGGCCTAGCCAAAACGACCGTCGCTGTCACCGATGGCGGCGGGGCGAAAGCCTGCGAAGTACCGGATAGTGGGAGACGAAGCGGGACCCGATAGCCGGACCAAGGGCCCTAAGACGGCGCCCCCACAGGATCGTCGAACGCCCTCCGTACTAAGACCTGCCAAGCCGGGAGTGAGGGACGGGATACCTCGTGGGACGGACTGAATGCCCGTCTTCCACGGAGGCGGTAGGGACGGAACATCTCGTGGGGCGAATTGAGTGCCCTCATTCCCTATGAACGAATTCATGCCTAGACCGAGAGCTCGAACTAGAGGGGCCAGACCACCCTTCGGCGAAGCACGTGCACGTATTCAGCCGGCTAGGGGTTTGATACGGGAGAGGCACCGGCAGAAACGGCAATCTGTCGATAAAGAGCAAAAACTGTACGCGCTATAAAGGGGTCGTCGCGGTACACACAGCTGTGCCCCGATCGACTTGCTTGCGGACAAGGCAGTTGCGAGGGCCTGAACGCCGGGTTCGAACCTCGTTCGAGGAGTAAGCCCCGTCGAGTCGGCTTGCTAATAGCGCCTCGACACTCCAGGGGTGACGGACCCGAGGCGCACGACCACGTGGACTCACCGAGGACACGCGCTCGCCCGCACCGGGAAAGGCACACTTGAGGAAGGACTCGTGGTGGTTGTGGGAGTACCGCCTTAGTAGAAGGGGTTTGACTCAGGCGATAATCCGTCGGGCCCTGGCCGCGGCGGTCACTCATGGCGCCCCGGGCGGAACCCCTGAAGTCATCCGGGGTTACTGCCCGGAAGAGATAACCTCGCGGTTATACAAAGGGGCCGAGTGTCTCCAGGACAACCCGGAAGAACTAGTCGACCCCGCAACACACGGAAAGTATCTTAATGATAACGACTATTAAGAATCGGGTACATCCTGGTATCCTTCCGGTTCGATTCTAACGCATAATATTATATTTTTAGATTCTTTTATATGATAAAAATGTATGTTAATTAAATACAAGTCCGCGGCAAAAATATATGATAACATATGATAACTGATAACAAATGATAACAGTGATTATGTATGTCGCACACGTACGCGATCGTCGACGACAGTGGTGGCATGTAAAGAGGGGTGGGGTAGCGACGGCGGCAGCTAAGGATCAGGTATCAGGATCACAGGATCAGGGATCAGGTATTAGAATCGGCTATTTCCACCTACTATAGAAATATTTGATTTTTGCAAGGTAATATTAACTCTATATACTTGATTTAAAATCGAATCCCACATTCCCAAAAGATAAACAAACTCAACATTAATTAAACCAAGTAGACTTTGAGCACCGGAGACTCCATCTTTAAATTCTGAGTTTTTAGATATGTGTTGTAATGCTTGTATAACATATTTCAACTGAGTAAGTAATGAATTATACAACATTATACTTCGATTTCCAACGTGTATGACTATGAGATTTTAATGTACATTTTAAAAACTGAGATACTATGTTCCAACGAGTGGTTTAACTAGAAAAAAAATTAAATATACTTTGTACTGTTCCAAAAAAAGTTACCATTCTGACTGAAACTCGAGCTGCATGGACTCAAACCAAATTTAGACTATGCGCAATACAAGGACAAAATTGTGCATGTTTATTTATTTCCTGTAATCGAGATTAGACACCTTTAATTTTTCCAGCCATGTTGGCATCATTGTCATAACCTTGACCACGACAATTTTTAAATTTTAATCCATTTTTGGAAAGTTTTTTTTAAATTTCTTCAGCTAACCCTTAACCTGTTTTTTTAGTTGTAGTTATAAAATTGATGAAACTTTCCTCAATTGTATATTTATCATTGGATTCAACTACATAACGAACAATTTGAGTCATTTGTTCTTTATGTGAAATATCGGGCGTTGAATCAAAAATTATAGAATAATATTTAGCTTCTTTGATATTAGAAATTATTTTTCCTCTGACAGAATTGCCAAGTAAACAAATGAACTCATTTTGAACTTTGTTAGATAAATCAGTAGTTCTTCAATTGGAATTTGATAAATGTTGCGCAATAATAGGGTTGTAACTACTTATTAGTTCTATCAAGTTTAAAAAAATGCCACAATTAGACTTAGTAATATCATTACTGGAACCTCTAAAAGCCAAATTATTAATACAACAAAAACGAACACAATCAAGGATAATTTTTAAAATTTGTTTCCACCTTTCTTTTTCATTTAAAATTTCTTTTTATAATTCTTTATCGATTGTATTCCCTTCTCTTAAACGTTTTTCAAAAATGTTCCATGTAAAGACATTAGATTTATGATCAAATGTGTTTTTGTGGTCAGGAATTCTCGGACTAAGTTTTCTCCAATCATTAAATCAGGTTTTAGGATCTGTAATAAATGCCTTACTCATTTTTTGTGAAGGAAATAGCATACAGGGAAAACAATAAATGGATTTTGTAACATCACTATACATTAACCAATTTCGTTCAATTTTATCTCCATTTGGGAATGTTTTAAAAAACCAATCTGCTGAAAATTTTCTTTACTCAAAATTTTCTGAACAGGAAAAATCTGAATTCTTACCTTGTTCTGGTCCGTGTTCTATTAAAAGTGTTCTAATTTTTAAAAATACATTAAAACCATTTTTTTGTAACAATTTTTGAAAAAAACTGATTTTATTTTCATTTATCCTACCAAAAGCCTTTTCATTTCGGTTGAAGTGGCAGCCAAGCGATCAATAATAACGTCATATGTTATTTCCATATAACGTTCAAATGACATCAACATAAATGCTTCCAATTTTTCATCAGACAAAGATGATCGTAATCAAGTTTTAATTTTTTTCATAATTGAAAAGTTTCTTTCACAAGTTACTTACGTGAATGCTAAAGTAACTACCAGATTATGTACCACATACAACTCACTATAATCAGATGTATGTGTCACTAATGAGTATAGAAACTCAAATGCACATGAAATACACGATTTACATTTCATCTTAACCACTGCACATTTAAGTACTTTTCTGTATCTTCATCACTAATGATTTCATCTTCGAATGTATTGCCCTGGCAATTACTTTCCAGACATACATCTGCAATTGCATCATAATTCTTAACAAATTCTACTAATTGACGCTGAACCACCAAAATATCAACTTGAGCCATTTCTGTAATTTTTGTCATAGATTTTTCAGGAAACATGAATTTAAGTTGTTTAATTTTATGAAAGTTTCTGGGATCCAAAAATGAAGCATCTTGAATTATACATTGATTATTCATATACCTAAAAATATACAGTTTAGTTTTCTTTATTGTTAAAAATATATTTATTTAAAAATTGAATAATTTTATAATATTATAAATTATGAAAACATGATAATCTATATACTACTTTACCTGTCATTTAATGTTCCAAATGCATTGTTATAAATTGTTTTATACACTTCAATTTCAAACCGTTTTTTTTCATCATTTGGTCTTTCATCAGTAGCTAATTCAACTGACATTTTTTTTCTGTGGATGATTCTACTTTTATTCAAACTATATGACCATGAAGAGCTTTCGGTACCGTCCATATTTTCTAATATGGGTTGTAAATACTGAGCAAATTGTGTTGCTTTTACAAAAACTGGTTCAAAATGATTAACTCCTTCTATTAATTTTTTTTCCAAGTTATTTAATAATGAAAAAGCTAGTGTATAGTTCAATCTTTTTGACTGTAAATATGACGAAGCTGAAGAACTCAAAGCGAATAGTGACTGAAAAACATACGCTGTTAGTATCGTTTCAAACTTCAACAAGTTGTTAGCTATACTTTAGGCTTCCAATTTTATGACTGGGTCAAAATCCTTAGAATTTGCCACTGCTCACAAAGCTTTAATTACCGTTAAAAATCTATTCTTATCTTGGTTAGGAGTACTTATCGGATCAAATACGTGATTTAATGCAATATCCTTGCTCCACCACCGGGTTTGCCCAATCTTTTGTAAGCGAAGCATTTTGTCGGACCCAACGAGATTTTCAATCACAGTTTTTCACCATTTTGCCATCCGCTTATAAGATTGACCAAAAAAATACTGCTATACGGTCAAGTAACCCGAATAAATTCACTGTTTCAGGACATGAACTAGCTGCTTGAGTAAGTGTGAGATTTAATATATGACTAAACAATGAGTGTATATAGAGTTTGGAGCATCTTTCTTTATAAGAGCTTGTATTCCACGATGGATTCCACTTAGATCAGCTGCTCCATCATAAGCTTGACTGACAATATAAGTCAAAGACAAACCAACAATTTCAAGAGCATTTTTTATAGTTGCGTATAAATCGACTGCCTTCGAAGAATCCACCGAAACAAAACTTAATCAAACGTTCTTTAATTTCGTATCCAACCACATATCGAATGCAAATAGCTAGTTGGGCTGTTACACTTACGTCTTAAGACGAATCCAAAAGAAGACTAAAAAATACAGCTCCTCGTGCTTCTTTTCCTATGTTCAATTGAATAAAACTAGATTTAATATTAATAATTGTATTAATCCTAGTCTTAGAAATAAATAATATTAATGAACCATGTGCTCTACCCGATATTACTAAATTACGATGTTTACTTTTCTTTATTGTATCTTCTAGTTGTTTTTGAAGAAGTGGATCGAATTTAGACCAAGATTTTAATAGTTCAAGAAAATTCCGATAGTTTAAACTTCTGTCATCTAATGTATAAGCTTGCTCTCCTTTATGTGACTTATATGCAATACTTTGTCAATATAAAGAAACCTTCAATTATTTTTGAAAAAAAAAAAATCTTCGCTTTGAAACTTGCATTAAATGAACATCTCATTGGTTTATATTTATTAATGCTGATATATCCTTGGTTTTCTTTGCTTGCATATATGCGTACACCGCTTCATTATGTACTGTAGAATTTTCATGCACTTGTATTTGTTTATAGATGTGCTTGACAAGTGTTTTTACTCCTTGTACAAATATGGAATCCTTAGTAAATGAAAAAGCAATACAAACTGAACAATACATTTTTTTTTCCTCTTTATCAAATGATAACCACTTTCTCGGAACACGTGTTTTATCAGTATCTGACAATTATTGATAGTACACCTTAAATGCATTAAAAGGCAACTCTGCATATTGGGGCTGTATAGGGTGACTTAACATAAAGTTAAATTTTTCAGCCAATTTTGAATCATGGAACAAAGCTCTAAAATGTGTTGATTCATATGGAGGTTGGTCTACGGTAAAATCTGAGTTATCCAAACTGTTATCGTTAAACAATTCACAGTCCTTCGAATTCATACTATTGCCACTTGTTGATGGAGCTAACAATAATTGAGATGATTCATTCAAATCTTAATTGTTTGTGGTTTGTCCAATAGTATCGTCCATAAATTCCTAAGATTTAAAGTCTGCTGAACTTTCAGCATCATAGATACGAGTCGAAATAAAAGGTATTTTAGACTGAGTGATTGCACAATTTTCTTTGCGAGTATTTTTGCTAGTTGAAGAAACTATAAGTGTTAAAAATGGTTGTATCTTAATGTCCATATTTGTTGACTCCATATGTTTTAAATCATCGTTAAGTCCTTCGTCATTCACAGCAATCGCAACAAGCTGAGAATTAGACTATCCAGATTGTATAAAATAAGTTTTAATTGTTTTTTATCTTGTGCAATTATATGTTTTAGATTTCTTCGTTTGCTTCTTTTTTGCGTGCCCGACCAGATTTACGTTTTGGATTAGGCCCATCACTACTGCTACATTTATGTTTATTCATACTAAATAAAAAAAAAAAACCTTTTGATAAATAGTATAATACAAAGTATCTCTAATATTTATTTTAATTTTAAAGTACTTAAATGTATTTCTATTGTTTTATAAAGTTAAAAATTAAAAAATTTATAATTTCCTTTTCCTTCAAAAATTAAAATAGAAGCACCTTCGGATAAATAAAAAAATATCGTGCGTTAAAAAAAACGCCCATGTGTTTAGTGCAGGGTTTGGAATGAATGCATTCAATTCTAAAAAAAAAACTGAACAACTCACTTTTCTATTTCATTCCCATTCCAAACTTCCACGGTAGCCGCGTCATGTCCCTTGTACAGTGTACACATATTTGTACAGATACATTACGCTCTTCATTGTAGATCATACCTCAACATTGATATGCCCATCATACTTGATCAGCAAGTAAGGGTTGTATGACACAACAAACTCATTTCCTACTTGGTGACCTCTGACGTTAGCTTCGAGTCCGTTATTTGGTCTGCGGTACGTCAGGTAACCGCTGTCGGAAATGTATAAAGTCTCTTCGCTGTACTCTTTTGAGTAGTTTTTTTGAGCAACTGTTGTCCACCATACACGGACTATTATGGTTAAGCTGTCCACACGGTCCACGAATCATGTGTGATGTCACACTGTTAAATAGGTGTCTGTCAGTTGCCGGGTCTGGCAAACAGGCACATACCACATCGTCAACGTCGTCGGCAGTATGCAACTTACTGTCTTCTTGCAAGATAATGATTATGTGGGCGTGCGGAAGATTTCGTTTCTGAAACTCAATAGTATAAACGTAAGCATCAACATTACCAAACACCTTAGTAACTGTTATATCACGCATTAGATTCTTAAGTTTTGCATGGAACACCCTTGCCACCAAATCTGGCCTGTCGTTAGTTTTCAACCAATTTGGAATGTTGTCAACAATCTCTGGCCGCTTAGGCTTACATGTAAACGTTATGAACAGGTCAGGTTTACCGTACTTACGCACAATGGCCATTGCGTCATGGTAACATTGTTTCATGTGACGGGGGCCACCTACAAACGTCGATGGCAAAATCATCCTACGACCGACAGGATCGATTTTATCTACATGAAGTTGTTGATTTATGTGGTCCACAAGCCCCTAATACGCTTCGGCAAACAGCGTCCTTTGATTGTCTCAAGTGTAGCGTAAATTATTCGCTTCCATCCGAACGTACTGATCACACACGTACTGCTGTAACAAAAAACCACCGGCATGCAATAAACTTAATGTTTGGCCGTCATTCCTATTTCCATTATTTCCTGTATATCGAATAGCCAGGCGGGAACACACAAACTCTCTGATGGTGTTCCGAACGCGAACAGCATTGCGACGGTTGCCTTCTTGTAGCAGGTTGTAGTGCCAACCGGTTTCTCCATACGGGAAGAACAGTGGATACAGCATAGGATCCGCATGAGGTAAGCCTACTGATATGCTTTGCATCCGATGTTGTGGGTTGACTGGGTTCGTGTCATAGATGACCAGATCAAGGTTCTTTGGTAGTAGCCCGTCGTCACCAACGAATATGACTGCTACTTCATTTCAGTTATCATGCAGCCCGGATTTCAACGGAACGGGTTTCGAACCTGCCTACCTAATGTCGGAGAACCTCGTCCCGTAGCTTGTTACAAAAACGGCAATTGAGTGTCATCGCCCGTTACGGTGAAAGTCGATACCTGACAGAGCAATCCGATTTCGGCGGATTGGATTAATTTCCCGTGGATCGCCCGATGCTTTTGAGTATGGAAAATAAATAAATACACTCCGAAAGGGTTATTAAGTGTCTAGTTATCAGTCATCGTCCAGTGAATATCGATTCCTGACAGGGCAATCCACCTGCGGCGGATTGTCATACCTCCTGACGTCGAAGGCGTTGTGTCGTTTAGTACGCAAAAAAGTTTAAGTCGAATCGAGCCCTCGATTTCTCAAGCGATCACCATTGAAAATCCAGTTAAACGCGTTTAAACTTCCCAGGTAGGACGATGTGAGCGCAAAAGGAAGATTTTAAAAGTATTATGGAAAATACATGTCAAACGTTGACGAGTTGAAGATAAAAAAACTGTACATAAAATTTAATATTTTTTTTGATATTTTATAGTTAGATATCGAAAAGAAATATTATGCACTTTCTGTGATGACAAAACAACTTTATTGTCATCATTAGAATGTTCTCAGGCTATAATATAAGTTGCATATCATATATTATGTACATTTGAATTGTGCAGACTGTTAGCAATAACTATAATTGGTTTTTATTTTTAATGAAGTATATATAATATAAGTTATAATGTGTAACATATATACACATAAATATATATATGTTACGGGCAAAAGCCGAAATCGGGCAAACCTCAGAAATGCCCGGGCAAAACGCGAATTGCCCACAATCCTTGGGCAAAATGTCATATTTCGGCTTTTGACCGGGCAAACCTAGTTATGACCAACATCATTTGGGCAAAACCGCTAAAACCGTATACTGACTTTCATCGTAAGGACAAAACCGTAGAGTTTTAAATACGTTCGCTAATATTATAAACAAATTTAATAATTATAAAATAAGTATTATTGTACAAATATATAAAATTAATATATTTAAACCTCACTTGAGTCACTGTAGCGTTTTAAATAACCACTAATATTAAATACAAAAAAATAATAATCATAAAATATTGTACAGATATAATTAAATATAATAATAAAAAAATAATATTTTTGTTTATTTGTTGTTACACATATTAGAACTACACACAATTTAAAACGCTACAGTTTGACTCAAGTGAGGTTTAAATATATTAATTAAGTTTATTTAATTATATTTGTACAATAATACTTATTTTATAATTATTAAATTTGTTTATAATATTAGCGAACGTATTTAAAACTCTACGGTTTTGTCCTTACGATGAAAGTCAGTATACGGTTTTGGCGGTTTTGCCCAAATGATGTTGGTCATAACTAGGTTTGCCCGGTCAAAAGCCGAAATATGACATTTTGCCCAAGGATTGTGGGCAATTCGCGTTTTGCCCGGGCATTTCTGAGGTTTGCGTGATTTCGGCTTTTGCCCGTAACATATATTTATTGAATATAATAATCTATCTTTGATCTATTTAAAAAATGAATGATTGAATACTATTGTATATATTATAATAATATAATAATATATTTTGTCATCATCAATCAAGCAATTTAAAATTAAATGTGTGAGATCAAATCATTTTTTAAATTTGAAAAATATTTTATGAGTAGTAGTGAAAGATTGGATATCAAAACGAAAATAGCAATTAATAATGATCGAATTAAATGAGAAAAAAATTGCAAAAAATCCAAATACGCAATTTTATATGGAGCCGCCCGGATTACGACGGAACGGGTTTCGACCTGCCTACCTAACGTCGGGGGACCTATCCTAAGATCTACCGACTACAGTTTGAGTTGTAATCAACGACCAAATCTCGAGTATTTAAACCGTTTTAGAGATGCGATGAATACTACATTATAATATGTCGTTTAACCGATACAATTTTTACGATTCGCGTGTCACGAAACCGTAAATCGCATATTTATTGTCGTTTAGAGTGTTTCTGACGTATTCGTTTACATTATTTAATCGTATACGTCTTAATATAATGACGATATCGCCCCAAATGTATGCGATTAAAGGCATTACAACGACTGAAGAGCAACGATTTTGCGATGTTTTTGTATAATACAAATAAGGATCTGTTAAACCCGACGCGCGTTTCTTTCTTATACACATAATAAAATAAATCGTATTTCGTACGCTGTCGAGACAGGGCCGGATTTACCTACAAGCAAAATAAGCATTGCTTACGGCCATCGAAAAAATTCGGCACGTAAAATGTCTAGTTTTTAAAAATTAATTATATTACCAGCCAACACGGCAAACGTTGTTTTCCAATATAAAATAAATTATCAAATAAATCCGAACGTTAGTTTTCATTATCTTCTTACAACAATTATACGAAAAAATTTCATTAAAATCGGTTGAGCTGTTTCGGAGAAACACGTTATATTCATTACGCGTTTGTCAAGGTATATACAGCACATGCATACGAGACAGCGAATAATATTATACAAAAGTGTGTAAAAGCCCGTGTTTCGATGGAAAGGCCCGCAGATAATGAAACGCAGTGCCATCAGCTATGGGACGTCAATAACTCATATAAAAATAGGAATTACTTATAATTAAATAATAATAAAAATTTTCGGAATTTCTTATCTGTATACCGTACATTATATTATTATAACATGATATCTTTGTACTTGTCATCCGAACGATCATTTGACGACGGCGAGAATCACAGTCATTTAATAAATATTTATAGTGAATGATGAAATGTTCGTTTATCTATGAACACGTCTTGTGTAGTTGTGTTATAGTATTTAAAAAGTTTTTATAGTGTGGTTTCAAGTAAATATATTTTTTTTGAATTACCGAGAAAAATGTCAAAACCAAAAGGAGGTTGGGAAAAGTTAAAAGAAACTCAAAAGAAAAAGAAGAATGAAGCAGACTTTCTAAAAAAAGTAAATCCTCTTACATCGTATTTTATACCTAAATATACTAACAGTGAAAATACCATTAATAAAGAAGATAATATTATAAATACGAGTACATCGGACTCACATAATGTCCCAAGTATATCGAATTCGTTCACTGGTGCTTCTTCTAAAAATAATGACGTAATTGAGTATTCTAATGATCCCGGAGATTGGAATTTAACATCCCATAATTTAAAATCTTACTTAATAGAAAAAGGGCCGAAATTCTTTCAAAATATAAATGCTGACTTTTCCTTAACAAAAAAATATTATGAAAATCCTAAGGTAAATCGTTGTTTGAACATAACTGCATTTTTCTATACAAAGCCTAATGGTGATTGTTGTAATAGAGAATGGTTACTTTATTCGCCGACTAAAAAAATGGTTTATTGTTATTATTGTATTCTCTTTTCTAAAAATAACATAATGTGTGATGGGTATGATGATTGGCGAAATGTTCAAAAATTTCTTGAAAACCATGCGAAAAAAGGATATCATGTCTTGGCAATTAGTATGTACCTAAATAGAACGAAACTATCGAGTAGAATAGATAGTGAATTAGAAAAACAGTTAACCGAAACACGTGACTATTGGAAAAACGTGTTAAGACGCATAATTGAAACAATATTATTTTTATCGGGACGTGGTTTACCATTTCGAGGTTCGGACGAACACTTCGGGTCAAATCATAATGGAAATTATCTTGGAATATTGGAGCTTCTTTCAAAATTTGACCCATTTTTAGCCCAACATATCGCTGTACACGGAAATCAAGGAAAAGGACACACATCTTATTTGTCCAAAACTATTTGTAACGAATTTGTTGCACTTATTGCAAACAAAACTCGTACAATGATTATAGATCAATTAAAAAAAGCTGGTTGTTTTTCAATAAGCGTTGATTCTACTCCTGATATAACCCATATGGATCAACTAACTATTATTTTGAGATACGTAAGTAATGATGGACCAGTAGAACGTTTCATTACTTTTATTCATATTACAAGTCATACTGGTGCAAATCTTGCTTTGTGTTTACTTAACTTTTTGAAAGAAAATGATATTAACATAGAAAATTGTCGTGGGCAGAGCTATGACAACGCTAGCAACATGAGTGGGACTTATACTGGTATGCAAGCAGAAATAAAAAAGTGCAATTCATTTATTGATTATATTCCGTGTATTGCACACTCGTTGAATCTCGTTGGACAATCTGCTGTAGATTGTTGTGTTGAAGCAGTTTCATTTTTCGGTTTTGTCCAAGAAGTTTACAATTTTTTTTCCGCCTCTACCCAACGCTGGGATATTTTAAAAAAAACATTAGTAAAAAATTGTCCAGTTCCTAAATCCAAATCAGTTACTAGATGGAGTGAAAATGCTGAGGCCGTTAAAGCGTTATTTTTAAGTTACGAGAATATTAATGAAGCGTTAAGAAAAATTCAAAATGATACATTACAAAAACAATCAACTCGACACCAAGCTTCTTGTTTAAGCTCAATACTCGGTCATTTAGAAACTGGCATTATGTGTGAATTATGGCATAATATTCTCGAACCCTTTAATAAGTGTAGTAAAAGCATTCAGAGTGGTATAATTGATTTATATACTGCAATTAACTGAATTGAAAGTCTTAAAATTGTCCTTCAAAATATAAGAAATCAATATGATGAATATGAAAGCAATGGTATGAAAAGAGCTAAGAATGAAGACTATAAATTAACTAGGCATAGAAAAAAATTTAAGAGAAACGAGAGTAGTTTTAATGAACTAAATGCAAAAGAATCATTTAAAATAAATACTTTTTATGTTATAATTGATCAGCTTTATAGTGCTTTGGTACATAGAATTAACGCTTATACTACCGTAAGGGATAATTTTAAGTTATTATCAGACATTTCAATGGACATGCAAATTGAAGACATAGAAGAAGGAATGAAAAAGTTATTAGAAAGGTATCCAAAAGATTTCCCTGATGATTTTACAAATGAGTTTAAACAGTTTTTAAGTTTTTCGTCAACGTCTTTATCATTAATTACAACGAACGAAAATAAGAATAAAAATATTTTGCTTAACATGTATAAGATGATAATTGATTTAAATGTGACCGAAAGTTTTCCAAATATTGAACGGTTGTTACGTTTATATCTTTCTCTTATGTGTACCAACTGTACAGGAGAAAGATCATTTAGCCGATTAAAATTATTAAAAAACGTTTTAAGATCTTCATTATCACAAAATAACCTACAAAATCTTGGAATTTTAAGTATTGAAAGTGAATTTGTAAAATCTCTAAACTTTGAAGATGTGATCCAAAATTTTGCAAATGAGAAATCCAGAAAAAAAGAATTATGTTTTGATAAACAAGTTGATAGTTGCGACGATGACAGCAGCAACTAATGTTATAATAATTTATGTATTTACTTATAATTTAAAAATATATTTTATAAATAAAAATTTTCAATTTATCATAGTTTTGAGTTAAATCATTTTATATTCATTTGTAATATAATATAATAATATTTTGTTATTTGTAGTATTCACTCATCATCACCCCCCCCTAAATTTGGTGAAAGACTATTATATATCTAATAGAAAACAATATTCTTCATATACTCATATATATACCTGTTTATTACCTATATTTATTAAGTAATTAATTAGGCCCATCTAAATAATTTGCTTACGGCCCCCAAAGTACTTAATCCGGCTCTGTGTCGAGACAGTACCGATAAGGTCGCGGAGGCGTCCGAGGGTGGAGACACCGAAAACAAAACGACGCGTATTCGATACGGATAAACGATTTAACGTTTTAACGTATCGTAAAAAAAAAAACAGTAGTGACGATACGACGACCGACCGGAGAACGCGCCGCGAGTAGGGGTCGTGGTTATACACGGTTATTAGAGTACACGTGTACAAGTAACCCGGGTACACGGACTAAAAATATATTAATATCCGTGTTTTTTATACACGGGTATTTTTTACCTGATACACGTGTATTTAATACCCGTACATCGTTACCCGTGTATTTAATACCCGTGAAGTAAACACCGGACTACAGTGTATTTTATTAATTCAGGTAATAAATACATATAAATAAAATTATTTCAAAACCTTATATATTTTATTATGTTGAGATATGATACCAAAATAGTTATGACATAGGTACAAAATAAAAATTATGTTATCCGTTAAAATTTAAAATTGTACGCTATCGTTAGTTGTAATATTATATTCTTATATACGATTATTTTCAACTGGTTTTAACTTTGAAACCATTAAACCCAAAGTTATCTTATCGCCGACTTTACGGCATTGATAGCTTGTTAAAATATTTTGTCAATTTTAAGATTGTTTTATACTATGTAGTGTATGACACCTCGCGCGACGTTTCGTATTCACGGTTGTACGCGATTTCGTTATTTTGATTTGAAAGATGAGTTCAAAAAGTTGGGTGTGGCAATATGGTAAACGTAAAGGTGATAGGGCATTTTGTGATTTATGTGATGATAGATCTAATAAAGAGTTTAGTTGTGCTGGTGGGTCAACAGGATCATTCGGAAGACATTTAAAAGTAATACATAATATCGGAAGAACTATTCAAAATGAAATGTATGTATTTGGAATTATAATTGTTGTATATAGTTGTAAGTTTTAAGTAATTAATAGTTAATACTTAATACTAATAACATTTATTTATTAAAATAATGTATACATAATAATATTATATTGTAGGGACAGTGTTGGGAAAGTTCCTTTTAAAAAGGAACTCTTTCCCGTTCCTATATTTGAAATGGAACGCATTCCGAGCTTCGTTCCTATAAAAGGAACGCGTTCCTTCCCAACACTGTGTAGGGATCATATACAGGGTATTGTAATGATTTCTAGAGCTCTGCGCTATAATTTATATGTTATATTATATTTTATTTTTTTACAACTAAATAAATTTGAATTTTAACACACTTTTGAAAATTGTTTAAAAATCTATGACAAAACCAAATTAAAAGTTTTAAACGCCAAAACGGTTTTAAAATACTTATTTATAAAATAAATATCTTGGAATATAAAAAAAAAAAAATCTATAAACAATTTAAATTATGTATTTTTTTAGTTGTGAAAAAATAAAATAAAATATTACATATAAATTATAGAGCAGAGCTCTAGAAATTATTACAAAAAAAAAACTTATAAATATTGAATAAAAAAAAAGTTATAGCAAATTACACGAGAGAACCAACTCGTATTTAACTCTTTCCGGCATGGTGGCTAGTACAGCTGACCACTTAATTTTTCTGTTTATTGCATGGTGGTTAGTGGAGCTAACCACTTAGAAAATATTTTTTCTTTTTTTTTCATTTCATGGTCGTTGTTGCTGACCATCATAGCTGATTAGTTCATATACCACCAGATGGCATGGGATTTATCAATATTAATTAATACTAAATACATTTTAGTTATGTTGAATTTTCTAAAAATATATTGGTCGAATTTAATTTGTGTTGGTTTTCCCAGGTTATTCATTATTATTTTATCTGTGTATTATGATTATCTTTATTTCCCTTTCTTAGTAGTCTATCTTTCAGTCTAATCGACTTAATTGCTTTACATTGTGCGTAATATCGTCATTTTCGGTGTTCAACTGCAATAACCACCACGCAGTTATTGTCTACATTTATATAATTATACGTAACTATAAATTTAATTTGATTTTTCCTTTATTTCACTCATCTAGACTTCGGTAAGTTACAATATACTTTAGTTTATTATAATTTTTAAATTACGTAAATTGTATAGGAACAAATGTTATTAACTTTTTAGAAATGTTGCGACATACTAGAAGTTTAAGTAAAAAAGAAATTGAAAAATGTTTAATATTTGATGATATACCTTCTGGGTCTGATTTAGAGAGTTCTGATGAAGATCACAATGATTACGATAAAGACCCAGATTTCAATTTGTATTCTGACAATGATGATTA
The DNA here is from genome assembly GCF_002803265.2 of Melanaphis sacchari. Taxonomy (NCBI): domain Eukaryota; kingdom Metazoa; phylum Arthropoda; class Insecta; order Hemiptera; family Aphididae; genus Melanaphis; species Melanaphis sacchari. The sequence continues at coordinate 4,756 of NW_020270477.1, read as the reverse complement.
TTATTTAGACGAAAATGAAATTGATTTCGCTCCTTCTACTTCTTCAAACTTATATTCCACTTCACTAATCAAAAGACGTAAATTAAATACAAATTTTGACGAACTAGATCAATTTAGCAATGCTACATCAACTATTTCAACTTATTCACAAACAAATGTTCTAAATAAATCTGTACTTATACGTCCAATATATTCTATAGGTGTTCCAACTTGGTCTACAGAATATAATTTTACTTTACCAGATATAATGTTTGATGATTCACAATCAAGTGTTTGTAATGAAATAAAAGAAATGGTTGATATTACTCCTTTGAAAATATTTTTAAAACTTTTTCCAGAAGATTTATTTGAATTAATTGTTTTTCAAACAAATTTATATGCTACTCAGCAAAATAAACTATATAAACCTACTTCTGTTGAAGAAATAAAAATATTTTTTGGAATAAATATGGTTATGGCTATGAAAAAATTACCTAGTTATCGAGATTATTGGTCAACGTTGTAGTAAACCGTATTACGTAAACGCACGGTTTACTTTAATTATGTATAAATTGATAGTATTTCCATGACGCGGAGTAAATCATTGTACTTCGTACTTGTTTTTTTAACCTATTGGCATTGATCCTGTTATGCGGATTCCATATTTATGTAAATTACTAAATTAGCTATTTTTACGTTTTTATCGTGTAAAACTTCTAGGCACTTCTAAGCATGTGAGCCAATCCCGTGGCTCTATAGAAATCACGCCACGGGCATACTTTTATATAAATATAGTAACTAAGTAGTCATTTAGTTAGAATTATTTTTACCTTTAGCTTAACTGCACGTAGTTCTCAGGCAGAGTAACCTCTGTCTTCAAACTTTATTTTGTTAACTTATTGTTTAAATATAAATATAATTTAATAATTATATTATCAGTTTTGTTCTTGCAAACCTTTTATTTTATACTATTTCTACAATCAAGCCCAGCAGCTAGACGTCGGACTTCGTCATTAAATAATTAAGTGTACAAGTGTAGTACGAGAGTACTACATACGTAACTTTTGGTGTCAGGTGTGGGGTTTCCCTCTGAGTGAAAATTTTGATTTATCAAAAAGTAACTTGGGAACTCACTGACGAACTACGACGACTGCACGTTTGGGACGAGACAAAACTTTTAGTGGCGAGTACCTCAACCAACATCAGGGCTTTCCACATCTTCACGTACCAGAGCATTCCGCAGTGACACGTTACCTGAACATTTCAATTTATTTTTTTTTTAAGGACCAGACCATTACAATTATTTAGGTATTTATACCAAACGTTGATAGAGCTCGTGGTTCTATGCAAAATATACTATCAGTTGTCACTCAAGTTGAACATGATTTATACAAACTCTGTAAGTTAATTCTTAATGAAAAAATATACTATTAAAATTAAAATTTGTTTTATTATTTTATAAATACGGAATATAGTTTTCTTAAATATTATTTCACATGCCAAAAATTGCTGTTTGCAAATAAAATCTATTAGACATGGACAATGTGATAAAATTAGCAGATGGTAGACAGTTGACACTGAGGGAAGTAGCTAGTAATAATTCGGTTGCGAGCCCTCGAAGGTACCAGCGTTGTTATTGCAAGACTAGTTGTAATAATAATAAGCATTGTGGGGCTGAAAAATTATGTTATATTAAATGTCATGGGAGTAAAACTTGTAAAAATAAATAAAAAATAATAATGCATTTATTCTATTTTTAAAAATATCTGGGTACTTACATAATTTTTCAAATTGTAGTATTTGAGATTCATGCGCTTATCTGATTTATAACATCAATTACCTGTGTATTTGGTCATTAACGTGATTATCCAGTTTATAACGATAATTACCTATATATTTGGTAAATAACGTTAATTTCCATTTAACATCATTTACCGTAACATATATACAATTTTTATTTTTAAAAGGTATTAATTTTATTTTGTTATTATTCAAAAATAAGGACGAATTTTTTATTATTAAATAGTTTGAACTATAATTAGGTAATTAAAGTTAATTTACTAATTTTATTTTATTTGTAATTGTTGAAAAAATATTCTATAAAACTTAATGATATACTGGAAAATTTTGTTATTATGTTCGTAGCGTTTAGCGTAGCTAACCACCTTAAAATAGCAAATTACAAGGTTAAAAATTAACTAAAAAAGTTTTTTAGTGCTATGATTATTTGTTTGGTAAGTATATACATTAAATGTTAAAAGAAAAAAAATTAAAAAAAAAAAAATTGCTGTGCATCTAAGGTACCATTTTCATTTGCCGCCCTGTGCCTGTGAGAGTTAACTAACGCTATTTTTTTCATCAATTTTACAATGTATATGTGCTGGCCGCCCATTCTTCCCCTTCCACGCGCCTGTTTCAATCCGTCGTTACGACAGCGCTGCGTCGAACTATCTGGCCGCCCAAATTTACGCACGCGCTATATGCTTTCGACGATTCGCGTACGCATTTAGTATACAAATAATAATAATAATAATGATATCGACGGCCGATTTGTGGACGCACAATATAATAATAAACTCACGCGACGATTTGCGTACGCGTTTACAATAATTATACCACGGCAATTCGCGCACGGATAAATAATAAATAGAAAGGCGGCGATTAGCGCACGCACAACAATATATATAAAAAAAACAGCGATTCGCACCACAAAAACAATATAAATTAAATAAAATAGAAAAAAACACAAATTTTCGACGAAGCCGACTCGCGTTTGTCTATAGTTCACACACGACAACGAACGCGAGCCGGAATCTTGCGGTCGTTGCCCTTTATTAATTATTATTAAAATTATTTAATTTTTCTCAGTGATAATAATGATCTTGAAGTTGAAGAGAATAATACGATTGTTGGTATGACACAATGTTCATCATCATCTTCAAATACTTTAAACAGCGATGGTTCATCATCTTCAGAATTTCGTGAACCACCACTTAGGAAACGACGTAGAACTTTTATGAATAAGACCATCGAACCTAATAACATTTGTAGTTCTGAAAGAACAGAACAAATCACCCAGGCGTTAGCTAAAATGATTGCCATTAACCAAATGCCTTTATCATTTTGTTCAAGTTCCGGTTTTCAACAATTTATGGCTATCGTCGAACCAAATTATTTAATATGCAAGGAAGGCGCTATAAAACGAAGACTCAAAGCATATAAATCATCGGTTGAAGAACAAATAAAGAAAGAATTAAGAAATGCTAAGAGTGTAAGTTGTACATCTGACTGTTGGTCGTCAATATCTCTACAATCGTATATAACAGTTACTGCACATTTTATTGATGACCAGTGGTGTCCAAAATCTTACACTCTGACAACTCACCAATTGGAGGACCGTCATACAGCTCTCAATCTAACTAATCAGTTAGAAACTACTTTTAGTAAATGGGAAATCGAAGAAAAAGTTATGGCAGTAGTCACTGATAACGCTAAAAATGTTTTGAATGCAGTCAGTTCACTTACTAATGTTACAGAAAAAAATGACCTTACATGTTCTGCGCATACATTACAACTGGCTGTTAACAATGGTTTAAAATATGAAAAAATAGAAAAATTAATTGAATTAAGTTCTAAAATCGTTGGCCATTTTAAACATTCAAATTTGGCCACTCAATGTTTAAAGGCTAAGCAAGATCAACTTGGTTTACCTACCGAATGTTTAATTCAAAGTTGTAAAATCAGGTGGAACTCCGTATTCATGATGTTGGATCGACTGTATCAAAATAGGTGTCCAGTATCAAATGTTTTTGCTGATCGCACAGTTACTACAGCAGCAATGGCACAAAAGTTTGAAGTAACGGAGAACCAATGGATATGTATAGAAACTATAGTTAAATTACTTAAACCTCTACAAGTAATTACAACTATATTTTGTGGTGAAAAGTATTGTTCAATTTCAATGGTCCGGCCTCTTCTTAAAATTGTTATGGAAAAGCATTTACAACCTCAGATAAATGACGATGAAATTGCTGAAAATTTTAAACATACTGTAATACAGGAATTAAAATACCGTTTTAAGTTAGAATGGAATCCTTCCAGTCACGTGTCTGCTAGACAAATTGCATCTTTTCTCGACCCAAGATACAAAGATTTAGAACATGAAGTAGCAGATGCAAAAGAGGAAATTCGAAAACAAGTCAAGAGTTTGTTAGATGATATTAGTAAAAATAATAGCGATATTCAAATTCAAACATCTGAGACAAAAAACGACTCCAGTGCACTTGCATTTCTATACGGTGATAAGCACAACTGTAATACAGATGATACTACAGTTCAACTTCAAAATTACTTGGCAGAACCACAATTACGGTTTGATTTGGATGCATTGGAATGGTGGAAGACGCGTGCAATGAAGTATCCATTAATGGTTGTTTTAGCTGTTAAATATTTAGGGATACCAGCAACTTCAGTAAGTTCTGAACGGTGTTTCTCGACTGCTGGAAACATAGTTACGGCTAAGAGAAGTTGTTTGGCACCCGAGACATCTTTCCGTGTGTTGCGGGGTCGACCAGTTCTTCCGGGTTGCCCCGGAGACACTCAGCCCCTTGTTCCCTTTATGTAACTGCGGCTGTTCTTCCGGGCGGTAATCCAGAGTTCGGGGTCGTCCACCGGCGCGCTCACCTCGGGCGCCATGAGTGACCGCCGCGGCCTGAGCCCGACGGATTATCGCCTGAGTCAACCCCTTAGCAATACGTAACTGAACGAAGTATTACCA
>NW_020270476.1:0-5093 GCF_002803265.2 Melanaphis sacchari | reverse complement strand
AAATGTATCCATAATGTACAAAACCTAACCTTGAAAGTGAATAAAACAAAAAGTGATAATTAAACCATTCTAAGTTTTATTACATTGGCGCCCAACGTTCAGCTCGAAACACGAATAAATATACAATTCAAACCAATTACATCAACAAAATGGCTCCAAAAAAGAAGAACCAATATGAAGAAGATCTGATTGAAAGGATTGAAGCTATAGAAAATGCATTAAAAAATAATAAAGAAAAAATAGCAAAAATAAAAAATGACTATACAGAGAAAATAACAGAAATTAAAAGTGACTACACAGATAAAATAGAAAAACTCAAAAATGATTACATAGAAGAAATAAAGAAGATAAAAGAAAATTATGTCATGGATGGTTCAAAGCAAACTAGCAATGAATATAATCAAAAAAATGAAATTCTGCATAACACTGAAATATCACGTCCGGTATTTTATGGTAACCATAAAGACCAACACCCGAAAGATTTTTTAAACCGACTGGAAGAGTATTTTGCGATTAAACGGACCTACATCGGAGAAAAAATCATTGTAATAGGGGACTGCTTAAAAGCGTCAGCATATAACTGGTTTTCGACAATCCGATTCCAATTAGGAAATTACGAAGATTTTAAACATGTATTCATGGAGGAATATTGGTCAAGAGATATACAAATACAGGTGTGGAGTCAATGTCTTAGCACAAATCAAGTACCACATAATATCAGTTACAGAGAACATTTTTCAAATTGGGCAAACAAATTAAGACATTTAGAGATGCCTAGATTATCGGAAGCTGAAATTGTAAAGAATATCGCTGCTCACTATCCTGGTTATTTGCGCGCAATACTGATATCCATGCAAGAGCGAACAATACTCAATGCTATGAAAGTATTGGGCGAAGAAGAACACAGAAGAGCCCCAGACAATTATGAAAACAATAAAAATAACCACAATTATCAAAATAATAGCACTTACCACACAAATGAGGATAAAAATCCAAATAACAACCACTATCAAAACAAAAAAAATAATAATCGATGGAATTACCGTAATAACAACACCTCACAACAAAACCACAGAGAAATTAACCAACCACCACAGCCGCAACAACAAATAAATCAAATGGTTACTGAAGATACAGACGTCGAAGGAATAGCACATGCAATCAATAACCTTCCCGCAAACAATCTTAGTATAAGTCCATATTTACAATGTGAAATTGAAGGAGAAAAAATTAATTTATTAATAGATACGGGAGCAACCGTAAGCGTACTTACCAAAGAAATTATTGATTTAATTGTGAAGAAAAATAATAAAACACCGATATTACCCGTAAATGGGGTACGAATCAGTAATGCTGTAGGAAAAAAAATCTGTAATATTACTAGACAGATATACTGTGAATGTATAATTGGGGATGTAAGATTTTTCGCTAACTTTATTCAAATAGAAAACTTGAACGAAAAAGGAATAATCGGAGCAGATATACTTACACAATACAATACTAAAATCAATTTCCACGACAAGACCATACAATGGAAGATTGATGAAACAGAACATGTCACTCCATTCGCGAGAAAAACACCAAAACAAATACCCGTAGAAGAGCAAATAAGAAACATTGAAAATATGGAAGAGATCAACAACCTAGGGGACACAAACGAAACGGAGAATATAGAATTTTCACGATTGATGACAAAATACCAACACATATTTTCCAACAAACCGGGAAGAATAAATAAATATACATGTCAAATTAAAATATCACCAGGGGAACCTATATGTCAAAGACCCTACCCAATACCAATCTCAAAAATGGAAAGATTCCAGACCGAGATTGATAGAATGATGACTTTAGGAATAATAGAACGATCCACTTCGCCATGGTCATCACCGATCGTTGGGATCGAAAAGAAAAATGGTGATTTGAGGGTTTGCATCGACGCCAGGAAGATAAACCAACGAATTATCCCGGACTGTGAACGTCCAATGAATATTGAAGACATATTGATAAAATTTAAAGGATCGAAATACTTAAGTTCTATAGATTTGACCGCGGGATACTGGCAATGTACATTAAATGAAAGTTGTCGAGAAGTCACAGCATTTTTGTTTAAAGGAAGGAACTATCAATTTCAAGTACTTCCATTTGGATTGGTCAACTCCGTCGCAGAATTCCAAAAAATCATAGATAAAGTACTTGGTCCAGAGATACTACAATATATTGCAATATACGTAGATGACATACACATAATGTCCAATACTTTCGACGAACATTTGTATCATCTAGAAAATATATTTAAAAAACTGTCAGAACATAACATAACTATCAACCGCGAGAAATCACATTTTTTACGTAATAAAATTACTTTTCTTGGACATGTCATATCACCCGAAGGGATATCAATGGATCCAGAAAAAATTGAAACAATACAAAATTTTCAACCACCGCAAAATAAAAGGCAAATACAAGTTTTCCTTGGTTTTATAAATTTTTACAGGCGATACATTAGAGATTTATCACAACATACAACAGTATTAAGTCAACTTATTAAAAAAGGAAATGCTTGGACATGGGGTGATACACAGCAACAAGCTTTTGAAGAGATAAAGAAATCTTTCCTGAAAGACATAATTATGGAATATCCTGATTTCAATTCAGGATTCTTTCTATCAACTGATGCGTCAAGAACACACATTGGTGCAGAATTATTCCAGCTTACAAAAGAAGGCCAGCATCGAACGTTAGGTTTTATCAGCAGAACTTTAAATACCGCAGAACAAAATTACCACACAACTGAGTTGGAACTCTTAGCTATTGTATTTGGGTGTCAGAAGTTCCGGAATTATATAATAGGTCACTCCGTAACAGTATTGACAGACCATCAAGCACTAACTTTTCTCAACTCATGTAAATTATTAAACGCTCGATTAACAAGATGGTCAATAATATTACAGGAATATGGATTAAAGATACAACATATTCCGGGAAAGAAGAACGTTGGTGCAGATACATTAACCCGGTATCCGCAGAAACCCGAGGATAATGATATTAAAAAATATATAGATATATATTTGAACAAATTACTACTAACAAAATACAGTACTGAGTTGAAAAACAACTTACGGCAAATCGGAGATCTCCAACACAAGGACCCAAAATTAAGTAAAATAATAGGGCAAGTTAGAAGTAAGCCGAATAAATATTTTATGATTCATGAAAGCAAACTGTTCTCTATAACAAGGAGTAATAGAATAAGATTAATGATACCAACAGTAATAGCGGAACGACTAATTATAGAAACACATGAACATTGTGGACACGTAGGTACTTATAAGACTTATAGTGTACTAAAAGACGATTACCATATAACAAACATGTACCGAGAAATAAAAAAAATAGTAAAGGCATGTGATTTGTGTCAAAAAAGTAAGGTGACCAATCAACAAACAAGGGGACCCCTTTTATCACAACTACCAGCAGCACCACAGCAAATAGTATCACTCGATCTAATGGGACCGTTACCGAGAGGACAATTAGGCGCACGTTACATATTAGCACTACTGGATATTTTCTCTAAGCACGTAAAACTGTACCCAATCAAGCGAGCCACTACGGAGGTAATACTAAACAAAGTAATAAATGATTATATACCCTCATTTGGTCCAATCCGTAAAATACTTACAGACAATGGAACACAATTTCAAAATACCCGATGGAAACAACAACTAAATCAAATAAATGTCGAAACTCACTATACTACGCCATATCACCCAGAAGGAAATCCTGTAGAACGTACTAACCGAGAAATCGGGCGGATATTACGCACTTACTGTCATGCTAAACATAGTAACTGGGTAAAATGGCTACCCACGATCGAACATTGGCTAAACAATACCACTCACACTTCCACTGGATACACACCTCAACAAATACGGACAGGAAAAAATTACATCCTCCCAATTAAGCAACTAACATCTTTTCCTCACACATCGATAGAGTACCCGGTTGACTTAATCATCGAATTGGCTAGACAAAACATGAAGAAGAAAGCCACTCAACGTAATCAACTAAAAGACCAAGGAAAAAAATTTCCTAAATATACCGAAGGACAATGGATACTGGTACGCGAACACAAGTTATCCTCAGCCGAAGACAAACAAATACGTAAATTATTTTTACTATACAGAGGACCATACAGAATTTGTCGAGTAAATGAACATAACACTGTCACAATAGAGGAAAATGAGAAAGGGAAGACAGTATATAATATCAAGAACATTAAACCCTATGTTATTCCTGAAAGGGAGAAACTTCAAGGCTCGCACTCCTTCTGAATCCTCATGAATGTTTTGTGAATTATTATTGTAAATATATGTATATAGTAAAATTAAGTTATATTTATAATCTACAGGACAAAATATAAAAAAAAAAAAAAAAAAAAAATGGCAAACGAAGTTACCACTGAACTCGAACAAAGAATAGAAAATAAGATACTTGAACTGTTCGGGGAAGAATATTACGAATTAGATCGACAATATCAGGAAATCATAGTTAATCAAAAGACCTCAGAGGAAGGAGTTAGAGAGATCGAAGATCAGTACCAAGATTTATTAAACGAAGGAAAATCTGAAGCGACTATTGCTCGAATTCATGCTGCACCTTTATCAAATAACATCACTAGGGAACAACAGAAAAGGATGGCGCAATATGAACGAGAGAAGAAAGCCAAGATAACTAGATATTGCATAGAATCACAAATTAAATTACCGGAATCAATATACCTTATTGAAAAACAAAATTCTCCTACTGAGACCCCAAAATCTACATCCTTTATCACAGAATATCATCGGCGGAAAGAAGTAAAAATAAACATCAATCCCAATATTAGTAACCGACAAATTAAGAAACAACTCTATCTAGAAAAACTCTCAGCATCACGGAATAAGAAGTCAACAAAGAATGATCAAACAGAAGGAACGGCCAGTCTCGTAAACTTGGTTTGAAATCCTCATTTGTCACCAAACCACAGATTTCAAAAGGGGACTCTGTAACGAGACAAAAATGCATCGCACATTAATACCAGTACTACAGTC
>NW_020270475.1:0-8287 GCF_002803265.2 Melanaphis sacchari | reverse complement strand
TAATAACCTACCTTATATAGATAAATTATAATTTATTCAATCGTTTCAACTCGTATTCCGCTACACCCGTGATCTTCAAAATAATACCCTAAAGAACAGGGTTACTCAGATGATATAGTGTACTGTATAATTATATTGATATTAATCTTATAGATAAACCTTGTAATACGTTGCTATAATATCGTTTCTATTGTGTTAGTTTATTGAGCGCAGGTCATAAGTTTCTAGGACCTGTAAAATATAACTTAGAAAACTTTATTTGTATCAATTCAACAACCCGGTTCTTAAAACCGATTTATGTAGTGGGAATAGCTAATCAATTACTTCTTAACTGGATAAAATTAGATATGAAATCGACAGCTTTTTAGTTTTAATACACGGGTAGGTGTGTTGCAGTATAAAGTACCTATGTACTACAGTCTACATGTTTATATGATATATTAATTTATAATATAGTTAATACTCAATAACTGATTACTTTTATAAAGAATATAAATACATAGTAAACACACAATATTATATTTGAAGTAAAAAAAGGTGGGTAATTGATTAGTCGGCTACTGCAGCGATAATAGTGTTGAATTTGAACTCAAAGACATTGTGATCGTATATGAAAAACGATTCTGAACTCAGACCCTAATCTGACAGCCTACATGGATTACATGACTACATTATTATAACTCTACTGTCATGTATACAATATACATAATAAGGTACATCTAATATATAAAAATCTTGTGTAACAAATCACAACGGAAAATGTCACCAAATTCCTCCGAAACGGGGTATAAAAAATATTTTACATCACTCTCTCAGACCTATTGAATACACACACACAATTTTGTGAAAATCAGTCAAGCCGTTTCGTAGGAGTTGGGTGACAAACATATTCCGTTGTGACATGAGATTTTCATATCGAGCTTGTTCCCCACTTAAAATATCTAGGTATAATTTTTGATTTTAAATTAAATTGTTTTTTCTCATACTGAAATGATTAAGAATAAAACTTTTCGTAACTTAGTATTACTAAATTCACCAGTAGTTTATTCTTATAGATTATATTCCTTTAAAAATCCTCTATAACTCTTTTATTCGATTCAATCCAGAGTACTGCCCCCTAATCTGGATAAATAATACGTCAACTCAAAATATTATGCTAGAATCTGTTCAAAATAGTTTCTTATGTTTTATCTCTTTTAAATTCAATATCAATCACAGACCTTTTCATGACTCATGTAATAATGTTTTAAATTTTCTTAATATTCTTTAAATATCTGACCATCGTTTACTTTTATTTTTTCAAAAACTGTTTATAGGATCAAATGATTATCGCGAAATACTTTCATTAATCCGCTTTAAAATCTAGAGCCTTCATACTTGAGATTCTTAACCTTTTTATCCATTATTTTCAATAAAAAAAAAAATCATATTTTTTACTCTCCAGCTAACTTTCTAATGATTGCAAGTTATACATATCACGTCTTTAATTATACTTTACAGTTTCTTATTTTCTTTAATTTGTATTAGAGATATATTTACTTTTAATAGTCTTTCTTATTATATACAATATATTATTGAGTAATAATTATTAATATATTATATTTTGTTTGTTATTTTTCATACGCAATATTTGTCATATATGTTTTATGATATTCGTCCGTATACATTAAATAAATAAATAAACTGGGCAAAAATAGTATATACTATAAAGGTAAGGTATAATAATATATTAGACCGAAAAAGATAAACTAAATCCATATAATGCACGTCATATTTAAGCATCTAAATATTAAAGGTAGGTAGCAGTCGTCACATGCAGAAATACTACATGACGTATCATTGGCTTCTATCTATTTATATGCATAAATTATAAATTCTCATTCGATTTCAGTGTATATAATGACTACTGCTTTATTATGTGAGATTTAACATTTACATTTTTACACATACATCGGATATAAGTATATAACTTATATGTGTTTAGGTTCCACCGTAATATTATCGTTACATAATAACGTCAAGCGTGTCAAAGCAGTCGTCAAGCGTTACGAATCCGGTCTGATGTGGATAGACGCGAACAGCGATGTCATCAACTGGAGGACGATACATCCAGACGTCGTAGTTAATCGGTTCCCGAGGGACGCGAACGCCTCGTTGAAGTTATGCGGCCACACTCTGGCCGGGAAATCCGAATTCGACGTTCACTACCCAAGGGCGTACCGGGTATGCGCCGACAAGGAGGAACACGTGGACCGTAACTTCGTCGTGGACTATTCATTAACCGCCTGTGTGTCGTTACTGCGTGCATTCGTGAACGGAGATCATCGAGCCATGTGCTCCAAAAGCGGCAAAGTGAGTACACACGCAAAGTCAATTAATTAATTTGTCAATATATTTTCTACTCTAATGTATAACTTAAATATTACAATATCACCACCAGGTACCTCTTTCGGCACTCCACTTCGCCGCTATCAAATGTCAACAATACTTAACGGGCGACATATCGCAAAGGGCGTCAGAGTTTTCGGGCAAGGGAGCTGACTGGGAAACATTTTTCGAACATTACCACACAATCGTGAACGACCAGCAAAAGTTCGCCGTGCCGGGGACGGGCAACGACGTGGACGCGGCATTGCGCAATATGGCCACGTCTACCAGACTGATCGTGACTCGGATAACGGCGGTAAGGCCGCAGACGGTGATGGACGGCTACAAGAACGTTTGGATAGTCAAGGATACGGCGGCGGGCGACCATCACCGGCCGGTGATGTTGAACAAACTCGGCGACGTGCTTAACCGGTGCGCGCGGCCGGGTGGCGCCGCGAACCGCATCGTTCAGAAATACGTCGAGACGCCGCTGTTGCGCAACAACATCAAATCGGACGTGTACGTATGGATCTTACTGTCGACGCTTGGCGGTCGGTTGTCCGTGTGGCTGCACCGGACATGCATCGTGCAACCGTATGCGCACGGGTTCTCATTAAACCGGGAATCTGCCAAGACGGGGCACTTCGAGCGGTTCAAGTCCGGAAGGTTGCACGGGATGCTGCGGTTGACGGCACTGATTTTTGACCTTAATCAGCTCGGGGCGAAAATGCGACGTAGCGCCAAAAACGCGAGAAAGCCGCAGCAGCAGCAACGACGGACTAAACACGACCACCGCGATAACGGCGGTAAAGACAGCGACCACGTCCACGTGGCGGTCAGGCGGTCCGTGGTGTCGGCGGTGAACGCGGCTGTGGCGGCCGACATCGTTAATCTGCGGCCAAATTGCTTGGAACTGTACCGTAGCACGTTCGTGTTGGGCGACGACTTGAAACCGTGGCTGATCGACATCGTGTCTGACGACCCGTGTCTGGCCGCTGACTACGAAGAACGCGACCGGCTGGCGGCGCCCGCAGCCACTCGCTTGACCCGGACCGTAGTACAGAGTGTGGCCAAGATGCTGGTCGACAACGGTCGCCGGAGCCAAGTCAAGTCGGACGTTGTACGTACGGACCGTGCTGTCGATGCTTAGCGGCCGGATGTGCACGGGTTCTCATTGAACCGGAAATCTGCCATGACGAGGCACTCCGGGGGGTTAGGTGCTGCGGTCAGGGGCGTTGATTATTGCGACCACAAACAGCTTGGATCGAAGATGCTGCGCAGCGCCAAAACCGAAGCAACAGTGACGACTACGGCTGTCACGTCTACGCGTCCCGTGGTGTCGGCGGTGACCGCGACTGTTGGGCCCGGCCCCGTTAATCTGCAGCCATTGCCAAACTGCTTGGAACTGTTCCGTGGCACTTTTTTGTTGGCCGCCGACTGCGACGAAAGCGTCTGGCTGGCGGCGCTCACCGCTACTCGCGTACCCGGACCGTAGTACATGGCGTGGCTAAGATGCTGGTCGATGACGGTCGCCAGAACTAGGCCGCCAGGTTCGGCACGTTCCGATGTTTGACATACGTTTGAGTTCCCGTTGCCGAGTGCCGACCGCTAAAAAGGCTCACCGGCCGCGCTGGTCATGCGTTAGGCGACATCATAGAGGAGTACTTTCTATGGGCGACGGGCACCAAGACAAGTACCAACCGCCCGGTAGAGGTGGGCAAAAAACGTCGATTTTTTAAAAACATCGATGTTTTTGTCCGATACATTGTTATTCAACATCGGTGAGTTTATTTCCACGTATCGTGAACATTCAAAATAGTGATATATTTATACTTTCTAGTAAGTATAATATTATTTGTACTATTTGTAATTTATATTTCATTTTCCATTTTATTTTCGAGTTATCGACTTCGTAGTTCGTGGCTCATACAACGTGCAGTGAAAAACATTTATATATTAAATAACATCTAGTATTCGTTGTTTTCTTTGTAAATTGTTTTAAATACTTTTCAGTTTTCTCTATTTTTTCAAACTCCGGAGAATACATTCTTTTTATTTTGATAACTTAAGTATAATACCAAAAGGTAAGTAGTAATACATAAAAATAATTTATTCAATTTAAAGTAAATGAGCACAAGATCGTTAAGTTAGTTGTTAACTAATCATACATTTAACTCGCTAAGGGATTAATAGTGACTAGTTAATGTGAAAAAAAAATGTTCACTTAATAAGAAACTCAGTTTCAGAATGTAGACTAAATTAATAGGTAACAACTCTAAATGTGCATTCAGTTTCAAATTTAATTATTATCTTTGTTAAAATAATTATTTATTAATTAAGTAATTAAAATATAAGTATATAGGTACTGTATTCTATCCGGTTTTTATAATAAAATATAATAAAATTATTAAATTCAAATTTGTACAATGTTATCCCATTATATTTTAGTGAAGTTAATATTTATTGGTATAGTTGTAATTTAGCTCATAAACATCTGTAGATATTATGTCATACAATTATATACATTTGACGAAAATATCCTATGTGCATTATTTATTTTAAAAGGTTTTCTATAATTATATGGAAAAAGTGGTGAGTAAATTTAAAAAAGAGGGTCTAAATTATCTTTGTTATATGAGAATAAAGTAATTGTAATGTATGACGTATGTTTTAAATTTAATAATGAATCATTGTATACGAAAAATGATTCTAAACGTAGACAATCAGACGACAATCTATTAGATTATATTACAAAGATATTTTATAATAATTATTTATTTATATTGCTATTAAAGTAATTTATTTTACTATTTGACAAGAATATGAAAATTGCATTGTGTATAAAATATATTAATAAACGCCAAAGTTTCAAGTACCCATAATTACAATTTTTAAATTAAAACAAAAAAGTAAAATTTAATCAAAATATTTAATTTTGTGCAAATTAGAACTTAAAATATCTACATTCAAACACTTTTCATGATACACTTATAAATCATAAAAATCTTTTTATCTCTCAAATGTCCTCACTAATAATTTCTAGAAATTCTACTAGAAGTTTAAGAAGAAATTTTCCAAAAGATTCTTTAACAAAATTAAAATAAATAAATCACTTTCAAAAAAGTAAATATAGATAGCAAAATTGTCATGATTTTGACGAATTTCATCAAAATTCTAACTTTAACGCTTACAACATTGTGACTATATTATTTATTTTTTTTAAATTGTTAAATGTATAACTTACCTTATGTCCTTACAATCTATAATCTACAAAGTGATTCAATTTCATTAATGTATGCCATAAGTAGTTCATCATCTAATTGCTTTCTTTTTTCGAGTAGTAATCATATTGAAGCTTATTTTGATAAGCAATGGGTTCGAAGTTCTTTTCATAAATCAGCCCATTTATTAAAATTTTAATTTTCGATGTTTTTCTTGTTCAGTCCAACCATTAATAGAAGCTGCTCTTTGATATTAAAAAAAATATATATATATGCTTTCAAATAAAGAATTAGAAAATTACTAGGTTTGAAATAGGATTTTTTTTTATTCATTGTATTTGTTTTAGTTTGATCATTTAAGTTTTGACAATTTTCATTTATTAATATAAAATCGTTTGAGCAAGATTCACTGTTTAAATATTTTAATAATCTATTTTCAAGTTCTGCAACTGTCACCACACTATTTAAATTTCTTTTATTTAACTCTAAAATTAATTAATGTTCTTTAAATTTGTTTAGATTTCATATGATACTGAAATAAAAATCGGTTCTTCTATAAGTATTTCATTCTCCTGATCACTATTATTTTGTGACACTTGAGAAAATGATATTTGTTTTATCAATTATTTAATTATAATTATTTATTTATTTAATTTTTACAAAAGATTGATTATAAATTTTAAAATTGTATTATTAATAAGAGAAAAAAAATTAGACCAAATATATTATTGTGCAACGAAATTCATAATGGTTATAATAATTTTAAGTGAGAGAAAAAAAACTTGAGTATACATTTAATTAAAAAAAAAATAATGATAAAAAATATTTTTATATTTAATTATGTATATATTCGTATTAGTATTTTTATTTTTTATTTCTATTTTCATTTTTATCTCGAGGGTTTTAAACGTAGTAAGAGCCACTATAGGTGGGCGCACACTTAGTAATGACTAATGATATAAAATAGCTTGATATTGTCGGGGCGGTTATACGTCTCTAAATCTACTGCTTAGTTATATTATAAATTTGTATATTACCTCTCCGATCCTTGTAGTGACTTCCCTGTTGAAATAGTTAGCGTCCAAAGTATAGAGTGGATGACCGATTGGTGTTACATCCTTTTGTATAAACGATTTGCGTAGTCTCTTACACTCGCCTATAAGAACATTTTTACAAAAATACGAGAACAACACGTACGCGCCCTGAGCTGAAAGACTGCCTTCGAGACAGGCGACGACAGCTGTCTCCTTATAAATATCATGTTATATTTGTGTTTATGTGTGTATGTAAAATCTTATCGTCCTATTCAATATTTACAACTTATCCTCATATACTTAATGGCTATCAATTATTATAATTATTTTTTTATACATTTTAAATCTAAAAGAGATATGATGGCTATTGGTTTAAGCCTTAAGCACACAGTATTACAATATATTGAGAATATATTAAATAACTTTATCAACAGTTAAAATGTAATATTTATCAAATAACATTGTCAACAGATTATAATATCATAATATCGATAAAATTGTTGCCATATCAACATCGCGTATATTATACATACATTTAATTTTTTACATATTACTTAACACTTTAAATTTTGAATAAGAAATTTACACTTAAATTTTAACTCATAATTTTTAATTTATATACATTCTGATGGCTTGTAATGATAAAATCATAAAAAAAAAAATTATCCAAAAACAATTCTTTAGGCACATTGGACCAAACAATCCGCGAAAAAAAAATCTTTACTGCAGTAGTCAAAATGCCGGCCGATATTCAGACGGCGTTAATCGAAAATGGCTGGATTGGCAAAATTAAGACCAACGAAGACTATTACCGAAAAAACGGTAATTATATATACTCATTATAGGTCTAAGCATTGAATTGAATATACTAAATCTTTCAGACCAATAATATCTCCTTAGGTATTGTAACGATATACATGTTACTGACGTGTCATTTATGCCGCACTCTGCGATTTTGCTTAGGTCAGAAGAACACAGGAACGTAGAGTACGAGTATATACAAATCATTTTTGATATAGCTAGTCAGTCGAGTTTGGTTCGTAATATAGAGACAACAGCAGTCTCTAAATTTTTAAGTAACATTTTTAATTTGATTTACTATAGGTGTAATAACCTACCTTATATAGATAAATTATAATTTATTCAATCGTTTCAACTCGTATTCCGCTACACCCGTGATCTTCAAAATAATACCCTAAAGAACAGGGTTACTCAGATGATATAGTGTACTGTATAATTATATTGATATTAATCTTATAGATAAACCTTGTAATACGTTGCTATAATATCGTTTCTATTGTGTTAGTTTATTGAGCGCAGGTCATAAGTTTCTAGGACCTGTAAAATATAACTTAGAAAACTTTATTTGTATCAATTCAACAACCCGGTTCTTAAAACCGATTTATGTAGTGGGAATAGCTAATCAATTACTTCTTAACTGGATAAAATTAGATATGAAATCGACAGCTTTTTAGTTTTAATACACGGGTAGGTGTGTTGCAGTATAAAGTACCTATGTACTACAGTCTACATGTTTATATGATATATTAATTTATAATATAGTTAATACTCAATAACTGATTACTTTTATAAAGAATATAAATACATAGTAAACACACAATATTATATTTGAAGTAAAAAAAGGTGGGTAATTGATTAGTCGGC
>NW_020270474.1:0-19852 GCF_002803265.2 Melanaphis sacchari | reverse complement strand
CATTTTAATTTTAATAAATAAAAAAAAAAAATAATTGTAAATAAATGTATAAATTTAAAGTTTCTTAAGTATGTACAATTTTCGTAGTATAACATATAATTTTTGAAATAAAATACCTAGCTACTTATAATACTTAGCTTACTCACGTTTTTTTTATATTTATAGCTTAATGACGAAACTAAGCCTTTTCTGTCAATTTTATTTTGTCTGTAGTCTTCATATATTTGTTGAAAAGTTTCCAAACGAATTTTATTTTTAGTAGAATTTCGTTTTTTAAGATGTATACTTTTAATTTTAATCAATGTTTCGGTTTGAAATCCTTTCAGTACATCCAAAAAGTGGTAAATAGTAGGATGTGGGTGATAGAACTCGGAATTGAAACGTGAATGATATGATTCGCAAGCATTAGTAGTGAGAGATAGTGACGCGATATTCGCAGCCCAAATTATTGGTGGAAATTTAGCCTCTTCACAGATATATGTGTCAACTAAATAATCGGCATATTTTTGAAATCTTATGTCATTAGGAATCGATGACATAAAATCTTCAATAAAACAGTTACTGACTTCATTTGGAGAAATAAATGGCAACCCAAATGTATGGTTTAGCCACTTGCTTTCTTCTGTTTTATTGTTTTGATATACGTTGGATAATCCTAATTCCTGAATTTTTCTATACCACGACTGAGTTAGGTGAAATCTACAACCAAATATTTTAGTGTCATCCCAGACTTGTCTCAATGCTACATGAATTGCTTCTTCAAAATCAGATATAAATAAATTTGGTTTTAGAGAAAGTTCACGTGCATTACACAAATGTATGATATTTTTAAATAAATTTACGTAAGTTGAAGTTTTTTTGTCTGGAAGTAATGCAAATAATAGTGGTATATAATGATCATTGCATAAACCATGCAAAGAAAACAATTGCGTAAATAACTTGGGACAATATTCAAAAGTTCCATCCATATATATAATCTCAGATTCGCATAGAACTTTTAAATTTGTGTCACATGAAAATATTATTATATGACAGTTCGGATCATTTATTAATAAAAATTGCTCATTGAGGTCCGTTTTCAAATTTAAATTGCTTATACTATTTTGCAATTCTTCCATTGTTTTAGGTAATGGTGGCACCATTTTTCTACGGGCGTTATAAATATTACGTCGAACTAGTGATATATCATCAGTAGTGATAGTTTGTAAATTAGATATATTTTCAGAAATTTCAGTTCGTAATATCTTACTTGGTTTAGTATACAGATTTTCCACAGCTTTTCTCTTACATCCGTTTGAAAACATTTTTCTGTCTATACTTGGTTGATCATGCCCGTTATGTTCATTTACAATTTCAACTATTTCTACAATATTTTCTATAGAAGTATACACTTTTGCAGTGCAAGTTCTGACAGTACAACGCCATCGTACTGAAGCATTTTTCGATTCATGCACTTTGCGATACGTAAAATTTGAAAATAATAATAAATCTTTACCTCTGGTGCTTTTAATAATTTCACCAATATTTGTACTATTTTCCATTACTTATATTTTTATAAAATTTTAAAATAAAATAAATAACATGAACGCACACGCGATTTATATCGGACTAATTGTAAATATCACGATTCGCGACATTGCTGTTCAATATTAACAATATGTAACAATAGATTGAAAATTTTCGTTAGATTAGACGTAATCTAATAGAGATGATATGTCTATTATCAGTAGAACACAACAATATTATATTGGATACACGTCGATACGTATTATTGACTATTGTATATCCTATGTGATTATTTCAGTAAATTTATCTGGTAAATTCCAGCAATACTGAAGTTAAAAGTGTGGCGCAAATTACATATTCCTTTTCGTTTTCTGTCGTGGCGCAAATTACCAAAATTAATTTGTATATGTGGCGCAAAATACATGTTATGTTTTTATATTTTGGCGCAAATTACATACGTCCTTAAATGTACCTTTTGATGGCGCAAATTACAGGTAATTAAAATGGCGCAAAATACCATCTCCCATTAAGCTCGAACCATTTTAATAAATTATCAAAATTTTTAAATTATGATAACCTCCATACTTTTTAAACCTATTATTATGATCTATTATTTTTAAGAAACAAAGTTAAATTACTCAAAAACTATTCAATCGAATTTATATTTTGATATGCCAACATTTTCAGAAAAATTATTTGATAAATAATTTTTAATATAAAGGAAAGTTGTCGTTTAAAAAACAGAAGTTTTTATATTTGTGGAACAATTCTTAAGTAATTCAAAAATTTCAAGAATTTAAAAATATAGTCTTAACATATGACTCAGAAATAAACTTAAAAATTCCAAAAATCGAATTTGGAAATTATACTCTTTAAATTCAATATACTATTTAAATTGATATCATAAATAATTTATTTTGTATAACTATTTTTAAACAATACAATTAAATTTAGTTATTATTATGGGCTAAAATATATTAATAAAAAAGTGCATAAATCATTATAATATACACTAAAATATTTAAAGTGTAAAAGTATTTTTTTCAATTCTAATTAAGAATTTGTATAACATGGTATATTATTTTTTAAATGTTTAGAATTTTATAGTTTTCAATGCTTATTAGTAGCAGAAGTTCTTATAATTATTAACTTAATGATAATCTAAGTGTTGTATTTATAATTTTTAATCACGAAAATGAGCGTTTACAATATACTTGAGTACATGATATAATTAATACAAGTATAGGTACTATGTTCATAAATGCGGCTATATTATGGTAGTTATTTCATATTACAACAAGGTATAAACATTTTACGAAATTAATTTTTATTAGTAGAAATTTAGAATTATTCATTTTTAATCATTTACAATGTGTTTTGACGTCTTCATCACTTACTAGTCATTTCAGGCATATAATTCTCACATTAAAATTATTTTGGTACTAAAATCATAAGACGATGCAAACTAAATTAATTATTTTTTAATAATATTAAGTTTTTGTTTCTAATTTCACAAAAACTGTTAAAAATGAATTAATTATTCCTATAAAATGTTAATACTTTGTTTTGTATCCATTAATCTATTTATATCAAAAAATGTTGACGACTGCAAAATTTTCTTATTTAAAAAAATAAATAATCTATTTTTGATTATTATAAGTGATTAGTCAAATATTGTACGAAATGCCTGTATTTAAGATAAAGTATCGAAGTTAACAACTGTATAAATTGATGATTAACCTAGCATTTTATTTGTTCTGGTAAAACTATTTAAATTTAAACATGTATTGTTAATTTATAGGTTTTTTTCATCATTTCGGTAAAATAATAAAGTTATTCATGCATTTTTTTTAAATCGTCAGGCATATAATAATTTCAAAGCAGTAATCCCAAAGCTCAAAAGATTAAATTAACAAAAGGCTCAGTCAGCAATGATCTACTATTGAATATACATAAAATGTAAAATCTATTAATAAATTTTAAGCTATAATTTACTACTTATTAGTTATTTATTTATTACATTTGGATAATTCTTAGAAAATTATATGATTTTTAAACATTTTCATTAATTACTACAATATTAACATCTTGCTTTCTGGATCACCACAAACAGTGATTATCCAAACACATTTTTTTTTTTAAATGAATGCCGCCTTTTTTATTGTAATTAAAAAAAAAAATGTCATAAATCCTACAGGAATAAAATTAATTTAAACGAGTAGTTTCCGAGATATTTAATTTAAATTTCTAAAACTTTATAAGGTTACAATTACTTAATAAATTATAAAACACAACAAATTAAAAAAAAAAAAGGATTTCGTTATAATATATGTATTAGTGTATTGCTATTATATTATGCATTACGTTAATGTACGCGTATAGAACAACAACGGACATCGGCAGATGACTCGTGTTCGATGTTATAAATTTAACTCGTCGGAACGTGAAACGATGTTTATTTAACATACGCATGCGTAAATATTATACGTACACAAAATATATTATACATGTTAATAAATCGGCTATTCGATAATAATAGTCAATCA
Source organism: Melanaphis sacchari (assembly GCF_002803265.2). Lineage (NCBI taxonomy): Eukaryota > Metazoa > Arthropoda > Insecta > Hemiptera > Aphididae > Melanaphis > Melanaphis sacchari. The sequence goes on along the minus strand of NW_020270474.1, from coordinate 15,800 downwards.
TTCATAACATTGGTATCTTTATACCGCTCGTTATTTTTTTTTCTCCTAAAGATTACAATAACGGTTATTATTAAGCTTTTATTATACCCGGATCCATGTGGCGTTTTGTATTTATAAACTTTGAAAAATTAATAACGTGTAAGTTCGTAGGGGCCGATGGTCGGGTGCAGATAACCCCGCCGCCACAGCCGCCGTGCCGACGACGACGGCGACGGCGACCGCATGCAGTATATGCGTAAAATATTATTACAGTATAATATAGGCGCCAGAATATATTATTTACCGCCGAACGGCCATCTGTTTTAGATAATAAACTCGGCGTTGACAATCCGTTCCGTTGCGGACACCTTATGTATTATATTATTTCCAATACAAATCCCAGACCCCGAGACACGCCGAAATTCACCGATGAATACAAATATTTAAAATAAACAAAAAGGTGGTGGCGGACTCGACATCGTCCTCCGCATCATCTACGCGGAGATGTTTAAGACATAAGTCATAACGTCGTATGAGTTACAATACTCGTCGGGCGCGAGTGAAATTATATATACATAATCTACACAATTTGATATCATACCATAATATATGCATATATATAAGAATGAGCATGATAGTCACACCTCGCGATCAGAGTCATCTGTGTTTTTTCAGTTGTCTATAATAAATAATAATATTATATGATAGTGTAAAGAATGTACAAAAACAAATTTTATATCAATAGATTTTTTTTTTTTTTAATTACATTTTATCACGTGATTTGTTGTTTTATAGTTAAACACACATTTTACTATTGCTTACCCCTAATAAATATCATATAAGTATACACCGTTAGTATCTCAGACCTCAGTGACCCATTGCTTAATGCTAACCAATTTGGTGTTCACTTACGGTATACCTACTATATTACACTTTTTTTATTGACATTTAGAAAGACATTCAAAAATTTTAATCACATTACTATAACAATATCTATTGATTAATATATTATATTGATTATATTTTTATTTGTCAGCTATAGGCTCAAAAGCTACAGGATCATTTTCAGTAAATTATATCAATAGATTCCTTGAGATTCGGTAAGGATTTATAAGTTTGTATTTTGACCCTTAATAGATCTCTTTAGCAGGTTCACATATGAATTTTGTTTCAGCTTACGAAAATCGAATATTTTATTTATATGTATAAAGTTATTGCCCCATAGGTTGCAGATGATAAAATAGTTGTTATAACTGAATATAATTTTCTACATTATATTATGTTAAAATTTGACTTTAAAGTTTTAGTTATCCACCTATTCCTTTAATTCTGCTTACAATAGAATATGCATAAATAAAAAAGTTACTTCACAGACTTCTTTCACCATAGTTTGATAGATCATCTTGGTTTCATTTTTCTCTGAGCTTAACTAATTAATACAGCAAGTAGTCTATGAATATTAGTATAACATATTATATTTTAAAAATTAACATTTATGAAAGAGCGATACACACCATTATATAACCACCTGCAAGGTAACAAAACTTTAAATATATTTGTATTTAAGTAAATGACTAGATGACTAGCTAGCTGTGTTCGGAAATTTATTTAAATAACAATTTTTTAGATAATTTTTGGTTGTTAACATTTCAGCGAATTAAGTCTTATTACATATATTACAACAGATGGGAGTAACCGAATTGGTTCCGGTTTGGCCGAACTGGTTCCCGTTTGTGTACAGGTAATTTTTAATTTTTAATAATTAGTGCAAAATATAAATTAGATATTATAAAATATAAATGTACCTACACTCTATAGTTTATACTATAGACTCTATAGTATAATATACAATAAGATGGTAATATATTTATATATTGAAAGTAAGCAAATTATCGGTGATACCCCAGTAAATTAAGATAACGATTGAGATAAATGTACTTTAATTGCTATATGGTATAATATTGTCTACATCGGGCAAATGTAAACTCCCCTAAAATTTCGTAAATTCCCCTAAAAACATTTAGAACCATTTAGCGTAACCCAGAGAACACCACGTGGAGGCAGTTCTATCTAATTAATAATAATAATACCATTGTTAATATTAAGTCAATAAAATGCTTATTGATATTAAGATAAGATATTTGTTAAAATAAAAATTAAAAACTATTTGGTTTAATCATTTTTTTATTTAGTTCAACTAATATATTTTATCAAAATGTTATTAAAATAACTTAGAATTTTATTAATTTTATCAAATACATTATTAAATAATGTATATATATATTTTAAATTTACAAAAATAAAATTATTTTAACAAAATGGTTATTATATTGAATGTAACTAAAATATACTTAATTTAATAATAACGATAATGATTTAATAATTTAATGATAACGAAAATATCAATTAATTAATAAAATTTAAATAAATAATAAAAAAAATCGAAATAAAAATGCAAAAATTTATGGAAGTGTAATACATGGTAACAAAATGTTTTTAGGGGAGTTTACTATTTCATCTTTTAGGGGAGTTTACATTTGCCCGTCTACATCAACGCGACAAACAGTCAATCGCGATCGACCAATTCGGTACCAGCCCGGCAGATATTTTCGTTTACCCTCCTATTATCAATTAGAAGTACATAATAAACAGAAAACAATTACACTGAAGGATTCATACATTTTTTCTTGTTATCAATTAATTTAAAATAAAATATTTTAAATCGCTGGTCATTGCAGAGTAGTTATTATTAGTATCTAAACCTTCAGAAAAAAACCGAGTATATTTTCTCCGCTGAACAGTAAAGCATTGAATTATATACATATAATATACAACTTTTTTTTATCGCTTTTATATGAATATTATAAATAATAAAAATACATCTCTTTTTCACTTTTATTACTTTGTTATTATTTAATTTCTATGATATCTGTAACGGTTAGACAAAAAATTTGAATAAGACTAAAAATTTTGTATCCAACCCAAAAACTATAAAAATATATTATTTATATGTCAAAATTTATCAAAATATCAATGGTTTTTATTTTTGTCACACAAAAAACTTCCATTGCTGGCTAATTAAATAATTAACAATATATTTTTAATTACTTTATAAAATATAGTACAATTTTCTAACAATTCTAACAATGAATCGCAGACGAAAAGTCTGTCTTTTAAAAAGTTGAACAATAAGTCCAGATTCAGTTTTTATAGTCAGACAAAAAGTTTGAACACATTTTTAGGATCTAACAAAAAATTTAAAAATACAAAACAATCTATATTTATCTATATTTATGTACTAAAATATCTAACAATGAGTTAACAATTCTAGAATTGTCTAAGGAAACATTATTTATGTTAATATTTTTAAATAAACGTATCTAGGTACCTATTAAAATTAATTAAGATTAATAATTAATTATATAATAATAAATGAAAATGTAATAGAATATTTTGTATTTTTTAACTTTTTGTCACACATTAAAAATGTACTCGGATTTTTTGTCTGACTATAAAAACTGAATCCGGACTTTTTGACCAATTACCGCCATCAGCATATTGACAGGTGAAAATTTTAAGTAGGCTTTAAAAAAATTATAAATTAAGAAATTGTTTTGATTTCTAATAGATTTGGTATTAATTCGAAATTTTAATGGCTCTAATAAATAATAGGGCAATCTATAGAATTATTTAATAATTTTAATAAAAATGAATAACGAAGGTACCTTCTCCTTATATTTAACGATTGTATATTGAAATATGATAATACTCCATCATAGTCTGAATGTCGTGGACTTTCTACTTTAGTAATTTAAATGCTAAAAAACAAAGAAAAAGATTCTGAACGGTTTCAAAGTTCTGAATTACACCTAAAGGTAGTTAATTCGCAGATTGATGTGACCCGTAGTATCTACGCTACATGATGAAAATTATTTTTCAAAAATGTTTTACATCACTTACACACAAGGGCACCCATAAAAAAATTCTCAAGGGGAGGACAAAATTTTAATTATGTCCATGAGATAGAAAAGGGGCTTACAATTTAACATTATACTATTATATTTTATATATCAAACTGGAAGATTATGAAATAATAATTATTTAACCAATTAACCATAAAATTTATTTATTAAATTTTCATTTGATTAATGACATAAATTTAATAAAATATTAATTTACAAATAAAAATTATAAATTTCTTTTTTTAACACCAAATATATTTATTACTTGTTCTATGTATTCATTCGATTTATCATCAATTTTTTCCCTATGTACGCTTATCATGCATAATCCATCAAACCTATCTTCACGCATTGTAAATCTTGTGTAAGCAATTTTTCAACATTTCCCAGGGGGGACATGTCCCTCCCTTGCCCGCCATATGAGCGCCCTTGCTTGCACACACAAACACTAACAAACACACACACCTTATTGAACTGTAACTACGCACGCCCCACTCAAATCTTAATAACATATCGATACGGTCGACATTTTAATAACAATATCGTAGATACCTAATAATAATGATGACAACAATAATAAGGGAATAATATTATGATATCATCGTTATGGACCGTCCTCACTCGGACATCTGCACTCGCGTACCCACATCAAATTCGACGACTACACAACATAATATTATACACCTATACAACATATGACATGAACCTATTTACTCATATGTAATACGATAACAGCGATGATGATGATGATGATGATAATAAGAGTGTACAGATATTGTTTTTTGAAACGACTGCAGCGGCGTGAGTAGACGGGCCATGTGCTCCGGACGTCGGGTACACCGCGAGGCTCACGGATTGGCCAAGATTCGGTAGACTTGGGCGGGGACCCCCGCGGGTGCGCCCCGACGGAGCCCTGGTGCAGGGGCGGAGGCTGCGGTGCATCGTCCGCGCGCGGAGACGACGAGCGGCGCGCTGCAGCCAGCAGCAGTGATCGAGGAGACACGTCGCCGCGGGGACGGACTGCAGCAGAGCTATGCACACTGCGAATGCTGCACTCACCGGTTGCACCACCACCGCCATGGACCAGTTCGCCGACGAATACCTTCCGCAGCATCCGTACGCCGCGGCCGCCGCCACCGCATCCGACTATCACTGCGGCAGCAATCCCTCCGAGTGCGAACCTGCCGCCGCTGCATATCCACACCACCATCACGTGCACCACAAGGACGGCGGCGAGTACTTCGCGGAACCTTATTACTACGACGCGACAGCCGCCGCCGCTGCCACCGGTTATTGCGGTGGTTACGGTGGTCCACACGACGCATACGGCAACAACAATTGGTCATCGTCGCCACAGGAATATCCGTCGTCCGGCGCTGACGTGGTCGTCGACGGGGCGCAATGGTACTGGACGCAGTCAGACGTCAGCGGACCGCCGCAACTGACGTCGCTGACGCTGCATCCGCCGCCACCGCCGCCACCGTCTCTATCGTTGGCTCCGGAACTGGCCGGTTTCTGCGACGTCGATGACTACCGGTCCACCGGACATAACTTGTTACAGTTTCAGTCCGGTCGCGATACTACCGATCAAACCGCCTGCAGCACAGCAGTCGCCACTACTGCCGACCAATTCTTCAGTAAGTGTGCACACCCACATAAGTCTACAATCGCATAATATATGCGTTTCTCCGCGGTTAGAAATAAGCGTCTACTCGTTCAATTCCATCCGAATCCTAAACAAGTATAATATAATATAGTATATGTCATGACATTACGTCATTACCTATGTAGGTACATCACGATAATATGTATAATTGAAAGTGGTGAATATATTATAAAGATTTCAACTGACGTTTTTAAAATTTTTCAAGAGACGACATTCAACACTTTTATTATCCGTATATTATAACAAAAATAATATTCTAATAACACCTTCATAATATAAACTGTGAATTTTCGAAAATAATGTGATTAAACTGATATAATATTTTACTAAAATGTATAATAAATCATTATATATGATAATTTTATCTATACAATAACAACAATTTTTTGAAAAATTTCTATAGACAAAATTAATGGGGTCCCATTCATCCTTTCAATTGTTATTACACTACATAAGTAGGTACATTATATGATCGTCAATCAGTACAATTATACTAAAAATTAGAAAACGAAATAAAATACTTGTGTGTACCTAAACTTCCGCTTAATTATTATTGATATTAATCTGTTGTAAACTGCAAGGATACATTATGGTTCATGATAAATACTATAATAAATTGTATAATCCTTTATCTAATGCACCTGTATCAATAATGTAATTAAAAAAATATGTATTCATATCTGTTTTCTAAATAAGTTTCCTATGTTTGGGTTTACGTTTTCATATTAAATACTTCTAACTACCATTAATTGAGTTTCGTAATATTAGACAACCCAAGAAAAAAAGTTCAAACAGAAAATTTGATAATATTAATTCTACAGTACCGTTATCCTGCAGTAAGTAAAATGTAAACCTACCATTATATATAAACCTACCTACATCACTTATATATACTCGTACTTATTCAAATTCTAACCGGGGCTCAGAACTTTATGCATTTACATAATTCATAGAAATAAGTTGTGTACTAAAAATCTGGTTTGACACAATCTTGTTTCAATAAATACAACACAATTCCAAAAATATATGTTGCTTATTTTTGCATGTTTAAATATTTTATACATATCAGCTCTTATTTTTTTTAATAAAAACAAACAAAATATCAATTATTAAACAAATCTGATTTAAAAATAAATCTTCACACCAAAAAACATTTTTATTTTAAATAATACAATAATAAATAAGTACAATAATTATTTTGTTTTTTCTATGCATGATAATATTTAAAACTAAATTAGAAATGAAGTTTTTTTTTACAATAATAGATAATAAAAAATACATCGTACTATACATAGGTATTTACGCATTAATTTTAAACTTTTTGAACTATTATGAAATATATTCCCTTATAAATGCATATTTTATAAGAAAAATAACTATATTACACACTTTTTTTAGAAAAATTATAAATAACAGAAATATGAATTTAAAACAAGATTCCCAGGCCCTTCTAAAAATGTTATTACAATAAATGAGATCTTTTCTACTTATTGTGTCTTAATTATTAAGAGTGCGATGATAATGTAGATATAACAATTTCACATAAAATATAAAGAAGGTAGGTACATCAAGAACTATAGCTATACAAGTAAAGTACATAAATTCTGAATTTTATTTAAATTTGTGTTAGGCTTGACGATATAATTTTAAAATTTAATTATTAGTATTATGTAAAATCTATTTCATATTAATAAATAATAATTAACAACAAAACATAAATAATAAAGTAGGTATAATTTATAAACATTTAAACTACTCGACGACTATTAGACAAAAATTTTAATTTGCCTAAGAATGTTTACACTCTTAAAAAAAAAGCATAAATCATAGTAGGTATCAAACTAATTATTAATTAATTGTATACAATATACATCAATAAATTCCAAGCAACTTAATAACTAAATTTTATCCATAAATTTCATTAAATAAAATCTGAAAATATCACTGTTATGAAAAATTCTACGTATTTCTAATATTAAATGTTAATAATACAAATTTAATTTACAGTCAAGATTTTCAATAATAATAAGAGTTAAAAGTTCTACTATAATTTATCAGTAAGGTACTTCAAAACCAAGATAAAACAATTTTATCATTGCAAATCTTGAGAAAAATCAATTTTTATGAAACATTAATCGAACGTAAGAAAATAACCAAATAGTCTTGTATATTATAATTTTAATTATAATTTAATAAAAATATAAGCTTATTTATACGATATGATTCGCACCAAGCATAATCACTCTCCTGACTCTTTTTATATTTTTATCCTTTGATAGTGCATTTTTTCAAATTTTGATTCTTGGAATTTTAAACGATTCAATTGCTTATGCTTATCTAGATTAGAGGTGCAGTATCCTTTGGCGGAACAATCTTTTATTATTCAAATGAGAATATTTTCCTTTTAATAGTAAATTATTAAGTGGATTATGCATTTTTGAAAACTTTCGTGCAACTTAAGTCAAAATCCAAATTTAAAAGAGTAGTTTCTTAGTTATTATTAAATTATTTACTAAAACTTCATACATTAAAAATAATATCTCTTAATAATTCTTTAATGTCAAATATGGCGGTTATTTATTTATAGACAAGTCTCTAGTTTTAGTAGGTATTTTGCTCTTGTTATAGTTATTAATTATTATTATCAGAAAATTTTTTACAGGTTTAGCAATTTTAATGCAGATATATTTGAATCAATAATAACTATACTATCGTTTTAAAATTCATAAAACATCAAATCAAATAACTCAAAAACTATTCGTTTCGCAGCCATTAAAAATTCAATTTAAATACTTGATGTTCACAAATTAATTTTCTTAATTATTTAAAATAAAAAAGGAAGAATCTTGTATGAAAAAAAATACCTATACCAACAAAGGACACGTCTTATTATATGACATAAAAATTAATACATTTAAAAACGATTATTGTCATTAACTACCAATTTATGTCAATAAACTTCAATTAAAAATAATTCCAAAAATTAGAATTTATTAATAAATATTAAATACATTATTAAAGGATAAAAATAAATTGAACATATATCATTATGTAACTCACTATCATCTATGCGACTGTACCTATATTACAATTTACTCCTTCAAGTTAATATTGTTTTAATAACTGTTGGGGTCAATTAAATATTTTTAAAACTTATTATTTTCTAACAAAGGCGATTCTTGAGCAGCCACAACGGAGGGTGGCAAAAATATTTTGCATATACTTACATAGTTACATACATATCCCGCTTATTTTTTTTTCTATTGCACGATATATGATAATTATAAGTTTTATAAACTTTATACCATCACGGCATAACATAAAAAAATATAGGTATCAATAAATGTTAGGATAAATAAGCTAAATTTATACATTTACACATTCGTATAACCCCCGTAAAACTACCACTGTTTTCTAATTTCTATTTTTTTTAGTATGACCATTGAGTTAACTGAATTTTGTTGTGTTTATATATTTTTTTTATTTATTTACCTATGCCAGCAGTTCCCAAGTTTTTTGACTCGTGATGCCCTTTTTGAATTAAGATTTTTCTCAGAGCGCCTTTCTCTAATTATCAGAAAAAAAAATTTATAAAAACCATCAACAATTTGTAATAGGTAATATGAAAATATTTATTTAATTATAATTATACTTAATTTATACATATTTATTGAGTCTCTTAAGAATTAGGTATAAATTTATGTATACATATTACATTAATGAGATGGATGAGCTTGTATATCACTGCAAAATGTAGCGCTCTTGTAAAGATACCACGGCGCACACTTTGGGAACCGCTCACCTACGCAATATACGCATAATACTTTTGGAGCAATGGCATATTAAGGATTAATTGTTGAGGCAATGACAAGCAATTAGTTGCATATTAAATACGTAGATAGTATAGGTACCTTTCATTTTCATGTCTAAATAAATTTAATTTAAATATAATAATATTTTACTTGTGGATAGAGTAGATAGACTTTTTGAATATTGTTTATAGCCTTAATGAGGTTTAGTTCAATTAATCATTTTTTTCTTTGTGATTTTAATTTGATTTAATAAAGTGTATCTAATAAATATATAATTTCAACTAATTTGAAGAATAATAAAGTCAATTAAAATATATGTAATCTAATAATTTTTTATGTTTGTTATAGAATCAACTTTGAATGATAAACCAATAGTAAACAGATCTGACCAAAAAAAAATCTACGAGTAAAACATCAACGAATCAAAGACAAAGAGCTAAACGGAAACCTAGAGTACTATTTTCTCAGGTATAACTAAATACATATTTTAATATTATTAATCTACATAGGTACAAGGTAAAAAGGTGGTATTGGGGAAGAGGAGGGAGTAATGAACACCTCCAATTTTGAAATTAACACCCTTAAAATGTATACCATTTGTGGATTAACTGAAAAATAAGTCTTCAGCGTCCTATTTTTTTTCATTGAAGTTCTACCACTGACATGAAATTAAATAGATAACACATTTATTATTTATACTTTACAGTCCTATTATACAATATAAAAATAATAATATTTTATTTTATAATTTATCTTGATACTAATAAATATTGTTAATTTTAAACTACTACGTAAGACCATTTGGATAAATAGTGCTAATTTCAAACTAAAATCTATAACCTTTTAATTAATTTTATTAATTTTTTGGGATTTTTCTTAAATATTTAACTAATAATTTCTATAAGCTATTATATTTTTTTTTAGATTCCAAAAAAAGAATATATTCAAAAATGTAGTTTTTTATTTTTGATATTCACGTATACAATAAAATACAATAAGCAATAAGTATAAAAAGTTACATGACTAGACAGCTTGAATGAAGCATTTTTTAAATTATTATTTAAGATAGACGCTTGCCTTGCCCAATTACATATTAAGCGACAAAGAGGATTAATCAATAAAGAAATAGAAGAAAGATTTTATGTTTAAAAATGTGGGTAAACTAGTGTTAGAATGGAATTATTTATAGTAAGTGGAGACAAGTACAGGAAGGATAGGAATTTTCAAAAATATATGATATTCTAAATTTTAAGAACCTTTAGTAATTGTTAATCATAATTTAAATTTTTAGAAATAGTTCACAATTTTTTTTATAAGAATTTAAATTATGAACTATGGTAAAAGTTCTTGGATATTTCACGAGTAACTAAAATACCAATTAAAATTAAATTTTTATTATAAAATTAACATACAATATTATTGGATTATTTCTTTAGGATGTAATATCAGAATTAGAACACCGGTTCAATCAACAGCGTTACTTATCGGCTACAGAGCGAGAAACAATGGCATTAAGATTAAGGTTGACACCAACCCAAGTGAAAATATGGTTTCAAAATCGGCGTTATAAAAGTAAAAAGTTAATAACATCAGACTGTACAACATCAGAAAACAATAAAAAGCCTCCCAGAAGACAATTTCCAGTAATAAAACAATGTTATACGGAGTTAACAAGTTTGATAACAAACAATAATCATAACTTCAATCATAACAACAAATATTTCAACATTTAACCACATTTTCACCGACAATCAGTCATCATAAAAAAATGCATTCAATAAATAGATATTTAATATGTAAACATTAATTTGTTCTATGTATGTTGTCAATAGTATTACTATTAGTTATTACTTTGAATTTGATAAAATTATAAGTGGTCGGTATATAAATATGTAAGATTAATTATTATCCTATTTAAATTTTTAAAATTAATATTCACTTTTTAATGTTTTTTATACTAGTCTATTGGATTTAAGAAATTAAATAATAAAATATTAATGTATAAATCAAATGTATATATTATATAATTTATGCCAAAGATTCAAACTTTGTTTTTTTATTTGTAAACAATTTATTATGTGTAGTCTAGAATGAATTGAATGTTTAATTTTAAAATGTTAACTAATTACTGTAGGTACTATAAAAAAATATAACTTATAGTAGCTATAACCTGTAGGTATATTAAAAATTTACTGTGAACTGAAAATGTATTATATGAATAAAATTATTTTTTTTATTTAGTTATATATTTTTTTAAATAATTATTGATTATTAAAAAATAAATCAATATCAAAACATTTACACTGTGTAGATTACTAGTCATATTAAACATTTTTCATTATTTTTACACCTACTACTTATCAAAATTGTATTACCTAGTGGCTAGTGTTATCATAATAAGCTGCATTAAAAATAGATACATAACAAAACCTACCTAAAATATGATATTTATCTTATATAAATTAATCAAATTAAATTAATAAAAACATACTACTTCTAAAATAATAAATTAAGTCAATTAGATTTAAAAGTTAAATTACTCAATTTCTTAATATTAAATATACATGGTTAATATTATCGAACTGTTTACAAAATAACTTTTTATACAGAATATTTCAATTCTGTTCAGTATAATCAAAACAAAGTACTAATAAAAATTAATATATTTTTATATTTTATCTAAATATTCTAAATGTTTTAAGAAGCAACCATATAAATAATTATAAAACCATTACTGGCTACAGCTATTTATGATCATTTTATATTAAGTAACGTTGTGGGTTAATAACCAATATCTTTAATACTTGATACATTAAACCACATCTGTAATATTTATTCATAAACAGGGCCTAAAATTTATTATGAAATAATATTAACAAAATAATTGAGTATTTGAGAAAACTAACACTTACATTTAATTGTATATACCTACAGATAATCTACAAATAATTTAAAAAAAAAAAAAAATTGAAAGACAGTAAGGCAATAACTTTATACTGATATAGCAATGATTTAAAAACAAACAATAAAAATTATTTAAATAATAGAAAAAACTTTTAAGAATTAAAATAGTAAAAATAAATACTAACAATTAGACATTATTGTTACATCCATAGATAATATTTTTATTATGTCACAATTGTTGTAATCATTATCAAAAATTTAAATACGATTAATTTGGAACCAATTGATAGGTTTTACCAAGAAAACTTATCATATTAACTCAAATTTGAACAAAAAGTAACTTAAATTTCATCTTACAGTTTTTACAATTTTTTATTGTAGAATCAATAAATTAGTTCTATAATAGTTAGTAAAAATTATACTTAACAATACATAATTATAATATAAATATATTGTGTTATAATTCAATAAAAGTTGAAATTTGTTTTGATTGTTAGATTTATTGATAAGAAATAATAACAAATATGTAACATATACACTTATCACCAGTATTAAATTTCAGTTTTTAATTGTATACATACATTTTAGATGTATATTTAAAATTTTTTTTTATTTTTATCTATTTCCCTAATAGTAGCAAGCATGAATCTAAATTGAAATCTTGTGAAATTTAATTGGTATATTACATAAATACCAAATCATATTTTAACTATGTATTTCCCAAAAAAATAGTCAAAATACGCAAAAGAATAGAGTTATAAACCCTGTATTAGTATATATTAATTCAGTATCTAATCTAGGCAAACAAAAATGTTTGACAATAACATAATATGATATTAATGAAGTATATTATATTTGTTTTTAAATTTGAACATAACCTATCTAACTTTGACGTGAGAATATTAAAATCAAATTTAATACACAAATTTTTGCTAGTTGATTATAGTAAATATTTCATTTATTTATTGTTGTTGAATTTAGTTACATATAAATAGAAATAAATAAAATAGTTGAAAAAAATGTTTGAAATCAGAATAATCATTGTTTTTGTACATTATCAAACAGGTAGAAAAATACCTCCTCTTAATGCTAATACCAAATGTAACACAGATCCTCCTTGAACTTTGTAATCTTGGGCAGTCTTTTCATCGTTCCTAAAAGCAAATTGTTTGTTACGTTTAAAATAGAAAATGTGAAAATCGGTCTTACATTTGTTTCCCAGAAAAAATCAATCTTTGTTGCTGAGGTGGAATACCCTCTTTTTCTTCAACTCTTTCTTTGATTCTTTCCACTCTATCAGTGGGTTCTATATCAATTTCTATCTATAATGGGAAATTAAAATATAATATAACAAACAATAATTATCATTTAATGGGTACATTTAAGAGAACTACTTACCTCTTTTCCAGTTAGAGTTTTAACTTTGATCAACATTGTGTAATTTATAAATGCCTATATGTGTATAATTTTATGATAAATTTAAAATTTAAAAGCAAAATTAATGTGCTGCAATCTGAATTAAAATGTTATAAAGAAAAGAAATGACATGAAATAAAGTGATAAACCGAAATTACTACTACACACGTGATAACACAATGATACGACTACAGGATGACAATGAAAATACAATCTTGTTAATCAGCTGCAAACCGGTAGAAAATACTTTGCCAACATCATGTCATATGAGTTTTAATATTCCCGTTAAAAAAAAAACCGCTAAATTTAAAAAAAAAAAAAAATGAATCATAATTATTTATTTTCAGATTAAAATAGGTACGCCGTACGCGCATTAAATTTTACTTTAAAAATAATATAAAAAAAATGTTAAACACAAAACCTTTTATCAATTAATTTTGTGACAGATGTACTAAAACGCATGTAAATTTTATTTTTAATTTAGAACGGAGCAATAAATATATACATTGATTTTACGATGACGGATGATGTGTGTTGTATTTTGTTTTTGTGTCTGTAAAGAAAATAAGTCGTCAATAAAATCCTTCGAAATTCAAATTTGAGAGTAGTTTTAGATTGAAAATTGAATCTAATATGTACACTGTCACATTAAAGAGATCATATTGAAAAATAAACAAAAAAGATAGCCGCAAGTGAATACTGCTCTGCTGACCGACTACTGTATATTAGGTGTCGAATGTATTAAATTTTTATTTAATTATTTATCATTATGTACGCAAAACGATTCCGAGCAAAGACAATTTGATATCCTTTTTCACCAAATATATTTTTTATGAAGTTTATTTATTTTACTTTTATAGTTTTTCGATAGGCATATTTAATTTTTTTCCAAAAATATTTCAATTTCGTATTATTAGTGCTTAATTATTATAATAATATGTATATCAATACTATATTATATTAACTTATATAACAAAAAATTTAATAACATATTTCTCTAAATACCGTAAAACAATAAAAATAGACCGCAAAATCACTAGGTATCTGATGTTGCGCAATTCCTAATACGCATGCACAAACTATATATTTCCATTAAGTCTGTGCCCAATATAATATTAAATATGTATAAATATTATAAATATATTTTCTCAGATTTAACATTTAAGGACAGTAGGTCCTCAATCTATACAATGTCGTGACATCGTGTGTTTGAATTAATAAATTCAAAGTATATTATTTAATTATGGCAGTTGATTCTTGAAGTAGATGTATTAAAGTTATAATTCATAATAATCAAATATTATATTATCATGATATTATAGTACAACCACGAATCAATGTGGATTGTAATATTATGTTTTCCATGTTGTGGATTGATCCATAATAATAATAATAATAATAATAATAAAATGTATATACAAACTAAGTTCAGGTACCTACTGGCTGCTTGTGCAGTTCTAAAACATTCTTTAAGCAAACACTGATTCATAGATATTAAATTTTTCACTCATAAGTTATGCAAATTTAAATATTTGTACTAGTAACTACAAATTAGTTGTACTGACGGTGGCCGGTGCGTTTAAGACTTCCTTATTTCTTCTAACGCTAAATCTTTAGTGTTCAAGTAGGTATCAAATGAACCATTATGTGATTGTCGCCGACCACCTAACCACAAGAACTAGACAGGATGTATACTGTAAAATTTACATAGAACTATTCATTTCATAGCCTATTTGAGTTAAATGGGTAGATCGTAAAATATGAGTCAGTAAAATCAAAAATGTTGTCTCAAAAAGTGACAAATAGGTAAAACAAGTTTGTAGCCTTGAATTTAAATTAAATAATAAACATTCAAATCCAAAGATACCAAAAATTATAATACTGTAATGGTCCACTGGGCACTGACAGTATGTATACTCTTTGGAAGTCGTGAATCTAACTTTTTCTATCTTTGTTCGTAATACCTTATACCACAGATTGACTATATGAACATAATGTAGTCTGTGGTAATTATGGATATTTATACTACAATAGTATCCATATCCGTGGTGGTAGTACAAA
>NW_020270473.1:766513-787124 GCF_002803265.2 Melanaphis sacchari | reverse complement strand
GAAATTATTAGACGGATATTTTAAATTCTACTTTTATAATATTTGAACCATAACATTTTTATTTACGACATATTTGAACATAATAATTTTAATATATTTAACGGATTGTGCTTTATTAAGACTTCATTGTTTTTATTCAATTTGTTTTTTAAATAATAATGCGTTTTACTGTGATAAGCTATGATTGAGTTAGTTACCACTGATGAAGTACTAACCGAAGAGTTAAAAGTTTCAAATTATATTTGTGTAATTTAACTTAGTGCAACAATATAACCCACTATGGATTTATTACTAAGACCGATTCCCGTAATAATTGCATCTTTATGGCGTTCTAATTCAATAGAAAAGCTACAATAAATCAAGAGATATGATTAATTTAAGAAAGTTTATATTTCAAAACCGCTACGTTTCGGTTTTATAAAATGTACTTTTACAAATATTTTGTATTTTGTATTATTTTTATCGGTGCTATATTATGTTGTTATAGTCAATCGATTATTTTTGTTTAGGGTTGTTAGTTCAATCTTATGTACGGATTGTTGCTTTATTAAGACTTCATTGTTTTTTTATTCAATTTGTTTTTTAAATAATAATGCGTTTTTACTGTGATAAGCTATGATTGAGTTAGTTACCACTGATGAAGTACTAACCGAAAGAGTTAAAGAAGTTTTCAAATTATATTTGTGTAATTTTAACTTTAGGCAAGCAATATAACCCCACTATGGTTATTACTAAAGACCGGATTCCCGTGTAATTGCATCTTTTTATGGCGTGTTCTAAATTCAATAGAAACAAGCTACAAATCCAAATCAAGAGATATAGATTAATTTAAAGAAAGTTTTATGTTGCACAAAACTGCACGTTTCGGGTTTTTTTTTTATAAAAATGTACTTTTTTACAAATATTTTTGTATTTTTGTATTATTTTTATCGGTGCTATATTATGTTGTTATAGCTAAATCGATTATTTTTTTTGTTTAGGGTTGTTATTAGTTCAATCTTATGGTTTGCTAGACCGTTAGCATTCTATAATAGAATGACTAAAGATTGTGAAGTGAAAGAATTATTTGACATTTTGGGTAAGTAAGTGGTTGATAACGGTGATGAGGAGAGATAAAAGTGAATTTATCAATGTTTTAAATTCATTAATAAAATTGGTTAAAGGAGAGAAATCGTTTGGGTGGGTTACAGAAGGTGGATGCGAATTGTGGTTGTTTGTGGCTCGTGCGTAAGAATGAGAGGGTAATGGAGAGAAGTTAACAGCAGGCATTTATTACTGCATGATTTTACAATTATTGTTATTTAATTTATTTATATGTTGAGTGTTTAAGTGAGAGTACCTTGTCTTTTAGAAGATGTTTTAAGTTGATTGATTTGCTTGTAGACCTCACAGGCTTTACAGTTGGCCGGATGGTTGCCTTTGCACAGAGCGTATGTGGCAGGTGTGTCTTTAGGTTTCATGCAACTGGTTGAAGGATGGTTTTCTGCACAGCGAACGCATCTCGGTGGGTAGGCAGTAGGCACAGTACATCCTAGAGTGACCATATTCTTGACAGTTTAAACATTACACGATGCTATTCTTATTATATGGTTCTTCAACTTTAATGGTTGTGTGGAGTAATGATGTTAATTTGAATATATCTTGATTTATTTTCAGGTCGACAAAAAATATAGGGAGTTTATTTTTTGTCGACTTGTGGTTAACATTTATTACTTGGCGTACTGTGTATCCTTTCTCATCGATGGATGGTAATTTTTATGTTTACTGTTGGTGTTGATGGGTTTAAATTCCGAATAGCGACGCGAAAGGATTTTTCCTCACGTGGTTGGTATGTGTGGTAATGCACCTTTTTTTCCTTTAGGAAGTTGATAATGATATGATAGTGATCTAATTGAGTTGTCTGTATTTTCAATTTATTTATAGATGATTCATAGGAAAAGTTTTCTAGACCAACTAACCTTACGAACTCGTCACGAAAACCAATAGAGTCGAGCTCATCACAGACAATTATTGGAGGAGGTAAGATTGTTCTAGTTGGTGCTTCTTTGCAGGGTCTGGTGGTAGAATCTGTTTGGTCGTTGGTCGTTAAATACAGATTTTTCTCTGCTCGCTTCTTGGTTATCGGATTTTGTCGAAAAAAGATAACGCTGGGTAGTTTTATTTGGAGTTTCGAAATCACCATCTTCCATACCTGTTGAATCGTTATATTCATCTGAAAATTTGAAATACAGTATAATAAGTTAATTTGAATGATATTTATAAAAATGTATTATTGTTTTACTGTTAGAATTAGGTAATTCTTGTACTCTTGTACTCTCTTTTGTTTCTAAAAAAATATGTTAAATATAAAAATAATATTTATATGTTACAGTGTTAATCACAAATAAATAAATTTTAAAAACAGTAGATGTGTGTTATATGCAAATATTAAACATCATTATAGTTCAAATATTAAAATTCATGATAAAAAACTTAAAAATAATAATCTAATAATTTCGCCGATTGACACTTTGTGAGGAAATTTTTTTCTAATTTTCTTATTTCTTCTGATAAGCCTGAGATTATTCTCCTTATTTCTTTTAAAAAATTACAATAGAAATCCATAAGTCTTAAAACCGTTAAGCTGCAATGTAGGGATGCTATTGTTTAGATAAGATAAGATCCTAGAATCTTATCAAGAATGTAAAATCATAGATAATGAGATAATTAGGATATGTTAATTTTAATCTAACACAGATGTTATACGGCCATGGCTGTTTCCCTGACTACTTTAAGATATAAAATAGTAACCATTATCATGACTTTAACGCTCCAATCTATGGTGTCGAAAATTCACTATTCCTATGTGATATGTGTTAGAACTTAGAAGTAAAGAAGAATAGTTATGTATATTGCAGTGTCATGATAAATGGAACGTCATAAATTGCTAAAAAGATAAAAATGGTCTACATTGCACTAGAAGAAAATAAAAAGTGTAGAACTATCTTATTTAGATCTTACAAAAGCCTTCAATACCGTAAACTATGATAAATTTTTATATAAAATGCATGAAATATGTATAACCGGTTCTACTTTATTCCTATTTGATTCTTATTAGAAAAATAGTAAACAATAGGTAAAAATAAATAATTGTATCGCTAATGAACAAGTAATAAAATATCGTGTACCACAAGGTACAACACTATCACCGGTTCTATTCAATATTCAATTAAACGACATTAAATTATTAAATCTAAAAATCCACATAATATGTTACGCTGATATGATACTATCTTGATCTGTATAGATAATACCTGGAATAATGTGTTAAGATATATTTTGGATGATTTAAAATGTATTGTTAACTGGCTATGTAATAATAATTTATCCTTTAAATTCTAAAAATTAGCTATCTTACTACACTTTTTATCTAAACACACATTACTACCAATAAAATATATGAAAATTCATGAATATAAATGTAAAATAACAAATTTATGTCACTGTAAAACAATTATCATAGTTAAAAACTCAGACATAAAATAGGAAATAGAAATAAATTTTATGACTAACAAATTAAAAAAAATTATATACATAATAAAACAATTCAGAGAGATATTACCAATGAAGGCAATTATAAATATATACTTATTTAACATTATTTGTATTAGTAATTACATATAATATAATAGGGTGGGAAGGGGCAGATGATAATGTTCTATTGAAGCTTCAAAAATGCCAAAACGCAATTATTAAGGTTGTGAGTAAAAAAATTGGAGATATCCAACGAAAAAACTATTTCAACGTTCTTAATATAAACAACTCATATAAATTATTACCATAAACAAAACCAATCTCCTATTAACCATGAAATTAACACTAGACATGCAGCTTATAACTTTTCTTTAGACTGGCCAAATAAAACCGGATGCCGTAAATTATACCATTTCTTGGGGATTCAGATATACAACTTAATGCCTTTTCATAAAGCTAATATGCTTTTACCTGATTTTAAAAAACATTATTCATTGGCTCCAACATGAATATACTGCGAGTAAAATTTAAAATGTTATATTTTAGATAAATATTATTTTATTAAGAATACTATACTAAGATAACCCCGGGGCTCCATATGAGTTTTCTTAGTGAAGCTCAGTAATCTTTCTAATTTTAAATGAAAATAAAAAATAAATATAAATATGTATTCCTATAATAATCAGATAAAACAATTTAAAGTTATACTTTTGCTTAAATTAAAATATTAAATAGAGCATTTTTTTATGCTAAAATTTTTAACTATAAAATAGTATATTCAATGAACGTTACCATTTGTTACAGCTTGTTCTCTGACATTTTCGTTCACCAACTCCTATATATGAAAAATACAAATGTATACATCATTATTAAGAATAATACATTACTATATAATATTAAAAATACACAGATTTTTCAAATATTCGTACACACTACACAGTAAACTAAGTATATATTATAATATATTATTATTCAATAAATATATTAATATCAAGCTATTAAAATCGAATAATTCAATGATAGAATAATAAAATTAAGTACGAATCTTTCTTACTGGGTTATAATAAAATATCATGCATCCGTTTTTGTTTTGCATTTGCATACACCATTTGTACACTCTACCTTCAAACGTGAATGTTTCTGGTAGTAATGGCATTATGATAATTAACGAATGTAGAATTATAAACTTTATAACTAATATAAATAAGCTTGAGAATAACTAAGAATCAAATAAACTAGACAATAATTAAGAATCAAACAATAGCTTGAGAATAACCAAGAATTAAATAAACTTGATAACTCTTTGAAAGCCAATATAAAATATCAAAATACTGTATAGCTCATACACGTAAGGGCTGTCCTGAAGAACTGATCGTTTTTTAACATTTAAGTCAACACAGAAATATTCCTGTCTATATTGAGTTGCTATGCGATTTATATTTTTTATTTGAGCCATGGACTTAATGAGTAATTGAGCTTAACGAAATAAAAAAATCACTAAATTGACTATTTTAATCATAATTTTTTTTTTTTTAATTTTAATAATTTGATTATACAAGTCATGTCAGGAATCGATGGATAGCAAAATATTAAACTTATTTTAAGGATGTTAGGTATATCATACAGGTAATTAGTGGTAAATAGTCTAAATTTTAAAAACTAACACTATTTTTAAAACATTAAAACATTTTTATACGAAGAGTTAAATTTTGACAAATTTTATAATATTTCAAAAATGTACTTATTGTTTTTTAGTTAGGGATAATAAACATTTTTATTTTTATATCTAAAATATAAACTTAGTACTAAGTTCTTCATTCATTTTTCGAGAGCGTTTGAAATTCGAATTCGTACACTCTTAAAATAACGTTTTTTAAAACAGTATATACCTAATAGTTTGTAATAATAAAAAAAGAATAACTGTATATATTTAGAATTTTCACCAAACACGAACATTTTAAAATTGTTTTGTAGTTGAAAATGTATAAAATAATCAATTTTTATAACTAAGAATTGACAATTTAATACAAAATTTTTATTCAGAGAGATATAACCAATGAAGGAAATTAGAAATATATACTTATATAACATTATGTGTATCAGTAATTACATACAATATAATAGGGCGAGAAGGGGCAGATGATAACGTTCTATTACAGCTTCAAAAATGCCAAAACGCAATTATTAAGGTTGTGAGTAAAAAAAATTGGAGATATCCAACGAAAAAACTATATGAAGATTTCAACGTTCTTAATATAAACGACATATAAATTATTACCATATACTTAAAAAACAAAACAATTATCTCCTATTAACCATGAAGTTAACATTAGATAAAATAGTATATTCAATGAACGTTACCATTTTTTACAGCTTGTTCTCTGGCATTTTCGTCCACCAACTCCTTTACATGAAAAATACAAACGTATACATTATTATTAAGGATAATAAATATATAATTTGAAATATCCGTACACAGTAAACTAGGTATATATTGTAATATATTATTATTCAATAAATATATTAATATCAAGCTATTAAAATCGAATAATTCAATGATAGAATAATAAAATTAAGTACGAACCTCTCTTACTGGATTATAATAAAATATCATGCATCCGTCTTTGTTATGTATTTGCCTACACCATCTGTACACTATACCTTCAAACGTGAATGTCTTTGGTGGTAATGGCATCATGATAGTTAACGAATATAGAATATATAAACTAGAATTAGTATAAATAGTAAAATATAAACTTTATAACTAAGATGAATAAGCTTGAAAATAACTAAGAATCAAATAAGCTTGATAATTCTTTGAAAGCCAGTGAAAATATTTTTAACTGTTAAGCTCATATGCGTAAGGGTTGTCCTGAAGAACTGACTGTTGTTTAAAATTTAAATCAACACAGAAATATTCATGTTTATAATTAGTTGCTATGCGATTTATATTTTTTATTTGAGCCATGGACTAAATGAGTAATTGAGCTTAACGAAATTAAAAAATCACTAAATGGTATATTTTAATCATTATTTTTTTTAATTTACGATTAAATTAATAATTTGATTGTACAAATTATGTTAGGAATCGACGAACCACAAAATATTAAACCTATTTTTAGGATATTAGGTATATCATACAGGGTAATTATTAATTAGTGGTAAATAGTCTATAGGTATTTTATAAACTAATACTATTTTTAAAATATTTTTTAACGGTTTTTTCTAAAACATTATAACCTTTTTATACGAAGAGTTAAATTTTGACAAATTTTATATTATCTCAAAAATGTATATAATGTTTTTTAGTTAGGACTTAGGGATAATAAAATTTTTTATTTTTATATCTGAGATATAAAAACTTAATACAAAGTTCCTCATTCATTTTTTTACTTATCATAAAAAAAAATTACCAGAAATATTTTTCAAAAGCGTTAGAAGTTTAAATTTGTACACCCTTAAAATAACTTTTCTTAAAACGGTTAGGTTATAAAGTGCTCTTAGTGGCTATTAATTTAAGGGGAAAAATGTAGGCAATTTTTTATCTAGTACTTTATATAATGAATTTTATCTTTACCATTTATAAAGTAAAGGGAATCCTAATATTTTTTAATTAAAAATTTTTCCGGTTTTCTTTTTTAAAATACTAAAACTGATGACTACTTTCCAATTCAAATATTTCTCACATCAAATATTTTTAAGTTCATTAATATAATTAATTGGTATACATAAATGTCTCAATATGTTTACAGTCAAATCGATAATATATTACCTAAAGCAATAGACAAACAATATAAATAACTCAATCATTATTTATTTTATTCAACAATATTTTTGCTAACAATTAAAATATCCATACATAAATAACACAATGTTATAATATTATAATATATCATTTAATACTTGAATTAAACGAATGAGCTTTAAAATCGTGTAAATTCATATTAATCATATATAAGATTGCATATAATATATTTATAAGCGATTAAAATTGAATTAAAATTTAAGATATTCTATAAGTTAAGTTAATAAGTACGAGTATAACTCAAAAATTAAGAGAAAATGTATAACTGGCACATATATTATGATAATTTTAAATAATGAAAAAAACCTGGTATTTTATTGTAATTATAATATTATCTACTCATTTAAATGTCTATTAGTATAATATAATATTAATAATATATTAAAATGCATCACATAACTTAATGTTCATTGAAAGCTTTATAACATCGTTAACAATATTTTGCTCTAGCAAAATAAAGTAACAATGATGAAAAAAATAAGCAATGACTACATATTTTTTTATTCGACTAGATTTATTGAAATTTAAAGCCCTATATCTATGCCGAATGTTATAGTTAAAACATTCTGATTTACAACTGTTCCTCAATCTTAATAAGCTCTTTTATTCCGTCATTCATTTCCTTAACAGCTTGATATTCAGTCAAACCCATTCTTCTCTTGTTTGAAATATCATAAATTCCGCCTTCTGCATCTGTATGTTCTCCACGAGTACCTCTGACCTAAAGATAAAATATTATTTTGAATATTAATTACTATTCTTTATCTTAGATTTAATTAATTTTATTACTAATAACATTTTTCTTAGTGAACCTAACTAGGTAATAAGTGTATCAGTGTATGTTTGAAGGATAAAAAATAATATTAAAACCAACTATTCAGTTCCTATGTAAAATATTATAATGGACCCTATCCAAATATTTTTTTGTACTTATGTATTAAATTTTAATTTTATATTTGCTATATTTAAGATAAATGAACGTAATTTATGATGTTACATAATGGATTTCAAATACTAAATGTAATAGTTACATGTGTGAAAAATATTAATTTATTGCATAAATAGTAATACAAAGTATACTAAATGCATGTGCAATTGGACAAGTATAAATAACCGCTTTGCTATTACATTAGATTCCAAGATCCTAAAATTCTTAATCTATAAATACCTAATAGACGTGTTGAATTTGAATTCAAAGACACTCATAAAAAATAATTAAACACAAATTATGTACGTTTAATTTATAATTTATAATTTTTACAAAGAAAACTTATGAAAAAACTTGTATTACATTTGCAAACTTATGTTACGAATATTTAATTACCTACAAAATAATTTACAAATCTTTGTAATTTTTAAAATGGATTTTCGATAAATTTTATTTTTTTAAATAATAACTTACAAAAATCCTTGTATTTAATTGTTAAGGTATTCAACTTACAAACAAAAATGTAAACGTACATTGATCGAAAATTTCAAATATTTATAAATAATACAAACCTATATTTTTGTAAATTATGTGATGTTTAAAAACCAATTTCGTTGTAACTTTAATCGCTCTGCTCAAAATCAAAAACTGTTAAAAACGATGATAATCACTTTAACCTTAGGTTTTTTAGCGAGGATGATTTTAATAGTAATTAATTTTTCTTAATCTATTGATAATCTGTTGTTATTAGTATTTCTAAAAAGTAGTGATAAGGACATCAGACCAATTTTATACAAACTAACTGGTTTAGAGTGTTTAGACGTTTAGTTTTATTCAATATACATATTACATAAGGAACAAAAGTATTGAAGCTAATGTCCAAGTAATCATAAATTAATTTGCAAATTAAAAAATACCTACTACTTTAAGAAAATATTGATTTTTCTTACTTTTTATCTATTATAAGAAAATAATATCTTAATATTATAAGATAAATCTCTCATTGAATAAATTACTGTTGATTTTTTTTCATGTGTAAAAACCTTCATCATTGGAATATTTCGTAATATTTTGAAAAATATTAAATATTTTAAATCTCTCCCCCCATTAAATGCGTTTCAGATACGAAACTAGTCAAAACATTAAATTAAAAGTATTATTATTCTAATATATAAGTTATATTATTACTTGAAGATTATATTTTCCAGCAATTTCTTCTAATTTAGCTTTGTCCGCAGCTAATTTAGGCAGCTGAATATGAACTGATGCACGGATCGTTGTCCCTAAGTTAGTTGGGCAGAATGTTAAAAAGCCCAAACGGTTGTGATGCGAAAACGGAAGTCTTTTTTCCACATCGTTTACTGCTGTTACGAGCCTTGTATATACCTGAAAACAATAATTGGTACGTTTAATAACTACATAATTACAAATTTTAAAGAATTATATATCAACTAAAAAACCTCTCTCAAGTTTCCTCCTTGTTGCATCGATATGAGTCTTAAATGATCTTCTTCGTTGCACCAAACAAGGAACGTTTTGTTCTCATTGTGGAATATACCACGGCCAGTTGGCCAGAATCGCGAAGCGTTAGCAGCCTATGTTAACATAAATAATATTATATTAATAAAATAGCACATAATATTATAACAGTATCTAATTAGTATTACTTATATTGAATTGCATGAATATAATTTTACTTTTCGTACAATAATACAAAAATGCATAGCTATATTATGATTTTTAAAATTAAAAAAAAATTCATATTTTAACTTTATATCTATAATAATTATTATAATTAAATATATTATAATTTAAAACAAAAATATTAAGATCAGAAATAATGTTGTGCTAACATTACATTATTGATAAAATTTATATTTGAGATTTGTTGACCAAAATAATATAATAACGCATAGTATCTATGTAATATCTTTCTATTCCTCCTCTTCATAATTCCTATAAAAATACGTATCATAAAGCATATTATTAGAACACAGATTATCTCAAGTCGAAACATGAACGACAATTTTTCTAATTTAAAATATTATTTCAATATATTGAGAAATCATTTAAATTTTTAAATGACATTATAATAAATAAAAGTTAGTAATTGAGATATATTTGTAAATAATATTCATAAATTCAGATACGTTTAGGACTAGCAAAATTGTCCTTTTATATTATTATGTTTGCTAATGTATACACGATTAGTTAGAATATCAAATGACCAACAATCTTTTGAATATTTTATTTAAAATAAATTATTATATTAATAAATATATGCATTTATTTTGTATTATAACGCGTCTATATAATTATTGTAAATCATACTTAGAACTTATAAATGATGTTTACTAACGAACATATTAAAGGAGTTAAATATAGGCAACTTTAGATGCACTATACACATTTAGAGCTGTACAAGCGTATTAGTATACATCAAAATGTAATAACTATTTTATCAGCAGGTGTTTGTAAATTTTAAATATATAATTTTTTTAAACATATATTTAACTAAAATTATCAGTTTATTACACCAGATATAAAATGTAACCACTAACATGCTAACCAAATATTAAGATACTTTTTACAAAAATTTAAAAATATAAACTTGTAATCTATTTTAAAATTTTGATTGGTAGATATTATATCTATAACCTAATCTGTTATACTAAATTATCTAAATTTAAATTACTTTATTGATTAGGTGTTATAAACACTGATGTCTGTATGCACCTCCTACCTACACTGCTTTATAATAAATATAATATACATGATTTCTGGTTCCTCAATATTCTAACAACTTAATTGCATATAGTCCAGAGTACCGATTTTTGAAACATTGTAATTGTATACCTAATTTTGATTTCTGTTTTGACTCTCTAGCTAAACTAAAAAACATTGTTATGAATATTTCTTAAGCTATTTATTGTATTTCTTATTGTGAGGTTTTTTTTTTTTTTATATTATTAGATTTAAATTTTTATGATATTTCCTGTACTCTTTACTCCTTTGGGGTGTTAAATTTAAACAAATAAATTATCTTTTTTTCTCAGTAATCTAATTTAAATTTGAATCGTGTTTATCAAATATTAATATACATAGATATAGCCACTTATTAAATTTAATTTAAAAGTATAGGTAAAATAAATACTATATACGTAATAAATAATTATGATTGTTACTTATCAAAAACAATTTCTGTATTCTTATACTTAGACAGAACATGACAAATAAATTTGTATCAAACAGTTTTTTTTTTTTTTAATTTGATTAGGTTTAATCATAATACGTGTATATTACGGGAATATTATATGTTTATATTCGAAGTGTATAGTAGTACCTATCTATAGGTCTTATAAATGCTTTAATTTATAAATATACTATTAAAAATCATTACATATTTTGTATTTTATTCTATCTTGTATATTTTTCTATTACCGAATGTGCTAATTAACTGTAAATAATTAATAGCATGCACCTGTAAAAATCGGTCCCCTTCCTTAAATAGAAAATGGTCATCGATTAATTTCTGCTGTACATCTTTAGACATGCCAGTCAAAGGATAAAACTCTCCTTTCAATTCGCCGCTGAGTGCCGTGAGCGTGGAAGAAACCTTATCCTCTATTTCCTTGTACTGCTGTTCGGTCAATAATGGATTAAATGGATAGCCTTCTAGTGAACGGCCACAACGTACCCTCGTAGAAATTATATACTTGCCCTGTTGATAAATCACGAAATTTTCAATTTTTAATTTATATTTATTGATGAAATATTACTTCTGGATCCAGATCACCAAGTGTGTTCACGTCACCCCAATTTTTCGCGGGATGTTTATCCGTAGATTTGAATCCTTTGTGATAGTCCTCGATGATGGGATCAAAAATTGGCGCAAACACTGTGTACGCGTCAGCGTCGGGAGCATAAATTCCAACTCCCGAATCATGGTTTTCAAATCCTTAAATACATAGATATTATTACTATAATCAAGTAAAAATAATTTAATTTACTTAAAGAACGGAAAAACAATATAAAAGTTCTGAAATAATAATAACATTTCTATTGTTATTAAAAAAAAATATTAAATGTAATATTATAAGTATACGAAAAATATATTGTCTCTATGAATAAAATATCTTATTTATGTATTTATATTGTTAAAATACTCTTTTTTTTTAGTGCATTTCGCATAATTTTATTTTTTTAATCTATTTATTATTTTATCACTTTAATATACTATACTTATGTTTATAACACTTTGTATTATTAATATAATTCATAAATCGTAATAATTTTCTTATTTTTTTTGTTTATTCCTTTTGTAACAATTATTTACCTAAATATTCTTTTTAATAGAAATTTAATTTTCCGTTTATTATTTTTTATTTAATTCTCGAATAAATAAAAAATTGTTATTATCATATTATTATTTAGTCAATATAATATTCTCAATTAACACTTACGTTTATAAGAGAAAAAAAAATAAGTGCCACATAATAATAATTTAAAAATTAAATTAGAAAATACGTTTATGTTGAATTTTAAATTTAAAAAATGCAATATAGGTGATATTAAGATTTTAGACTAGATACAATAAATTCAAATCATCAATCGGCACTTTGAAATGAAATTAATTTACAATGTCTTTCCTAAATATTTACGTAGTGTAACTGCAAACTTGTTCGCGCGAGAGCATTTAATTTTATAGAATACCCACTACCACATCGGATTCAAAATACATTTAAACGCACTAATAATAATAGATAATACCTATTATTTTAAGTGAATAATTTAGTTATTTTCACACAAATTCACAGTGACGTAACGCGGATAAGGTAAAATTAGTGATTAGTGATTACATGTACATGAGCCCCCTCATTAATAATTATTTTTAGACAAGTGAAGAAAATATGTTGTATATATAGGTACCTTGTCAAAGTTCAAACAATTAATAAAAGGAGAAAAGAATATAAAAAAAAAACTGAAAATATACTTGATGCATAGACTTGTATTTCGTCTAGTTTACTATTACTTACCTTCATCTTCCCCGTTTTGAATTTTTAATTTATTTAAAATAAAGATTTATGCAAACTCATTTAATAAATACAATATTTATCTTTGTTTAATATTCAACAATCCTTTTAAGTTATTGTAATCTTAATTTACAACTTATAAATTATTAGTATCGAAAATGTATACATAATGCTGACCTTGGAGATTGGTGCAGGTAAGTGCTGTAGTGAGCAGGAGGAGGTTTTGGTTAGCAGTGATGCTGAATTCAGACTCTGGGATATTGATCCTGGGGGCGTCAAGCAGTCTAGTTCGAATTCCCAGTGACCTATATTTTAACGTACGACGTCCCCGACAACAAAAAAAAGTGTGTAACGTGCCCGGAGAGTGCCGACAATGAAAGCGTTGTTATGCGATATTTATTTACTCGTGTCATTAATCATTGTTGAAAAAGAATATTATTTTGTAATTTTTTTTTCCATTTTCTTTAGTGACAGGGGCGTTGCCAAAATGGTGTCTAAAGAATATATGATTGACAGAAAATGTTCTAAATATAATCGAGAAACCGAAATACGTCAAACGTAAAAAAAAATTTGATTTGAAACGACTATTAGTACTTACTCCAATTTGTAAAAACAATATTAATTAAAAACTATAGTCTATAAATATTTCTTATGTAATAAAAAAAATAATACCTATAATTTGTAAATTAGATTATTTTATTAATTTATTTTATAGTTATTCAAATTAAACTAAAATACCCATTTATTGAAAATCATATTTTTTTTAAATATATTTGAATGATGATGACTAAACTACATCATTTAATTATTTTACAGCTGAATTGAAAAATATTTTTTACTGTAAAAAAAATAAAACGTAAAATTGATAAAGATAAAAACTTGATCAAAGGATGTCCATCGATACTACTTCGAAAAAAAAATAAATCAAACTAAAAAAATTACATTTAAAAATCGCTATAGGCATTTTATAATATGGAATATAAAAATTTTTATCCAATTTTTAAAACATAGTTTTACTATCTACTATAGTTGAATAGTTACCTAACTAGTATTATAAAATTAATATAGTTAACGCAGTTCATTACAATCATAACTGCTATATAATATAGTTAAAAGAAATTCTATGATATATTTTAATAAATAACAATACTTAAAGCATTTATTTTAAATTAAATTAATGTGTATAGTAAATGCTATATTATATACAATTTTTAAAATAAAATATAAATTATTAATTATTATACAACCTAAAATACTACTTTTTAAAACAATTTAACTAAAAGTTTGTTTTTAATTCTTCTTATTATATTTTGATTAACTAAAATATTTTATGCCATATAATTACAGTTTATGTTATTTATTTCTAATTATATTATTTGTGTAGATATTCATCAAAACTACAATCGTACTGCATTTACCAGGTATAATACAAGTATCTTTAATTTTCCATTTTTTTTAATAATTATTTTTATAAATATTAATACCGTAACTTTTATATCTATAGGTTATGACGATTATTGAATAACTTTAATTTTTAAATGTAGTTTATTTTCACTGTGTTGTAATACCTACGTATTTGATAATTATAATAACATAATATACGTATTTTATACATTATTTTGAACATAGGCTTACCAGATTGCACACAATCCAAAAGCGTAGATCCAAAGTTTGTTTTTTTGTTCTTTAACTCATCTAGTACCTCTTTTGTCAGATACTTTTTTAGCAAAGATTTGCTGTTAGAAGAGTTTAGTGAACACCAACCTTCTTCCAATTTGGCTAATACTGCGGGATCCATGTTGATGAATGAAGATAAAAATCTAAATTTTTAATAAATTAAAAAAATAGCAGTTCCTTGTATTGAATTTCATGAAAATTTTCAACTTTTAAGAAAATATCAATAGGCTACAATGAAATATATATTTATAATGTAGGTACTAACTAATTTTAAAAATTTAAATTAAATATAGGTACATCACTTTTTTTAAAATATAAAAAAATTTTCCAAATCAAAATAGAATGTATATTGTTTATAATTTCATGTTTGTAAAATAAATTATTAATTTAAAAACGACTCAACTCGTATTATTTGCACGTACAATTTTGACTAAAAAGTTATATTTTATGACTAATATTTTTATCAATGTATGTATCGTAAAGTAGTCAAGTTTTTATGTATGGATAAAAGTACTGAAATATTTTTTTATTATATTTTTTATATTAAACACGTATCTTGTTTCTTAGTTAAATATATTAATTACGTTTAAGTTTTATTTAACTCTTCCAATTTTACTATTTCCAAATAAAAGTATTTTACTAAGTATAAAAATAATTTTGGAATTATTTTTAAATATTTGATTAAATAAATAAACTATAATATTTATTTATATTTTATCTATATGAATACTTAAATATTTAATTACCTTTTTAAGCTTACTTTCTATAAAAAGATTTGGTGTTTGTTGGTTTCTTAGTTCTGTTTTATTTTAATAAATGATATATTAATTATTTTATATTTATCTTTGTCACAAATAAAAATGAAAAATTTAAAAGCTCTATGGTAACAATAATTAATAAGGATAGTAAAATAATAATAAAAAACAAATTATTGTATTACTATTATAGTGGTCAATGTATAAATTATCAATATAGAGTTTTATACTGAAACAGTATGCAGATAATAGTATAATTATAGTAATTTTTTTTTTACTATTTCTAATTATAAATATTTATGGTCATAATTTACTATAAATTAATATTTAAATAATGTCCTTTTATTTATTTAAATAAAATATTACAATTTATACGAAATAAATTATTTTATTTAAAACATTTAAATTTATAATAGTTTAAATTTAAAAAATATATAAACTGAATTCATTTAAATACTTCATAGAGTTAGTTAAAGAAAAATGCAATGTAATTACAATATTTCTGGATATAGTTAAACTGCCCGCTAAATCGATCATTTAAATTATACAAATAAATTTAAAGTGAAATGTATTAAACAATATTTAAATCAAAATAAATTGTTAATAACTAGGTAAATGTCTTATTGAATTTTTTACTTACGTCTTCTTTAGATTTTTAAATATAGTAGCAATTCGTAACACTCGCTCAGGTGAAGTGTACCGTAAGCGATATATTTTGATATTGGGGAGCTTTATCGCCGCTAACAGACCTGCAGCCTTTAGTTTCCTCCCGACGAAGTCTGGCAAAGCCATGCGCTTTACGCAGCGCTCGCATCTAGGCGTAAATTATCGATATAAAATTTTGTTTAATTGTGACAATATAAATGACAATACCACATACATAAAATATTAAACTATTTTTTTAATAAATGTTAAATCGTTAAATGTATGATATAAGTAATTAGATATTCACTTGAAATATTTTGAAAATTGTAAATTTATACTTACATTATTATTTCTATTGACAATAACGATTCTACTTTCCTGTATATATATATTATATAAGTAATTAAATTGATTTTATATGATTTATGATGTAAATAATGTACAATGTGAGTAAACTATAGTTTTATAATTAATATATTTTTTTTATACACAATAACAGGTAATATTTTTTTACATTATATTGGTTGGTTTAATAAGCTTAATTATTTTTTAAAGAATTTTATAATATATCTATTGTGTAATATAATATTTTTTAGGAAAAAGTTTACTGATAAATTATTAAATGTTAAAGTTTTAAAATGATAATAAATTGAGTCTAAAAGGTTCTAGTTTAGAAAATATTAATTTATCCACTAACATCTAAAATCGAAATAACCCTATAGCTTTGTTAATTTATCATAATGTGCCTACTCAATATTCATATCACATTGAAACACACTAAATATAAAGTTATAAGTAGTAATTAAACGATTATTTCACTAATTTTTTAAAATAAATATGTATAGCTTAACTTATTTCCACTTACGGCGCTTACACTACAAATGTTATAGCTAAAAATTTAATAATAGACGTAGTGAATATTTAAATTAGTTATATAAATAATAGTGAACTGCAACCAATTTTTCTTACTGTCACTTAAGTAATTTAATGATATTATTACCAATTATTATACTTATTGTGTGTACCTACCTATATATTTATATTATATACAATATACATAATTTTTTCTTTCTCTTCGTATATCCATTATCCACTAATATAATAAATAAAAATTCTTACTAATAACCAATAGGTAGCAATTTACATACAAATATTTTTCTTTACAAAGCTTAGTTATGGTTAGTATTCATTTTTTTTTTTTAGATACAGACATAATGCATTTAATGATGTATTCGTACTTTAGTACTTAGAATCGTGAAATAGAATACTTGAAATAAATAAAATAAATACAAACTGAATTATCTAAATTTGCCTAATTCGTGATAAAATTTTCAATAAATTATTACAATTATTTACTTGATATAATATTCAACTAAACACTATACTCAATGAATTTTGAAATAATTTAAAATTATTATTTTAATAAAATGAATACAACTAATACCTTTTTTAAAATAAAAGGAAACTGTCTCAAGAATAATTACATTTTGCAATTCAATCAGGAAATTTATTGAAATAAGATGTTGAATTAATAATAATTGTATTTATTTTTTATTTAATTATAAAACCTAAAATAATTTATTTATAAATTAATAATCAAATAAAACAAAATTTAAAATATTTAAAATGGAGAAAATATAGGTACCTAACCGGTATACTGCACAGTTGGTGTACCTCATCGTTGTAATTTTTATGCTTGATTTGAATTTAATGATAGATCATTGTTAACAAAAATCAATGTTGAACAAAGACAGCTCTGTTAACCTATAGTATGTATTATGATGTTATATCTTTCGAAAATGTTTTTTCAAGTAATTTATTTTACTATTTGTATTACTATATATTAATTTATGATTATTATTTTTTTTTTAGTTCCAGTTAGGTACATTACATGTATTATATCATTAATACCTAATTATTATAATAGTATAAATTTATAAAATGTATTCTTCTAATTAATTTATAGAGCCGATTTCGCTATTGTCATTACCGAAGAATTATAACCTTAGTAGATTCATAGTATAAATAGGCAAAAGTTTATGCCATTAGATAAATAATATACATAAACTTAGCAAGTTCCATTAAATAAACTACAGACGCTCATAAAAAATATTTATTAAAGTACTCTTAACTTTTTTAGATTACGAGCGGAACAATAAATGTATTGATTTTATAACAATGAAATTTTTTTTGTCTATAACTATCTGTTAGGGCAGTAATTATATACCTATTTCGATTTTCAATTTTAAGTGTTGTTTCTAGCATAAAATCAGATCTAGTTAGTGCTTTGCGCGGTTAAAAGTAAAAAAATTTTTATACTTTCTTATCAAAGAAACTTTATTCGTTCTGCCATAAATAATCGAATATAATTCTCAAATTTTATAATGTTATTTATATAAATTATACTTAATATTTTTAAGTAC
Source organism: Melanaphis sacchari (assembly GCF_002803265.2). Lineage (NCBI taxonomy): Eukaryota > Metazoa > Arthropoda > Insecta > Hemiptera > Aphididae > Melanaphis > Melanaphis sacchari. Next base: position 768,345 of record NW_020270473.1, on the reverse strand, counting down.
TATACAAAACTATTGAAACAACTAAAATAAATAGGTAAAACAACAGTATTTAAAATTTAGTTGTTGGTTTTGTTTATAGGCATATTGACAGTCTTGATGATCATATTGCTCCATATACGAAATAAACGTTGAACATTAAGTTTTTTCAAATACCAAGAAGAATAATTATTGTATGTATAAGTAGGTATTTTAATTTTTTCACGGTTTCCCAATGACTTCAATTCCAGCTTTAATACAGCTAAATGACAAGAACTATCCAATTTTATTCGGCCCAAAATACATCGTTTTTTTATCAACTGTAAAATACGCAACTAAGTGATTTTTGTTTACATTATTTATAAATTTTTATTGATTATATTACTTCTTGTATGGCTTCTTGGTCATTTCGCAAAATTCTATTTAATAGTTTTTTTATTACTTTGACTGTTTCAACTGTTTGACTGGTAACCTTTTTTACGATGAAAAAAAATATATATAACGTTAATAATAATACCATTTTGTTAATTTTTAATATATACATTTTAATATTATATCATAGGACCTAATATAAAGTATAAACTAGCTTATACTTTTTAGATCTAATATACATAATATATTTAATTGACACAAAATTAGATTTGAAACCCTTATATTCTTTGTAATTGTAATAAATAAAAAAAAAGAGAAATTGAAATTTTAAATTCAATTTTTTATAGTTATAATACTTATAATTTTAAATTAATCATTTAGTTACGAAATAATTATATGTGATTATAAATCGTAAATATAACGTTAGATATTATATTAATTATTCATAGAATCAGACCAGAATTATTATTTTTGAGGCCCAATATGAAATTAAAAAAATATTTATAATTTTATTTTTATATTCATAAAACATTAAATATAAAATATAATGTAATATTTAAATCATTCTAGCTTTTGTTAAAGCTAATTTTTGTATCGTATCGTATATATTTCACTAATAATAAAAGATATTAAATTTTAAGGAAGACATTAAGAAGTTTCAAATATTTTATTTTCAAAATCTATTTTTTTTTAAATAAATATTTTTATTCATATTAAGGCTTAAAGATATTTTATATTTTTGTTTTTTATTTTTTTTTTTTTTTTACAAACAATATTTAATAAGTAATAACCACGTGGTTATAAAAGTATAGTGTAAATTTAAAGGTTCCTAAATAAATCTCAAGACTCCTTAACCTGGAATTTACAGCATCATCATGAACCACAACTATAATATTAAAGTATGATGGCTGTCGATCACGATATAAATTCATCTTGTTGATTACACTTAATATAAATGTATTAGAACAAAATGAAACCATCAAAAGATAATTTGAAAAAAAAACATACACATCGATGAAAAAAAAAATAATGTGTAGATGTAGAAATAACCTGTACTAGATAAACCTAAAAGCAAATTAATTACTGTTTAAGCCCATTGAAAAAAATCAACCCCTATGATGGTCGGTACTTTATTTATTTTTTTACTTAGAAAATTTAAAATCTTTAGATTATTTACACACTAAGTAAATTTTATTATACAATGACCAGTATTTAAAAATTTATTTCATTACATTTGCAATCAAGTCGACACCAAGCAATAAATTAAATAAAGTTCTTGATCGTTTAAAAACTGATATTATGTGTAAATACACATATTTTTGGGCTTTTTAATAAGTACAGTAAAAACGTTCCAAGTAGTGATATTTATTTATATACTACAATCAATTATTTAATTGAAAGATTTAAAATTGTTCCTCAAAATATTAATAGTAAATATGATGAATATGTAAGTTATAACATGAAAAGAGCTAAAACGATCACTA